>NC_072880.1:1404753-1754096 GCF_028858705.1 Grus americana
GAGTTTGAGGCAGGCATGCGTTTTGGGCTGCACCTTTGGCCTGGGAGCTAGGGCTGACGTTCACATTTTTCAGTGTGACCTGATTTTTGGGGAGAGTCGTAAGCTCTATGTTGAGCCTTGCTCGACAGGCGAGCCCGCAGCCCCAATGTGAGTGGGTCTGTGCGAGGCCGCTGAGGAGTTTGAGGGCAGGCATGCGTTTTGGGGCTGGCACCTTTGCCTGGGAGCTAGGGCTGGACGTTTACAGTTTTGAGCATGGACGCTGATTTTTGGAGAGGGTCGTAAGGCTCTATGTTGAGCCCTTGCTCGGCTAGGCGAGCCCGCAGCCCCAATGTGAGTGGGTCTGTGCGAGGGCCGCTGAGGGAGGTTTGAGGCAGGCATGCGTTTGGGGCTGGCACCTTTGGCCTGGGAGCTAGGGCTGGACGTTTACCCGTTTTGAGTGGGACGCTGATTTTTGGTGGAGAGGGTCGTAAGGCTCTATGTTGAGCCCTTGCTCGGACAGGCGAGCCCGCAGCCCCAATGTGAGTGGGTCTGTGCGAGGGCCGCTGAGGGAGGTTTGAGGGCAGGCATGCGTTTTGGGCTGGCACCTTTGGCCTGGGAGCTAGGGCTGGACGTTTACCATTTTGAGCGTGGACGCTGATTTTTGGTGGAGAGGGTCATAAGGCTCTATGTTGAGCCCTTGCTCGGCTAGGCGAGCCCGCAGCCCCAATGTGAGTGGGTCTGTGTGAGGGCCGCTGAGGGAGGTTTGAGGGCAGGCATGCGTTTTGGGCTGGCACCTTTGGCCTGGGAGCTAGGGCTGGACGTTTACATTTTTGAGCATGGACGCTGATTTTGGGGAGAGGGTCGTAAGGCTCTATGTTGAGCCCTTGCTTGGACAGGCGAGCCCGCAGCCCCAATGTGAGTGGGTCTGTGCGAGGGCCGCTGAGGGAGGTTTGAGGGCAGGCATGCGTTTTGGGGCTGGCACCTTTGGCCTGGGAGCTAGGGCTGGACGTTTACAGTTTTGAGCATGGACGCTGATTTTGGTGGAGAGGGTCGTAAGGCTCTATGTTGAGCCCTTGCTCGGCTAGGCGAGCCCGCAGCCCCAATGTGAGTGGGTCTGTGCGAGGGCCGCTGAGGGAGGTTTGAGGGCAGGCATGCGTTTTGGGGCTGGCACCTTTGGCCTGGGAGCTAGGGCTGGACGTTTACATTTTTTAGTGTGGACGCTGATTTTTGGTGGAGAGGGTCGTAAGGCTCTATGTTGAGCCCTTGCTCGGCTAGGCGAGCCCGCAGCCCCAATGTGAGTGGGTCTGTGCGAGGGCCGCTGAGGGAGGTTTGAGGGCAGGCATGCGTTTTGGGCTGGCACCTTTGGCCTGGGAGCTAGGGCTGGACGTTACATTTTGATCGCATGGACGCTGATTTTGGTGAGAGGGTCGTAAGGCTCTATGTTGAGCCCTTGCTCGGCTAGGCGAGCCCGCAGCCCCAATGTGAGTGGGTCTGTGCGAGGGCCGCTGAGGGAGGTTTGAGGGCAGGCATGCGTTTTGGGGCTGGCACCTTTGGCCTGGGAGCTAGGGCTGGACGTTCACATTTTTCAGTGTGGACGCTGATTTTGGTGGAGAGGGTCGTAAGGCTCTATGTTGAGCCCTTGCTCGACAGGCGAGCCCGCAGCCCCAATGTGAGTGGGTCTGTGCGAGGGCCGCTGAGGGAGGTTTGAGGGCAGGCATGCGTTTTGGGGCTGGCACCTTTGGCCTGGGAGCTAGGGCTGGACGTTTACATTTTTGAGCGTGGACGCTGATTTTGGTGGAGAGGGTCGTAAGGCTCTGTTGAGCCCTTGCTCGGCTAGGCGAGCCCGCAGCCCCAATGTGAGTGGGTCTGTGCGAGGGCCGCTGAGGGAGTTTGAGGGCAGGCATGCGTTTTGGGGCTGGCACCTTTGGCCTGGGAGCTAGGGCTGGACGTTCACATTTTTCAGTGTGGACGCTGATTTTTGGTGGAGAGGGACGTAGAGCCCGCAGCCCCAATGTGAGTGGGTCTGTGCGAGGGCCGCTGAGGGAGGTTTGAGGGCAGGCATGCGTTTTGGGGCTGGCACCTTGGCCTGGGAGCTAGGGCTGGACGTTTACAGTTTTGAGCATGGACGCTGATTTTTGGTGGAGAGGGTCGTAAGGCTCTATGTTGAGCCCTTGCTTGGCTAGGCGAGCCCGCAGCCCCAATGTGAGTGGGTCTCTGCGAGGGCCGCTGAGGGAGGTTTGAGGGCAGGCATGCGTTTTGGGGCTGGCACCTTTGGCCTGGGAGCTAGGGCTGGACGTTTACAGTTTTGAGGGTGGACGCTGATTTTGGTGAGAGGGTCAGTAAGGCTCTATGTTGAGCCCTTGCTCGGCTAGGCGAGCCCGCAGCCCCAATGTGAGTGGGTCTGTGCGAGGGCCGCTGAGGAGGTTTGAGGGCAGGCATGCGTTTTGGGGCTGGCACCTTTGGCCTGGGAGCTAGGGCTGGACGTTCACATTTTTCAGTGTGGACGCTGATTTTTGTGGAGAGGGTCGTAAGGCTCTATGTTGAGCCCTTGCTCGGACAGGCGAGCCCGCAGCCCCAATGTGAGTGGGTCTGTGCGAGGGCCGCTGAGGGAGGTTTGAGGGCAGGCATGCGTTTTGGGGCTGGCACCTTTGGCCTGGGAGCTAGGGCTGGAACTTTACAGTTTTGAGCGTGGACGCTGATTTTGGTGGAGAGGGTCGTAAGGCTCTATGTTGAGCCCTTGCTCGGCTAGGCGAGCCCGCAGCCCCAATGTGAGTGGGTCTGTGCGAGGGCCGCTGAGGGAGGTTTGAGGGCAGGCATGCGTTTTGGGGCTGGCACCTTTGGCCTGGGAGCTAGGGCTGGACGTTCACATTTTTCAGTGTGGACGCTGATTTTTGGTGGAGAGGGTCGTAAGGCTCTATGTTGAGCCCTTGCTCGGACAGGCGAGCCCGCAGCCCCAATGTGAGTGGGTCTGTGCGAGGGCCGCTGAGGGAGGTTTGAGGGCAGGCATGCGTTTTGGGGCTGGCACCTTTGGCCTGGGAGCTAGGGCTGGACGTTCACATTTTTCAGTGTGGACGCTGATTTTGGTGGAGAGGGTCGTAAGGCTCTATGTTGAGCCCTTGCTCGGACAGGCGAGCCCGCAGCCCCAATGTGAGTGGGTCTGTGCGAGGGCCGCTGAGGGAGGTTTGAGGGCAGGCATGCGTTTTGGGGCTGGCACCTTTGGCCTGGGAGCTAGGGCTGGACGTTCACATTTTTCAGGGTGGACGCTGATTTTGGTGGAGAGGGTCGTAAGGCTCTATGTTGAGCCCTTGCTCGGACAGGCGAGCCCGCAGCCCCAATGTGAGTGGGTCTGTGCGAGGGCCGCTGAGGGAGGTTTGAGGGCAGGCATGCGTTTTGGGGCTGGCACCTTTGGCCTGGGAGCTAGGGCTGGACGTTCACATTTTTCAGTGTGGACGCTGATTTTGGTGGAGAGGGTCGTAAGGCTCTATGTTGAGCCCTTGCTCGGACAGGCGAGCCCGCAGCCCCAATGTGAGTGGGTCTGTGCGAGGGCCGCTGAGGGAGGTTTGAGGGCAGGCATGCGTTTTGGGGCTGGCACCTTTGGCCTGGGAGCTAGGCTGGACGTTCACATTTTTCAGTGTGGACGCTGATTTTGGTGGAGAGGGTCGTAAGGCTCTATGTTGAGCCCTTGCTCGGACAGGCGAGCCCGCAGCCCCAATGTGAGTGGGTCTGTGCGAGGGCCGCTGAGGGAGGTTTGAGGGCAGGCATGCGTTTTGGGGCTGGCACCTTTGGCCTGGGAGCTAGGGCTGGACGTTTAGAGTTTTGAGCATGGACGCTGATTTTGGTGGAGAGGGTCGTAAGGCTCTATGTTGAGCCCTTGCTCGGACAGGCGAGCCCGCAGCCCCAATGTGAGTGGGTCTGTGCGAGGGCCGCTGAGGGAGGTTTGAGGGCAGGCATGCGTTTTGGGGCTGGCACCTTTGGCCTGGGAGCTAGGGCTGGACGTTCACATTTTTCAGTGTGGACGCTGATTTTTGGTGGAGAGGGTCGTAAGGCTCTATGTTGAGCCCTTGCTCGGACAGGCGAGCCCGCAGCCCCAATGTGAGTGGGTCTGTGCGAGGGCCGCTGAGGGAGGTTTGAGGGCAGGCATGCGTTTTGGGGCTGGCACCTTTGGCCTGGGAGCTAGGGCTGGACGTTCACATTTTTCAGTGTGGACGCTGATTTTGGTGGAGAGGGTCGTAAGGCTCTATGTTGAGCCCTTGCTCGGCTAGGCGAGCCCGCAGCCCCAAAGTGAGTGGGTCTGTGCGAGGGCCGCTGAGGGAGGTTTGAGGGCAGGCATGCGTTTTGGGGCTGGCACCTTTGGCCTGGGAGCTAGGGCTGGACGTTCACATTTTTCAGTGTGGACGCTGATTTTGGTGGAGAGGGTCGTAAGGCTCTATGTTGAGCCCTTGCTCGGACAGGCGAGCCCGCAGCCCCAATGTGAGTGGGTCTGTGCGAGGGCCGCTGAGGGAGGTTTGAGGGCAGGCATGCGTTTTGGGGCTGGCACCTTTGGCCTGGGAGCTAGGGCTGGACGTTCACATTTTTCAGTGTGGACGCTGATTTTGGTGGAGAGGGTCGTAAGGCTCTATGTTGAGCCCTTGCTCGGACAGGCGAGCCCGCAGCCCCAATGTGAGTGGGTCTGTGCGAGGGCCGCTGAGGGAGGTTTGAGGGCAGGCATGCGTTTTGGGGCTGGCACCTTTGGCCTGGGAGCTAGGGCTGGACGTTTAGAGTTTTGAGCATGGACGCTGATTTTGGTGGAGAGGGTCGTAAGGCTCTATGTTGAGCCCTTGCTGGACTAGGCGAGCCCGCAGCCCCAATGTGAGTGGGTCTGTGCGAGGGCCGCTGAGGGAGGTTTGAGGGCAGGCATGCGTTTTGGGGCTGGCACCTTTGGCCTGGGAGCTAGGGCTGGACGTTCACATTTTTCAGTGTGGACGCTGATTTTGGTGGAGAGGGTCGTAAGGCTCTATGTTGAGCCCTTGCTCGGACAGGCGAGCCCGCAGCCCCAATGTGAGTGGGTCTGTGCGAGGGCCGCTGAGGGAGGTTTGAGGGCAGGCATGCGTTTTGGGGCTGGCACCTTTGGCCTGGGAGCTAGGGCTGGACGTTCACAGTTTTCAGTGTGGACGCTGATTTTGGTGGAGAGGGTCGTAAGGCTCTATGTTGAGCCCTTGCTCGGACAGGCGAGCCCGCAGCCCCAATGTGAGTGGGTCTGTGCGAGGGCCGCTGAGGGAGGTTTGAGGGCAGGCATGCGTTTTGGGGCTGGCACCTTTGGCCTGGGAGCTAGGGCTGGACGTTCACATTTTTGAGCGTGGACGCTGATTTTTGGTGGAGAGGGTCGTAAGGCTCTATGTTGAGCCCTTGCTCGGACAGGCGAGCCCGCAGCCCCAATGTGAGTGGGTCTGTGCGAGGGCCGCTGAGGGAGGTTTGAGGGCAGGCATGCGTTTTGGGGCTGGCACCTTTGGCCTGGGAGCTAGGGCTGGACGTTCACATTTTTCAGAGTGGACGCTGATTTTGGTGGAGAGGGTCGTAAGGCTCTATGTTGAGCCCTTGCTCGGACAGGCGAGCCCGCAGCCCCAATGTGAGTGGGTCTGTGCGAGGGCCGCTGAGGGAGGTTTGAGGGCAGGCATGCGTTTTGGGGCTGGCACCTTTGGCCTGGGAGCTAGGGCTGGACGTTCACATTTTTCAGTGTGGACGCTGATTTTGGTGGAGAGGGTCGTAAGGCTCTATGTTGAGCCCTTGCTCGGACAGGCGAGCCCGCAGCCCCAATGTGAGTGGGTCTGTGCGAGGGCCGCTGAGGGAGGTTTGAGGGCAGGCATGCGTTTTGGGGCTGGCACCTTTGGCCTGGGAGCTAGGGCTGGACGTTCACATTTTTCAGCGTGGACGCTGATTTTGGTGGAGAGGGTCGTAAGGCTCTATGTTGAGCCCTTGCTCGGCTAGGCGAGCCCGCAGCCCCAATGTGAGTGGGTCTGTGCGAGGGCCGCTGAGGGAGGTTTGAGGGCAGGCATGCGTTTTGGGGCTGGCACCTTTGGCCTGGGAGCTAGGGCTGGACGTTCACATTTTTCAGTGTGGACGCTGATTTTTGGTGGAGAGGGTCGTAAGGCTCTATGTTGAGCCCTTGCTCGGACAGGCGAGCCCGCAGCCCCAATGTGAGTGGGTCTGTGCGAGGGCCGCTGAGGGAGGTTTGAGGGCAGGCATGCGTTTTGGGGCTGGCACCTTTGGCCTGGGAGCTAGGGCTGGACGTTCACATTTTTCAGTGTGGACGCTGATTTTGGTGGAGAGGGTCGTAAGGCTCTATGTTGAGCCCTTGCTCGGACAGGCGAGCCCGCAGCCCCAATGTGAGTGGGTCTGTGCGAGGGCCGCTGAGGGAGGTTTGAGGGCAGGCATGCGTTTTGGGGCTGGCACCTTTGGCCTGGGAGCTAGGGCTGGACGTTCACATTTTTCAGTGTGGACGCTGATTTTTGGTGGAGAGGGTCGTAAGGCTCTATGTTGAGCCCTTGCTCGGCTAGGCGAGCCCGCAGCCCCAATGTGAGTGGGTCTGTGCGAGGGCCGCTGAGGGAGGTTTGAGGGCAGGCATGCGTTTTGGGGCTGGCACCTTTGGCCTGGGAGCTAGGGCTGGACGTTCACAGTTTTCAGTGTGGACGCTGATTTTGGTGGAGAGGGTCGTAAGGCTCTATGTTGAGCCCTTGCTCGGACAGGCGAGCCCGCAGCCCCAATGTGAGTGGGTCTGTGCGAGGGCCGCTGAGGGAGGTTTGAGGGCAGGCATGCGTTTTGGGGCTGGCACCTTTGGCCTGGGAGCTAGGGCTGGACGTTCACATTTTTCAGTGTGGACGCTGATTTTTGGTGGAGAGGGTCGTAAGGCTCTATGTTGAGCCCTTGCTCGGACAGGCGAGCCCGCAGCCCCAATGTGAGTGGGTCTGTGCGAGGGCCGCTGAGGGAGGTTTGAGGGCAGGCATGCGTTTTGGGGCTGGCACCTTTGGCCTGGGAGCTAGGGCTGGACGTTCACATTTTTCAGTGTGGACGCTGATTTTGGTGGAGAGGGTCGTAAGGCTCTATGTTGAGCCCTTGCTCGGCTAGGCGAGCCCGCAGCCCCAATGTGAGTGGGTCTGTGCGAGGGCCGCTGAGGGAGGTTTGAGGGCAGGCATGCGTTTTGGGGCTGGCACCTTTGGCCTGGGAGCTAGGGCTGGACGTTCACATTTTTCAGTGTGGACGCTGATTTTGGTGGAGAGGGTCGTAAGGCTCTATGTTGAGCCCTTGCTCGGACAGGCGAGCCCGCAGCCCCAATGTGAGTGGGTCTGTGCGAGGGCCGCTGAGGGAGGTTTGAGGGCAGGCATGCGTTTTGGGGCTGGCACCTTTGGCCTGGGAGCTAGGGCTGGACGTTTACAGTTTTGAGCGTGGACGCTGATTTTGGTGGAGAGGGTCGTAAGGCTCTATGTTGAGCCCTTGCTCGGACAGGCGAGCCCGCAGCCCCAATGTGAGTGGGTCTGTGCGAGGGCCGCTGAGGGAGGTTTGAGGGCAGGCATGCGTTTTGGGGCTGGCACCTTTGGCCTGGGAGCTAGGGCTGGACGTTCACATTTTTGAGCGTGGACGCTGATTTTGGTGGAGAGGGTCGTAAGGCTCTATGTTGAGCCCTTGCTCGGACAGGCGAGCCCGCAGCCCCAATGTGAGTGGGTCTGTGCGAGGGCCGCTGAGGGAGGTTTGAGGGCAGGCATGCGTTTTGGGGCTGGCACCTTTGGCCTGGGAGCTAGGGCTGGACGTTCACATTTTTCAGTGTGGACGCTGATTTTGGTGGAGAGGGTCGTAAGGCTCTATGTTGAGCCCTTGCTCGGACAGGCGAGCCCGCAGCCCCAATGTGAGTGGGTCTGTGCGAGGGCCGCTGAGGGAGGTTTGAGGGCAGGCATGCGTTTTGGGGCTGGCACCTTTGGCCTGGGAGCTAGGGCTGGACGTTCACAGTTTTGAGCGTGGACGCTGATTTTGGTGGAGAGGGTCGTAAGGCTCTATGTTGAGCCCTTGCTCGGACAGGCGAGCCCGCAGCCCCAATGTGAGTGGGTCTGTGCGAGGGCCGCTGAGGGAGGTTTGAGGGCAGGCATGCGTTTTGGGGCTGGCACCTTTGGCCTGGGAGCTAGGGCTGGACATTCACAGTTTTCAGTGTGGACGCTGATTTTTGGTGGAGAGGGTCGTAAGGCTCTATGTTGAGCCCTTGCTCGGACAGGCGAGCCCGCAGCCCCAATGTGAGTGGGTCTGTGCGAGGGCCGCTGAGGGAGGTTTGAGGGCAGGCATGCGTTTTGGGGCTGGCACCTTTGGCCTGGGAGCTAGGGCTGGACGTTCACATTTTTCAGTGTGGACGCTGATTTTGGTGGAGAGGGTCGTAAGGCTCTATGTTGAGCCCTTGCTCGGACAGGCGAGCCCGCAGCCCCAATGTGAGTGGGTCTGTGCGAGGGCCGCTGAGGGAGGTTTGAGGGCAGGCATGCGTTTTGGGGCTGGCACCTTTGGCCTGGGAGCTAGGGCTGGACGTTCACATTTTTCAGTGTGGACGCTGATTTTGGTGGAGAGGGTCGTAAGGCTATATGTTGAGCCCTTGCTCGGACAGGCGAGCCCGCAGCCCCAATGTGAGTGGGTCTGTGCGAGGGCCGCTGAGGGAGGTTTGAGGGCAGGCATGCGTTTTGGGGCTGGCACCTTTGGCCTGGGAGCTAGGGCTGGACGTTCACAGTTTTGAGCATGGACGCTGATTTTGGTGGAGAGGGTCGTAAGGCTCTATGTTGAGCCCTTGCTCGGCTAGGCGAGCCCGCAGCCCCAATGTGAGTGGGTCTGTGCGAGGGCCGCTGAGGGAGGTTTGAGGGCAGGCATGCGTTTTGGGGCTGGCACCTTTGGCCTGGGAGCTAGGGCTGGACGTTCACATTTTTCAGTGTGGACGCTGATTTTGGTGGAGAGGGTCGTAAGGCTCTATGTTGAGCCCTTGCTCGGACAGGCGAGCCCGCAGCCCCAATGTGAGTGGGTCTGTGCGAGGGCCGCTGAGGGAGGTTTGAGGGCAGGCATGCGTTTTGGGGCTGGCACCTTTGGCCTGGGAGCTAGGGCTGGACGTTCACCGTTTTGAGCGTGGACGCTGATTTTGGTGGAGAGGGTCGTAAGGCTCTATGTTGAGCCCTTGCTCGGACAGGCGAGCCCGCAGCCCCAATGTGAGTGGGTCTGTGCGAGGGCCGCTGAGGGAGGTTTGAGGGCAGGCATGCGTTTTGGGGCTGGCACCTTTGGCCTGGGAGCTAGGGCTGGACGTTCACATTTTTCAGTGTGGACGCTGATTTTTGGTGGAGAGGGTCGTAAGGCTCTATGTTGAGCCCTTGCTCGGACAGGCGAGCCCGCAGCCCCAATGTGAGTGGGTCTGTGCGAGGGCCGCTGAGGGAGGTTTGAGGGCAGGCATGCGTTTTGGGGCTGGCACCTTTGGCCTGGGAGCTAGGGCTGGACGTTCACATTTTTCAGTGTGGACGCTGATTTTGGTGGAGAGGGTCGTAAGGCTCTATGTTGAGCCCTTGCTCGGACAGGCGAGCCCGCAGCCCCAATGTGAGTGGGTCTGTGCGAGGGCCGCTGAGGGAGGTTTGAGGGCAGGCATGCGTTTTGGGGCTGGCACCTTTGGCCTGGGAGCTAGGGCTGGACGTTCACATTTTTCAGTGTGGACGCTGATTTTGGTGGAGAGGGTCGTAAGGCTCTATGTTGAGCCCTTGCTCGGACAGGCGAGCCCGCAGCCCCAATGTGAGTGGGTCTGTGCGAGGGCCGCTGAGGGAGGTTTGAGGGCAGGCATGCGTTTTGGGGCTGGCACCTTTGGCCTGGGAGCTAGGGCTGGACGTTCACCGTTTTGAGTGTGGACGCTGATTTTGGTGGAGAGGGTCGTAAGGCTCTATGTTGAGCCCTTGCTCGGACAGGCGAGCCCGCAGCCCCAATGTGAGTGGGTCTGTGCGAGGGCCGCTGAGGGAGGTTTGAGGGCAGGCATGCGTTTTGGGGCTGGCACCTTTGGCCTGGGAGCTAGGGCTGGACGTTTACCGTTTTGAGCGTGGACGCTGATTTTTGGTGGAGAGGGTCGTAAGGCTCTATGTTGAGCCCTTGCTCGGACAGGCGAGCCCGCAGCCCCAATGTGAGTGGGTCTGTGCGAGGGCCGCTGAGGGAGGTTTGAGGGCAGGCATGCGTTTTGGGGCTGGCACCTTTGGCCTGGGAGCTAGGGCTGGACGTTCACATTTTTCAGTGTGGACGCTGATTTTTGGTGGAGAGGGTCGTAAGGCTCTATGTTGAGCCCTTGCTCGGCTAGGCGAGCCCGCAGCCCCAATGTGAGTGGGTCTGTGCGAGGGCCGCTGAGGGAGGTTTGAGGGCAGGCATGCGTTTTGGGGCTGGCACCTTTGGCCTGGGAGCTAGGGCTGGACGTTCACATTTTTCAGTGTGGACGCTGATTTTGGTGGAGAGGGTCGTAAGGCTCTATGTTGAGCCCTTGCTCGGACAGGCGAGCCCGCAGCCCCAATGTGAGTGGGTCTGTGCGAGGGCCGCTGAGGGAGGTTTGAGGGCAGGCATGCGTTTTGGGGCTGGCACCTTTGGCCTGGGAGCTAGGGCTGGACGTTCAGATTTTTCAGTGTGGACGCTGATTTTGGTGGAGAGGGTCGTAAGGCTCTATGTTGAGCCCTTGCTCGGACAGGCGAGCCCGCAGCCCCAATGTGAGTGGGTCTGTGCGAGGGCCGCTGAGGGAGGTTTGAGGGCAGGCATGCGTTTTGGGGCTGGCACCTTTGGCCTGGGAGCTAGGGCTGGACGTTCACCGTTTTGAGTGTGGACGCTGATTTTGGTGGAGAGGGTCGTAAGGCTCTATGTTGAGCCCTTGCTCGGACAGGCGAGCCCGCAGCCCCAATGTGAGTGGGTCTGTGCGAGGGCCGCTGAGGGAGGTTTGAGGGCAGGCATGCGTTTTGGGGCTGGCACCTTTGGCCTGGGAGCTAGGGCTGGACGTTTACAGTTTTGAGCGTGGACGCTGATTTTGGTGGAGAGGGTCGTAAGGCTCTATGTTGAGCCCTTGCTCGGACAGGCGAGCCCGCAGCCCCAATGTGAGTGGGTCTGTGCGAGGGCCGCTGAGGGAGGTTTGAGGGCAGGCATGCGTTTTGGGGCTGGCACCTTTGGCCTGGGAGCTAGGGCTGGACGTTCACATTTTTCAGTGTGGACGCTGATTTTTGGTGGAGAGGGTCGTAAGGCTCTATGTTGAGCCCTTGCTCGGACAGGCGAGCCCGCAGCCCCAATGTGAGTGGGTCTGTGCGAGGGCCGCTGAGGGAGGTTTGAGGGCAGGCATGCGTTTTGGGGCTGGCACCTTTGGCCTGGGAGCTAGGGCTGGACGTTTACAGTTTTGAGCATGGACGCTGATTTTGGTGGAGAGGGTCGTAAGGCTCTATGTTGAGCCCTTGCTCGGACAGGCGAGCCCGCAGCCCCAATGTGAGTGGGTCTGTGCGAGGGCCGCTGAGGGAGGTTTGAGGGCAGGCATGCGTTTTGGGGCTGGCACCTTTGGCCTGGGAGCTAGGGCTGGACGTTCACATTTTTCAGTGTGGACGCTGATTTTGGTGGAGAGGGTCGTAAGGCTCTATGTTGAGCCCTTGCTCGGACAGGCGAGCCCGCAGCCCCAATGTGAGTGGGTCTGTGCGAGGGCCGCTGAGGGAGGTTTGAGGGCAGGCATGCGTTTTGGGGCTGGCACCTTTGGCCTGGGAGCTAGGGCTGGACGTTTACAGTTTTGAGCGTGGACGCTGATTTTGGTGGAGAGGGTCGTAAGGCTCTATGTTGAGCCCTTGCTCGGACAGGCGAGCCCGCAGCCCCAATGTGAGTGGGTCTGTGCGAGGGCCGCTGAGGGAGGTTTGAGGGCAGGCATGCGTTTTGGGGCTGGCACCTTTGGCCTGGGAGCTAGGGCTGGACGTTTACAGTTTTGAGCGTGGACGCTGATTTTTGGTGGAGAGGGTCGTAAGGCTCTATGTTGAGCCCTTGCTCGGACAGGCGAGCCCGCAGTCCCAATGTGAGTGGGTCTGTGCGAGGGCCGCTGAGGGAGGTTTGAGGGCAGGCATGCGTTTTGGGGCTGGCACCTTTGGCCTGGGAGCTAGGGCTGGACGTTCACATTTTTCAGTGTGGACGCTGATTTTTGGTGGAGAGGGTCGTAAGGCTCTATGTTGAGCCCTTGCTCGGACAGGCGAGCCCGCAGCCCCAATGTGAGTGGGTCTGTGCGAGGGCCGCTGAGGGAGGTTTGAGGGCAGGCATGCGTTTTGGGGCTGGCACCTTTGGCCTGGGAGCTAGGGCTGGACGTTCACATTTTTCAGTGTGGACGCTGATTTTTGGTGGAGAGGGTCGTAAGGCTCTATGTTGAGCCCTTGCTCGGACAGGCAAGCCCGCAGCCCCAATGTGAGTGGGTCTGTGCGAGGGCCGCTGAGGGAGGTTTGAGGGCAGGCATGCGTTTTGGGGCTGGCACCTTTGGCCTGGGAGCTAGGGCTGGACGTTTACAGTTTTGAGCATGGACGCTGATTTTGGTGGAGAGGGTCGTAAGGCTCTATGTTGAGCCCTTGCTCGGACAGGCGAGCCCGCAGCCCCAATGTGAGTGGGTCTGTGCGAGGGCCGCTGAGGGAGGTTTGAGGGCAGGCATGCGTTTTGGGGCTGGCACCTTTGGCCTGGGAGCTAGGGCTGGACGTTTACAGTTTTGAGCGTGGACGCTGATTTTTGGTGGAGAGGGTCGTAAGGCTCTATGTTGAGCCCTTGCTCGGACAGGCGAGCCCGCAGCCCCAATGTGAGTGGGTCTGTGCGAGGGCCGCTGAGGGAGGTTTGAGGGCAGGCATGCGTTTTGGGGCTGGCACCTTTGGCCTGGGAGCTAGGGCTGGACGTTCACATTTTTCAGCGTGGACGCTGATTTTGGTGGAGAGGGTCGTAAGGCTCTATGTTGAGCCCTTGCTCGGACAGGCGAGCCCGCAGCCCCAATGTGAGTGGGTCTGTGCGAGGGCCGCTGAGGGAGGTTTGAGGGCAGGCATGCGTTTTGGGGCTGGCACCTTTGGCCTGGGAGCTAGGGCTGGACGTTCACATTTTTCAGTGTGGACGCTGATTTTGGTGGAGAGGGTCGTAAGGCTCTATGTTGAGCCCTTGCTCGGACAGGCGAGCCCGCAGCCCCAATGTGAGTGGGTCTGTGCGAGGGCCGCTGAGGGAGGTTTGAGGGCAGGCATGCGTTTTGGGGCTGGCACCTTTGGCCTGGGAGCTAGGGCTGGACGTTCACATTTTTCAGTGTGGACGCTGATTTTGGTGGAGAGGGTCGTAAGGCTCTATGTTGAGCCCTTGCTCGGACAGGCGAGCCCGCAGCCCCAATGTGAGTGGGTCTGTGCGAGGGCCGCTGAGGGAGGTTTGAGGGCAGGCATGCGTTTTGGGGCTGGCACCTTTGGCCTGGGAGCTAGGGCTGGACATTCACAGTTTTGAGCGTGGACGCTGATTTTTGGTGGAGAGGGTCGTAAGGCTCTATGTTGAGCCCTTGCTCGGCTAGGCGAGCCCGCAGCCCCAATGTGAGTGGGTCTGTGCGAGGGCCGCTGAGGGAGGTTTGAGGGCAGGCATGCGTTTTGGGGCTGGCACCTTTGGCCTGGGAGCTAGGGCTGGACGTTCACATTTTTCAGTGTGGACGCTGATTTTTGGTGGAGAGGGTCGTAAGGCTCTATGTTGAGCCCTTGCTCGGACAGGCGAGCCCGCAGCCCCAATGTGAGTGGGTCTGTGCGAGGGCCGCTGAGGGAGGTTTGAGGGCAGGCATGCGTTTTGGGGCTGGCACCTTTGGCCTGGGAGCTAGGGCTGGACGTTTACCGTTTTGAGCGTGGACGCTGATTTTGGTGGAGAGGGTCGTAAGGCTCTATGTTGAGCCCTTGCTCGGCTAGGCGAGCCCGCAGCCCCAATGTGAGTGGGTCTGTGCGAGGGCCGCTGAGGGAGGTTTGAGGGCAGGCATGCGTTTTGGGGCTGGCACCTTTGGCCTGGGAGCTAGGGCTGGACGTTCACATTTTTCAGTGTGGACGCTGATTTTTGGTGGAGAGGGTCGTAAGGCTCTATGTTGAGCCCTTGCTCGGACAGGCGAGCCCGCAGCCCCAATGTGAGTGGGTCTGTGCGAGGGCCGCTGAGGGAGGTTTGAGGGCAGGCATGCGTTTTGGGGCTGGCACCTTTGGCCTGGGAGCTAGGGCTGGACGTTCACATTTTTCAGTGTGGACGCTGATTTTTGGTGGAGAGGGTCGTAAGGCTCTATGTTGAGCCCTTGCTCGGACAGGCGAGCCCGCAGCCCCAATGTGAGTGGGTCTGTGCGAGGGCCGCTGAGGGAGGTTTGAGGGCAGGCATGCGTTTTGGGGCTGGCACCTTTGGCCTGGGAGCTAGGGCTGGACGTTCACATTTTTCAGTGTGGACGCTGATTTTGGTGGAGAGGGTCGTAAGGCTCTATGTTGAGCCCTTGCTCGGACAGGCGAGCCCGCAGCCCCAATGTGAGTGGGTCTGTGCGAGGGCCGCTGAGGGAGGTTTGAGGGCAGGCATGCGTTTTGGGGCTGGCACCTTTGGCCTGGGAGCTAGGGCTGGACGTTCACATTTTTCAGTGTGGACGCTGATTTTGGTGGAGAGGGTCGTAAGGCTCTATGTTGAGCCCTTGCTCGGACAGGCGAGCCCGCAGCCCCAATGTGAGTGGGTCTGTGCGAGGGCCGCTGAGGGAGGTTTGAGGGCAGGCATGCGTTTTGGGGCTGGCACCTTTGGCCTGGGAGCTAGGGCTGGACGTTTAGAGTTTTGAGCGTGGACGCTGATTTTGGTGGAGAGGGTCGTAAGGCTCTATGTTGAGCCCTTGCTCGGACAGGCGAGCCCGCAGCCCCAATGTGAGTGGGTCTGTGCGAGGGCCGCTGAGGGAGGTTTGAGGGCAGGCATGCGTTTTGGGGCTGGCACCTTTGGCCTGGGAGCTAGGGCTGGACGTTCACATTTTTCAGTGTGGACGCTGATTTTTGGTGGAGAGGGTCGTAAGGCTCTATGTTGAGCCCTTGCTCGGCTAGGCGAGCCCGCAGCCCCAATGTGAGTGGGTCTGTGCGAGGGCCGCTGAGGGAGGTTTGAGGGCAGGCATGCGTTTTGGGGCTGGCACCTTTGGCCTGGGAGCTAGGGCTGGACGTTCACCGTTTTGAGCATGGACGCTGATTTTGGTGGAGAGGGTCGTAAGGCTCTATGTTGAGCCCTTGCTCGGACAGGCGAGCCCGCAGCCCCAATGTGAGTGGGTCTGTGCGAGGGCCGCTGAGGGAGGTTTGAGGGCAGGCATGCGTTTTGGGGCTGGCACCTTTGGCCTGGGAGCTAGGGCTGGACGTTCACATTTTTCAGTGTGGACGCTGATTTTGGTGGAGAGGGTCGTAAGGCTCTATGTTGAGCCCTTGCTCGGACAGGCGAGCCCGCAGCCCCAATGTGAGTGGGTCTGTGCGAGGGCCGCTGAGGGAGGTTTGAGGGCAGGCATGCGTTTTGGGGCTGGCACCTTTGGCCTGGGAGCTAGGGCTGGACGTTCACATTTTTCAGTGTGGACGCTGATTTTGGTGGAGAGGGTCGTAAGGCTCTATGTTGAGCCCTTGCTCGGACAGGCGAGCCCGCAGCCCCAATGTGAGTGGGTCTGTGCGAGGGCCGCTGAGGGAGGTTTGAGGGCAGGCATGCGTTTTGGGGCTGGCACCTTTGGCCTGGGAGCTAGGGCTGGACGTTCACATTTTTCAGTGTGGACGCTGATTTTGGTGGAGAGGGTCGTAAGGCTCTATGTTGAGCCCTTGCTCGGACAGGCGAGCCCGCAGCCCCAATGTGAGTGGGTCTGTGCGAGGGCCGCTGAGGGAGGTTTGAGGGCAGGCATGCGTTTTGGGGCTGGCACCTTTGGCCTGGGAGCTAGGGCTGGACGTTCACATTTTTCAGTGTGGACGCTGATTTTTGGTGGAGAGGGTCGTAAGGCTCTATGTTGAGCCCTTGCTCGGACAGGCGAGCCCGCAGCCCCAATGTGAGTGGGTCTGTGGGAGGGCCGCTGAGGGAGGTTTGAGGGCAGGCATGCGTTTTGGGGCTGGCACCTTTGGCCTGGGAGCTAGGGCTGGACGTTCACATTTTTCAGTGTGGACGCTGATTTTTGGTGGAGAGGGTCGTAAGGCTCTATGTTGAGCCCTTGCTCGGCTAGGCGAGCCCGCAGCCCCAATGTGAGTGGGTCTGTGCGAGGGCCGCTGAGGGAGGTTTGAGGGCAGGCATGCGTTTTGGGGCTGGCACCTTTGGCCTGGGAGCTAGGGCTGGACGTTCACAGTTTTGAGCGTGGACGCTGATTTTGGTGGAGAGGGTCGTAAGGCTCTATGTTGAGCCCTTGCTCGGACAGGCGAGCCCGCAGCCCCAATGTGAGTGGGTCTGTGCGAGGGCCGCTGAGGGAGGTTTGAGGGCAGGCATGCGTTTTGGGGCTGGCACCTTTGGCCTGGGAGCTAGGGCTGGACGTTTACAGTTTTGAGCATGGACGCTGATTTTGGTGGAGAGGGTCGTAAGGCTCTATGTTGAGCCCTTGCTCGGACAGGCAAGCCCGCAGCCCCAATGTGAGTGGGTCTGTGCGAGGGCCGCTGAGGGAGGTTTGAGGGCAGGCATGCGTTTTGGGGCTGGCACCTTTGGCCTGGGAGCTAGGGCTGGACGTTCACATTTTTCAGTGTGGACGCTGATTTTTGGTGGAGAGGGTCGTAAGGCTCTATGTTGAGCCCTTGCTCGGACAGGCGAGCCCGCAGCCCCAATGTGAGTGGGTCTGTGCGAGGGCCGCTGAGGGAGGTTTGAGGGCAGGCATGCGTTTTGGGGCTGGCACCTTTGGCCTGGGAGCTAGGGCTGGACGTTTACCGTTTTGAGCGTGGACGCTGATTTTGGTGGAGAGGGTCGTAAGGCTCTATGTTGAGCCCTTGCTCGGACAGGCGAGCCCGCAGCCCCAATGTGAGTGGGTCTGTGCGAGGGCCGCTGAGGGAGGTTTGAGGGCAGGCATGCGTTTTGGGGCTGGCACCTTTGGCCTGGGAGCTAGGGCTGGACGTTCACATTTTTCAGTGTGGACGCTGATTTTGGTGGAGAGGGTCGTAAGGCTCTATGTTGAGCCCTTGCTCGGCTAGGCGAGCCCGCAGCCCCAATGTGAGTGGGTCTGTGCGAGGGCCGCTGAGGGAGGTTTGAGGGCAGGCATGCGTTTTGGGGCTGGCACCTTTGGCCTGGGAGCTAGGGCTGGACGTTCACATTTTTCAGTGTGGACGCTGATTTTTGGTGGAGAGGGTCGTAAGGCTCTATGTTGAGCCCTTGCTCGGACAGGCGAGCCCGCAGCCCCAATGTGAGTGGGTCTGTGCGAGGGCCGCTGAGGGAGGTTTGAGGGCAGGCATGCGTTTTGGGGCTGGCACCTTTGGCCTGGGAGCTAGGGCTGGACGTTCACCGTTTTGAGCGTGGACGCTGATTTTGGTGGAGAGGGTCGTAAGGCTCTATGTTGAGCCCTTGCTCGGACAGGCGAGCCCGCAGCCCCAATGTGAGTGGGTCTGTGCGAGGGCCGCTGAGGGAGGTTTGAGGGCAGGCATGCGTTTTGGGGCTGGCACCTTTGGCCTGGGAGCTAGGGCTGGACGTTCACATTTTTCAGTGTGGACGCTGATTTTTGGTGGAGAGGGTCGTAAGGCTCTATGTTGAGCCCTTGCTCGGACAGGCGAGCCCGCAGCCCCAATGTGAGTGGGTCTGTGCGAGGGCCGCTGAGGGAGGTTTGAGGGCAGGCATGCGTTTTGGGGCTGGCACCTTTGGCCTGGGAGCTAGGGCTGGACGTTTACCGTTTTGAGCGTGGACGCTGATTTTGGTGGAGAGGGTCGTAAGGCTCTATGTTGAGCCCTTGCTCGGACAGGCGAGCCCGCAGCCCCAATGTGAGTGGGTCTGTGCGAGGGCCGCTGAGGGAGGTTTGAGGGCAGGCATGCGTTTTGGGGCTGGCACCTTTGGCCTGGGAGCTAGGGCTGGACGTTCACATTTTTCAGCGTGGACGCTGATTTTTGGTGGAGAGGGTCGTAAGGCTCTATGTTGAGCCCTTGCTCGGCTAGGCGAGCCCGCAGCCCCAATGTGAGTGGGTCTGTGCGAGGGCCGCTGAGGGAGGTTTGAGGGCAGGCATGCGTTTTGGGGCTGGCACCTTTGGCCTGGGAGCTAGGGCTGGACATTCACATTTTTGAGCGTGGACGCTGATTTTGGTGGAGAGGGTCGTAAGGCTCTATGTTGAGCCCTTGCTCGGCTAGGCGAGCCCGCAGCCCCAATGTGAGTGGGTCTGTGCGAGGGCCGCTGAGGGAGGTTTGAGGGCAGGCATGCGTTTTGGGGCTGGCACCTTTGGCCTGGGAGCTAGGGCTGGACGTTTACCGTTTTGAGCGTGGACGCTGATTTTGGTGGAGAGGGTCGTAAGGCTCTATGTTGAGCCCTTGCTCGGACAGGCGAGCCCGCAGCCCCAATGTGAGTGGGTCTGTGCGAGGGCCGCTGAGGGAGGTTTGAGGGCAGGCATGCGTTTTGGGGCTGGCACCTTTGGCCTGGGAGCTAGGGCTGGACGTTTAGAGTTTTGAGCGTGGACGCTGATTTTGGTGGAGAGGGTCGTAAGGCTCTATGTTGAGCCCTTGCTCGGACAGGCGAGCCCGCAGCCCCAATGTGAGTGGGTCTGTGCGAGGGCCGCTGAGGGAGGTTTGAGGGCAGGCATGCGTTTTGGGGCTGGCACCTTTGGCCTGGGAGCTAGGGCTGGACGTTTACCGTTTTGAGCGTGGACGCTGATTTTTGGTGGAGAGGGTCGTAAGGCTCTATGTTGAGCCCTTGCTCGGACAGGCGAGCCCGCAGCCCCAATGTGAGTGGGTCTGTGCGAGGGCCGCTGAGGGAGGTTTGAGGGCAGGCATGCGTTTTGGGGCTGGCACCTTTGGCCTGGGAGCTAGGGCTGGACGTTCACATTTTTCAGTGTGGACGCTGATTTTTGGTGGAGAGGGTCGTAAGGCTCTATGTTGAGCCCTTGCTCGGCTAGGCGAGCCCGCAGCCCCAATGTGAGTGGGTCTGTGCGAGGGCCGCTGAGGGAGGTTTGAGGGCAGGCATGCGTTTTGGGGCTGGCACCTTTGGCCTGGGAGCTAGGGCTGGACATTCACATTTTTGAGCGTGGACGCTGATTTTGGTGGAGAGGGTCGTAAGGCTCTATGTTGAGCCCTTGCTCGGCTAGGCGAGCCCGCAGCCCCAATGTGAGTGGGTCTGTGCGAGGGCCGCTGAGGGAGGTTTGAGGGCAGGCATGCGTTTTGGGGCTGGCACCTTTGGCCTGGGAGCTAGGGCTGGACGTTTACCGTTTTGAGCGTGGACGCTGATTTTGGTGGAGAGGGTCGTAAGGCTCTATGTTGAGCCCTTGCTCGGACAGGCGAGCCCGCAGCCCCAATGTGAGTGGGTCTGTGCGAGGGCCGCTGAGGGAGGTTTGAGGGCAGGCATGCGTTTTGGGGCTGGCACCTTTGGCCTGGGAGCTAGGGCTGGACGTTTAGAGTTTTGAGCGTGGACGCTGATTTTGGTGGAGAGGGTCGTAAGGCTCTATGTTGAGCCCTTGCTCGGACAGGCGAGCCCGCAGCCCCAATGTGAGTGGGTCTGTGCGAGGGCCGCTGAGGGAGGTTTGAGGGCAGGCATGCGTTTTGGGGCTGGCACCTTTGGCCTGGGAGCTAGGGCTGGACATTCACATTTTTGAGCGTGGACGCTGATTTTGGTGGAGAGGGTCGTAAGGCTCTATGTTGAGCCCTTGCTCGGACAGGCGAGCCCGCAGCCCCAATGTGAGTGGGTCTGTGCGAGGGCCGCTGAGGGAGGTTTGAGGGCAGGCATGCGTTTTGGGGCTGGCTCCTTTGGCCTGGGAGCTAGGGCTGGACGTTCACATTTTTCAGTGTGGACGCTGATTTTTGGTGGAGAGGGTCGTAAGGCTCTATGTTGAGCCGTTGCTCGGACAGGCGAGCCCGCAGCCCCAATGTGAGTGGGTCTGTGGGAGGGCTGCTGAGGGAGGTTTGAGGGCAGGCATGCGTTTTGGGGCTGGCACCTTTGGCCTGGGAGCTAGGGCTGGACGTTCACATTTTTCAGTCTGGACGCTGATTTTGGTGGAGAGGGTCGTAAGGCTCTATGTTGAGCCCTTGCTGGTCTAGGCGAGCCCGCAGCCCCAATGTGAGTGGGTCTGTGCGAGGGCCGCTGAGGGAGGTTTGAGGGCAGGCATGCGTTTTGGGGCTGGCACCTTTGGCCTGGGAGCTAGGGCTGGACGTTCACATTTTTCAGTGTGGACGCTGATTTTGGTGGAGAGGGTCGTAAGGCTATATGTTGAGCCCTTGCTCGGACAGGCGAGCCCGCAGCCCCAATGTGAGTGGGTCTGTGGGAGGGCCGCTGAGGGAGGTTTGAGGGCAGGCATGCGTTTTGGGGCTGGCACCTTTGGCCTGGGAGCTAGGGCTGGACTTTCACATTTTTCAGTCTGGACGCTGATTTTGGTGGAGAGGGTCGTAAGGCTCTATGTTGAGCCCTTGCTGGGCTAGGCGAGCCCGCAGCCCCAATGTGAGTGGGTCTGTGCGAGGGCCGCTGAGGGAGGTTTGAGGGCAGGTAAGGCTTTTGGGGCTGGCCCCTTTTGCCTGGGAGCAGGGGCTGAACATTTACAGTTTGGAGGCTGGAGGCTGATTTTGGGCGAGAGGGACATAATGTGCTATGTGGAGGCGTTGCGTGGCTAGGTGAGCCCGCAGCCCCAGTGTGAGTGGTGCTGCACGTGCGGGGCAGAGGGAGGTTTGAGGGCAGGTAAGGCTTGCAATGTGAGGAGAGGGAACCCAGTAGACAGGCACAGGCAGAAGGACATTTGAGGAATAACAGGTGCTAGATTGAAGGGACAGACTGACGACAGACAGAGGTTGCTGGATGGACATAGTGAAATGTATTTTTCAGCACTAATATAGGAAGACTTATATAACAGCAGGTGTTGTACCAGAACAGGAGAGTCATAGAAACAAAACGTGGAGGGCAGCATTGGTAGAAGTGCAAAAATCTTCAGGGATCAGGACAGCCTGAATGGGAGATGGAGGCAGAGACAGGAAGGAGTTCAGACAGAGGTGTGTTGGGTTTGCGTGGCAGGGTTTTGGTAGCGGGGGGGCTACAGGGGTGGCTTCTGTGAGAAGCTGCTAGAAGCTCCCCCTGTGTCTGATAGAGCTTCTGGAGAAGCACGGCAGGGATGGGCCCGGACACACGACTCACCGCACCTCCTGGCACCCACAGGAGACCTTCACCATGCGAGCTCTCTCTCTGCCTCCGCTCCTTGCTCCTCCACAGTGCAGGGTGCCTGACCTTTGTCCACCTAGGAGCAGGTGGCGGGTGCCTCGATGCTCCTCTCCCATCAGGCTTCCCGGACACTCAGCAGCTTGCACACATGGCCAACGGAAGCACTGAAATCCTGGCACTGTATGCTGATGGTGCACGCAGTCATTGAGTGCTGGGATGGATCCTAACTTGCCACGGGGACCTGCTATTACTTGTCAGAGGCAGATACCTGTAGAAACCCCTTTGTTTCTCTCCTAGGCCAGCTCCCAAAGGCAGGAAGGCACAGGCAATCCCCTCTCCAGCTAGACCGTTGGAACAGCAGGGCTAGACAAATCCTCAGCCCCACTGTCTACACAAAGAGCTGCCTTACCCTTCTGCCACCTACAGCCCTTTTCAAAACTAAGCCCAGCCCCATCCTCATCCGACCCACCTGGGATGCCCAGCCCTAGCACACAGCTGTGAAGAGTTGCTTGTTTATACACAACAGAAATATCAGGCATGGAGAAGATACTTCAAGACAGAAAAGTTTCTGAGTCATCCTTAAATATCAACACTGCAACAGGGAATGCGGGCTTGCCTAGACATAAAGGGGGTTCAAACAGCAACATACGTCCATTTCGACCTTCCCCAGCATCCAGCCTCCAAACTTTAAACGTTCAGCTCCTGCTCCCAGGCAAAAGGGGCCAGCCCCAAAAGCCTTACCTGACCTCAAACCTCCCTCTGACCCCCACGCGCAGCACCACTCACACTGGCGCTGCGGGCTTGCCTAGCCGCGCAAGGCCTCCACGTAGCGCCTTACGTCCCTCACCCAAAATCAGCCTCCAGCCTCCAAACTTTAAACGTCCAGCCCCTGCTCCCATGTGAATGGTGGCAGCTCCAAAAGGCTTACGTGGCCTGAAACCTCCCTCAGCGGCCCTCGCACAGCACCACTCACATTGGGGCTGCAGCCTTGCCTAGCCATGGAATGGGTCCAAACAGGGCCAGGTAACCCTTTTGGGGCTGGCACCTTTTGCCCCACTTTTAGTGTCCCTATCCGCGAGAGGTGCCCCTCCACACATCATGCAACTTATGCTACGTAAGTGGGTTGCACTCATCACACAGCAAGCCCAAACAGGAAACCCCAACTGCCCAGGAGTTCTGGAAGTGATCACAAACTGGCCAGAAGGCAAAGATTTCAGAGTCACCAGAGGAGGAGGTGACATGCGCTGAAGAAGCCCTACCATATAATAAATTGCCAGAGAATGAGAAGCAGTATGCTCTTTTCACTGATGGGTCCTGTTGCTTCATGGGTGTGGTGGGTTGACCCTGGCTGGGGGCCAGGTGCCCACCAGAGCTGCTCTATCACTCCCCTCATTCACTAAACAGGGGAGAAAAAGTATAACGAAAAGCTTGTGGGTCGAGATAAGGACAGGGAGAGATCATTCACTAATTGTTGTCACAAGCAAAACAGACTGAACTTAGAGAGGGAATTCATCGAATTTATTACTAAGCAAAACAGAATAGAGGAATGAGAAATAAAATCAAATCTTAAAACACCTCCCCCCACCCCTCCCATCTTCCCGGGCTCAACTTCACTCCCAGCTTCAACCTCCGTCCCACCCAGTGGCACAGGGGGACAGGGAATAGGGGTTACGGTCAGTTCATCTCACGTTGTTTCTGCCGCTTCTTCATCCTCAGGGGGAGGACTCCTCTCTTCATTCCCCTGCTCCAGCATGGGGTCTCTCTCACGGGAGACAGTCCTTCACAAACTTCTCCAATGTGAGTCTCTCCCACGGGCTACAGTCCTTCACGAACTGCTCCAGCATGGATATCTCCCACGGGGTGCAGACCTTCAGGAGCAAACTGCTCCAGCGTGGGTCCCCCACGGGGTCACAAGTCCTGCCAGCAAACCTGCTCCGGCGTGGGCTCCTCTCTCCACGGGTCCACAGGTCCTGCCAGGAACTTGCTCCAGCGCGGACTTCCTACAGGGTCACAGCCTCCTTCAGGTGCCTCCACCTGCTCCGGCGTGGGGTCCTCCACGGGCTGCAGGTGGAATCGCTACACCCCCTCATCCTTCCTCCATGGGCTGCAGGGGGACAGCCTGCCTCACCATGGTCTTCACCACGGGCCGCGGGGGAATCTCTGCTCCGGTGCCTGGAGCACCTCCTCCCCCTCCTTCTTCACTGACCTTGGTGTCTGCAAAGTTCCTCACATCTTCTCACTCCTCTCTCCGGCTGCAAAAGCTCCCTCTAAGTTGTTTTTTTCCTTTCTTAAATATGTTATCACAGAGGCGCTGATTGGCTCAGCCTTGGCCACCGGCGGGCCCGTCTTAGAGCCGGCTGGCATTGGCTCTGTCAGACACAGGGAAAGCTTCTAGCAGCTTCTCATAGAAGCCACCCCTGTATCTTCCTCCCCAAAACCTTGCCATGCAAACCCAATACAAGGATCATTATTTTCAGTTAAAGGAGGTTTTTCTGTGACTGCCTGTATGGGTGATATTGCGGTTTTATGGCTTTCCTGTAGCCGTTTCTGGTCAATGGCCTTCTGCATGCTGACACAGCCCTGCACCCAGCTGTGGGGCACCTATCCGTGGCATAGGGAGAGTTGGGAACCATCCTGAAGCCCTGCCTGGGTGGCCAAGCTGGTGGAGCCCATCCACTGGAGACCTCCTTCCTGACCACTAACTCTTCGGGTTGGATTTGTGTTGGGGCAGCTTTCTACTCTGCAAAGTACCCCAAGGTGATGTCTTTGTCCTTCCATCATGTGGCCAAGTGCTTGGTCCAGCAGCTGGCTGCCTCCGGTAGGAACGACCACCATGTTTCAGCTGAGTCGAAGCTCCTTGTGTACATGTGGCGAGAAAAGGAGCCGAGTCCGCTCGTACTGCTCTTACTCATTCTTTTTTACGCCTCTGCTGAGCTCTTCCCTTCCATGAACTGCTGGTTATTGGGAAATAGCTTGTTTTGTGGGTTTTTTTCTCAGCCAGATGCTTTCCGAGTGGGAAGGAGCAGCCTAGCAGGATGCCAGGGTGGTGTATTGGGGCTGGCTGATATGGAGTTAATTCTCCCCACAGCAGCCCTCATAGTGCTGTGGTGTGTATTGGTAGCTAGCAAGTGTTGATAACACACCAGTGTTTTGGCTATTACTGAGCAGTGCCAGCACACATCAAGACTGTCTCTCCAACATTTCTTGCCCTCCCTCAGCAGCAGGCTGGGGCTGGGCAAGATCTTGGGAGGGGACACAGCCAGGACAGCTGACACGAACTGACCAAAGAGATATTCCATACCACATGATGTTTGCTCAGCAATGAGAAACTGAGAGATAGGGGGGAGGAACAGGGCGGGGGCATTCAGGTTTTTTTACAACATTTGTCTTCCAGAGTAAGGAGTACGCCTACTGAAGCCTTCCTTCCCAGGAAATGGCCGGACATCGCCTGCTGATGGGAAGTAGAGAATAATCTTTTGCTTTTTGTTTTGCTTCTGCACACAGCCTTTTGCTTTAGCTACATTAAACTGTCTTGTCTTGACCCATGAGTTTGGTGTGGGTTTTTTCCATCTTAATTTTCTCCCCTCCCTGCCTTGCTGAGGAGGGGAGTGATAGAGCGGCTTGGTGGACACCTGGCGTCCAGCCGAGGTTAAACCACCACAGGTGGTTTAGTGTAGGTTTAGGCATTTTATCATTAGAAATAATGTATTAGCAACAAAACTCATGGAAGTCTCAGAGCTTGGCTCCACTGAAAATGGGTGGGATGTAAGCTCACCTTTTATTTCCTTGTGGTACTCAAGTCTGATTTAAAACAGTGGAGGAATTTGTGCTTCACACTGTCACCTCTGCTCTCTGAAAAGCAGAAAAAGCAACGAAAACTTGAAGCAAGCAATAGGAAAAAACCCTTCTTCCATATTAAAGCTGTGCGGGCTGAGCACCAACAGATGTGAATAATTCATTCCGCTGAAGACACAAAAACAACCAAGATTTTCTTGCCCCTTTCCAGTAGCGGAACAAGCGAGCGGTGTTTTCCCTGCGCTCCCCATCCCCAGCGCTCCGTTGAGCGCGGAAGTCTGCAGTCTCCGCTCCATCCCCACGTGGGGAGAGGACTGTACCCATCCCTAAGCACCCACTATGGGGATGACATTGAACGGGAGCAAATTGAAGTCCTTGAGAACAAGGGCTGGGTTTTTCCTCTGTGAGTTTTTAAAGACCACCCATACTCCTCCTCACTGTAGATCCCATGCAGTCCAAAGCAGGGGTATGTGTTAATCCCAGAATATCTGGGGCTTCCCTGCACCGATGAGCACCGTGGCCATGAGCACTGGTGCACATTGGCTCTTTGGGAGAGCTTCACGCCAGGTTCTAGCCCCACGGCGCTGGGATCAAGCAGCAGCGGTTGGGATGCTGCCACGTGGGATGCTGCTGCCCGCCTCCATCCCCTCTGCGGTGGTAGGGTTTGAAAGCTCTGTACAGCCCCGGGAAGCTGTTACTGTACATGAAATTATTTTCTTGCTGGTCATTTCCTCTTCTTTTGAGGTCGGGTTAAGGACCTGTGGCAGGATGATGCAGTTCTGGTATAAACTATAAATCGATGCTCTGCTTCCTTCTGTAGGTCTCTTGGGCTGTCTCCAGTGAAGCATTCAGCAGCACAACTCAGTGCTTTGAATACTTTCCACTCAAGAAAAAAGAAAAAAGAGTCATTCAGCCAAAAACAGGAAACACATGGCCCAAGGCAGATCTGATTTGAGTATACCTGTTCTTATAATGAGCTTGGCAGCAGATATTAACTCCACTGCAGCAGAGGCTCCGTGAACCGCGGTATGGGCTGCAACGTCTGTCTCTGGCTGCTGATCTCTCTCGGCCGTGTTTGGGGTATGTATGTTTTCCTTTTCATGAAATGCTCCATTCAGACTGTTTGGGGATTTTTCTTGGATATTAAGACCTTTAGAAATCGTGAGTTGTGCGCTGGGCGGATGGGCAGATTGAGTATAAATATTCATATAGAAGATAAATGGCTTGCAACTCTGAGCTGGATGTGTGGTGCATCCCTAATATGCTTCTACTAGTCAGGCTGAGGGAGGAGATAATAAAAGATGATGAATGAGCAAAGATAGTGATGGACAAAGTGTAGCTGCAATAGTGAAGTACTCTACTGTGTGTTTTAATGGGGTATTAATAGCACTGAGCAAATAATTTAGTACCAGATGTGAATTGGGTTACTTGAGATGAAGATCCTTGGTGGATTGTCTCACTCTGTGTGATACTGAGTGTCTCGGATCAAGAGGTGCCAGCAGGCTGGGAGATGGTACTCAAGCAATGAAATGTGTATAAGGAGAGCGGAAAGGGACCAGCAGTGGGGCAGTGCCTGTTTTCTGAGTGCCCAGAGAGCCCTGGCCAGCTGTGGATGGTGTCCTGGGGATGATGATGTCCTGGATGCATCGAAATCCCCCCCCAGACCAGCTGATCAGGGAATGACGACCCCCCGGACTCCCCCACCAGGGCTCCTGGGTCCTTTCCTCCTAGCCCATCAGTAGTTACGGGATGATGCTTCAAAATCCGTTGTGATGGCACTGAGCCTGTGCAAAAGCACTCAGGTGAGTCAGGGTCCCCAAGCAGAGCAGAGCAAAGGGAGCTCTGAGTAATCCTGACCCTCTTCTTGGTGCCAGCCTGACGTCTGTTCCCCTTCCCTGGGGACACTGTGTGTCCCCGCAGCTCCACGAGCCCTCTGCCACTGCATCTGTGTAAAACAAAGGGCTCGGCCAGGAAACAGGAGACATTGGCAGAGCTGGGGTTTCTCCTTGTCTCTGCTGGCTCACTGTTACTAGAATACCTGCCTTTAAAATCCCCCTGGGGTTTTCTGCCTAGCCAGCACACTGAAAGTCCCACGAGCCCAATACCTGATGTGAGGGCTGCTCCAGACCTAGCACCATGCCAGTACAGATCGCTTGCCTTCCTCCAGCCCCTTCATCTGGGCTTCAACACAGATGGTTTCAGATCTCTTTACATCCCTCTTCCTGCAGCCTTGCTCCAGCCAAGTCATCTTCCCCGCCAGGGCAGAGAGTTTTGTAAACGTGGTGTAAAAAGGGCTTTTCCATTTGGTAATTAATAAGGAGCCTAACCGCTGCATGTGTTGCTGAGAAAACACAGCATCCTCCTGCGTGCTGTAAATGTATCAGCAAAAAAATGTGTGAGGCACTGGTTCAGCCGGACTGCAGGGTTTCTGAGGGATGACAGCCGTGTCCACATGGCTGCTTCGATGCTGGGGAGATGTTGTCCACAGGGACAGCTCAGAAACTGCCGTGTTTCATGCCACAGAAGGGGGGGGGAATAAGTGATGGTATTCACTTGGGAGAGTGTTTGCTCTGTGGCTTTTACTGGAACCATACACGCCGCAGGACAGGTGGATATTGGTCTTATCTCGGTCTCCCCAGACCTGTTCTTCTGTGGTACCTCACCCTCTTTTCTTTTCTCTCTGGGGCAAAGCCTCACCCCAATGGAAAGAAGTCGGTAGGAAACGTGGGGGTGACAAGGTGAGGTCCCTTCCACGCTGGTGTTGCTGGCAGCAGTCATGAGCTGGCACCAGTCCCCACACTGTTTCCTACAAAAATAAACTCCTTTGCCCAGAGGTGCGGGCAAATATGAATCACTGCCTTGCAGCCAAAGACAGAAAAGGGTCTAGGGGAGAAGATCCTCCCGCGTGCTCTCCAGGAAATCTGGGTGGTCGGGATGCTTTGGGACACATGGGAGATGCTTGGACCCATCATCTTAAGAGCAACTTTTCTGTGGCTACCAAGAAGCACACCTGGGACCACCTCAACCAGGAGAAGGACAACCTGGGATTTACACCTGAGCTCACCTCTAGGAGGTTGCACTTCCTTCAGGTTCTACAAGAAAAGTCCCACCGAAAGTTTCTAGAGCTGAGGCACTTGAGGGAGGTGGGTGCCATGATGTGCACCCAACTGCAGGCTTTTGCCAAGAACCACCCAGCATCACTTCCTTCTGGACTGCCCTGGTGTCACGGGGACTTCTCCAGGCTGATCCCACTGCTGCCAGCACCCTTCTCCCAGGACCAGCATCCCCACTGGTGTGGGACTGCAAGGACCTTCCCCTGCTCGAGGCATCCCTGCTCCATGGGGTGATGTTTCACTGCGCTGGCTGGCTGTTGTTGTGCCATCCTTAAATCAGGATTCGGCCATGACATGTGATGCCTAACATGGGAGAACACTGAGGCTGATGCAAATGAAGAATCTCTCACCTCACTCTGGGAAGGTGAGGGTGACAAGGAAGAGCAGAGGAAGGCAAAACTTCCCCTCTGGCTCCTGAGCCGAACACTCCATCTGCATCCTTTGGGGTCGAGGATGTGGTACTGAGGGCTGGGAGTCACTCTTTTGGTTCTGGGGATGATCCTGTGGGGTGGGCATGGGGCAGAGCTCGCACTGAGCCCTGATCTACAGCACAACTTGTGTTCCCACGCACTGGCAATCGCTGGTGCAGGATGTGGTGGATAACCCAGAACTCAAAAACACGGTCAGATAATCTGTTCAATTTTCGACTGACTTATGCAACCTAAGCCATCCCCAATCTGCACATTACCAGGGTGGATCCAATGCCGTCACTGGCTACCGCAACTCCATGGGCATCTGCCCTCCTCCGGCAGAGCTAGGATGGGTGGGGGACAGTTGCTCTGAGCCCCTCCATGCCTCCCTGCCTGCCTCAGCCCTTCTCTCCTCTCTCCTCCCAGGCATGGGCCACGGGGCAAGGGAGATGGTGCTGGGCACCTTGGGGAAGGCGACGATTTTGCGGATCCCCCCTGAACTCCAGAACCTCACCAAGCACTTTGGGGAGGCTGTCTGGAAGCGGGACACGGAGGACCCACAGAGGAAGCTTGTCCTGCTCAAGTACGTAGATGGCAACTACACCAACTACATGCAGGGACGAACTCGCTTCCACAAGTCAGACTTCTCCCTGGAGATTCTGAACACCAGCCGGCAGGACAGACAGCTCTACGAGTACCTAGTCAGCAAGGGGCCGGAGGAGAAAGTCTGGCAGATACAGCTGGAGGTGTATGGTAAGACATGCTGCTTTGGGAGGACTGTGCTGGATGCTCCCAGCCTCTTGGGGTGCTGGAAGCAGGTCTGGGAGGTGCATGGTGGTCAAGGTGGGTGGGAGATGCCCACCCTGATGTCAAAGTGCTGCAGTGAGTCCAGGACCCTCTTGCAATCCCATCTGGATACACACAGGAGCATTTGGGTCGATGCAGACCATGCCCCTCTCTAATGCCATTTGCAGTGGGTCTGGCACCAGACTGGTTCCTCTCCATCCCCCTGGGATTTAGGAGAGACCAGCAGGATTTCCCAGGCAGGGGCCAATGCAACGTTTGCATCCTTCCCCAGACACAAACCTTTGCCCCCTCCCTCCCTCTCTCCAGAGCCGGTGTCCGATCCCAGCATCCAGATCCTCGACTGGGTGCTGGCCAACAGCAGCTGCACCATCACCCTCAACTGCACGGCGGAGCGAGGGGACAATGTCTCTTACAGCTGGGGCAGCCAGGACACCAGCACCTCAGGGCTCTGTTCCCACAACGGCAGCCTCCTGCACCTCTCCTACTCCCTGCAGAATGCAAGCATTGCCTGCGCCTGCACGGCCAGCAACCCCGTCAGCAGCCAGGTCATCCCCTTTGACTCCTCCGAGTGCAGCTACGAGCAAGGGGGTAAGTCCCCAGTTGCTGACCCAGCTCTCTCCAGCCTCACGGCCCTGCTCTTGCTTTGTAGGGGACTTTTTCATGATGCTTTAGGCAGTCTCAAAGGAGTCTTTTGCAAGAAAAGTGGGCGCTGCGTCACTTGCTCAGGGTTGCCCAGTTCTTCCAGTAAACGCCAGCCATGGAGCTGTGGGTCCCACCTGCCTCCCCAGCCAGCCCAGCCACCGCACTTGCCATGCCTCGGTGCTCAAGGTTTATTTTAAATACGAAACTCGTATGCTGGGTGGCTTGGGGAGGACAAAAACCTCTGTGACAACTTCCCCTTTGGAGGTTCTCGGGGCAAAAGTCACCGGGGTTTTCTAGCACTTCCTCGTGACGTGGGGGTTTTCATCTGAGCTGGGAAGTGTGGTGGCTGCCCCTTTCCCCGGGGACCCAGAGGCAAAGTTATGTCTCTGCTGGGGCTCTCACAGTGACCTGTGCTGAGAAAATATATGCCTCTGGGGAAAAATGGTCGGGACTCTTGCTTAAGATGCTGAAATTGGATTCTCCAGGGGGGGATCGGGCTTGTTTCTCACCCCCTTGCCCCAAAACCCTTTGTGTCATGGGACACCCCTCGTGACGTCACCGCTAGTGGTCTAGGAGCGGGGCCACCCTGTGATGGGAGCCCGGCTGGTGGCTGGAGCTGCAGAGCTCTGTCCCATGGCTCTCTTCTCACACACCCGCAATGCGAGATCATTGTACAAAGGGGTTGCCTCCCCCCAGGCCTCTGTAAAGCCAGCGGAGACATTTTCAAGGCTTTATCTGTCCCCGATCTGGCCCCCAGCAGGTTTTTCACTGACTGTTGCAGTCTGGAGGCGATTAGACGGAGTTCTGCTTAAGAGGCATTTCCTGCCCCTTGTTTCCTGTTCTACTGACATCATCAGCCTGAAACTAGGTGATGAGATGAAGAAAGATTTTTAGCAGCCCATTCTGCTCAGCTCTGGGTGACCCTGGGCCCCAGGGCTGGTGGCTGACGCCCTCCCCTCTTTGCCCCCCATCCCAGGCAGCACCAGGCTGAGGACAGAGCATCTCGTGCTGATGGTGGTGGTGCCCATCGCTGCAGTGATGATGCTCACCGCCTTTGTGGCCACCCATTTGGCCATGCCCGTTGGTGAGTGCTGCAAGGGAGGGGTGCTGGGGTGCTTGGTGGTTCCTGGGTGGCGTGAGCCTTGGGGGGGGGGGGGGGGGGCGGCAGGTAGAAGCTGCCACCAAGGACCAAGAGGCTGATTCTCATTGGGCACCTCATCTTGGGAGTACCCTGGCTCTTGGGAAGGAGCAAAATGTGTTTCTCTTGAAGCATAGATTAAAGGCAGGAAGGAAACCAGCTTAAAAAAAAGAAATATGAAGAGAGAGAGAAAAATAAAAACAAAAAAAAAGATCAGTGCACATGATCTCCAGCACTTTAGCTGGATGAACTTCTGAGATCGTATTGCACAGGCTCAAGGGGAACTGAATGATCCCAGCCCAAATTAGAGAGAGCATCATCTCTCCCAGTGCCTCAGCCGGGCTCTGCCTCCCCCTTCCCACTCCCTGTGTAGTGGCAAATTTGCGAAGGTGACCTGTGGTGGCCAGAAATCCTCCGACCACAACCAGGCAGCTGCAGCAATAGGGATGCAGCCAGGTCCAGCCAGCGGGCACCATGCTGTGGACAGATCCAGCATGGCCGCACCCTCGTTGTGCCCTGGGGTACAGAAGCAGGATGTGGCTTGCAGAGCGCAGGCATGCCCCAATGTCCTTGCTCCCCTGGCAGCTCAGTGACTTGCTTATCCCCCCACAGCCAGCCAGGAGCAGGAGCGTGCCGAGGACAGCACGGTGCACACCATCTACTCCCAGGTGCAGCGGGTGGAGGTGAGCTATGACCAACAGGACCTCAGCTGGCATGGGAGAAAATGCTCCTTTAGTGACGGAAATGCTCCTTTACCGACGGAATTGCTCCTTTAGCGATGGGACCCCAAGCGCTGCAGCCAATAGGGAGCATGGGCACAACCCTGCCAGGGTTTCTTGGGGGGGAGGGGGGTCTTGGACGATGGCAGCCTGCTTTGGGGACTAGCAAAGGAAGCAGCACCCAAAGCCCCAGGTCATTGCTGGGTGCCTCCTCGCTGGTCTGCGGGTCGCTCTCTGATGGACTTTGGGCACTGGGTGTCACAGCAGCTCTGCGGCTGGCAAGGGGGAGAGTCAGATTGTGGCTGGGGGGGGACTGGGGTGGCTGTGGGCTCCCCTGGGTCACTCATCGCTGTCGTTCCAGGAGTCAGCCTCGCCACCATTAATTTGGGAGTTGCTGGGAATAAGGTCGGGTGCTGCAGCTTCCCCAGCATCCCAGGGTGGCTTTGAGGACAGACTGTGTGTTTTTTCTCCCCTCCCCGAGTCCTGCTCAGTGCAAATTGGGGAGGAAATGGTGGGTCCACATAGAGGGGACGGAAGGAGGGAGTGAAGGCCCCCCTTGGCGAGCTGCCTGCTGCTGCTCATTCTTTGCTCTCCGTGCAGAAGCAGAAAGGGACCCCCCTCACCAAGCACCCCTCCTGCACCACCATCTACGCTGCAGCCACCGGCCTGCCCCCGGACACGGCCCCAGCCCCCAGCAGAGCCCCACATCCCCCACGCAGCCCCTCGGCAGAGCCGCCCACCCTGCAGGGCCATCCACCCCTCTCGCCGGTAAGGGTGGCTGCTTCCACCCCATTCTTGCCCAAGCTGGGCATCACCGTGGGGAAACCCATGGACCCCCCATCTCAAGCACCTCGCTGACCCCTTTGCTTCCCTGCTCTTTGCTGCAGAGCCCCGACAAGGAGCTCACAACAGTTTACGCCAGCGTGATGATGCCCATTGCCTGAGCATCTCCAGGAAGTGGGCAGCAGTCCAGTTCGGCCTCCACCTCTGCTCGCCGGGCACTGACATCCATGTTCCTGGCTGGAGGAAACCCTGCTCATCCATGGGGAATCGGGGCAAAATCCTCTGGCATGCACAGACCCCCACTGCAGCTGGGGCTGCAACGATGGCTGCGGAGGTGAGGGAAGGTTGAGAAAAGAGCAGCTCTGAAGCAAGGCAAGAAATCTCCCTGGGCTGTGGCTAAGGGTGGCCAGCAAGATGCTGAAGGACCAAGAGAGGCTAGAGTGGCTTTAGATACAACCCCACAGCCAGGCATCAGCAACAGAGAGAGAATCGGTGCCACAGAAGGGAAGGGTCAGCCCATCAGCACCGTGGTGCAGCACCAGAAGACATGGCCGGAGCAGATTTGCACTCCAACCTCAGCCCTGCCCCATGGGTTTTCACCCCACAGCCTCATCCTGTCGACCTGGCTTCACTAGAGGGAGCCTCCAGCTCGTGGCAGCCAGCAATGCCGGTGATGCGCAGGGACACGGGTTCAACAGCAGTGGGGAAAAATCAGAAGCTTTTTTTTTTTTTTTTTTTTCCAACCTCTGCTCTTGCAACCGGTTATGAAACGTTGGATTTCGGCCCAAGGGTGAAGAAAGCCTTGCAATCCCCTTGGAGCTGAGCCCTGCCCAGCACCCAGCCTGACCCCCTGCACCAGGGGAAGCAGCCACGTCCAACCGCACTTTTCCAATCCTATCCTTCTCCACTGATGACTACGGGAACAGGCGAGAATCTTCCAGATGGACTATTTAAAGCTGAATTTCTGGCTGAGAGGGGGGCACAGCCCCTGCCCGTGGCCTGGCCACCCCCTGCCCACAGCAGCTCCCGATCTCCCTGCAGAAACACCCAGCATGGGGATGCTGGAGGTAGCCCAGAGGAGGGACCAGGGCTGTCAAATCTTTCCGGTCCCCCTCCCAGTCCGAGGTATTTTATAATGCCAACATAGCTCAGCTCATACAGTGGGTCTAATCTCATGTGCTGCTGCTAAGGGAAAGGAAAATAAATTTATAGTAAAGTCTTTTGGAAAGGTTTTCTGGAGAAGTGTGTCAGGGGGTGGATCAGGCCTTGAGGGGGAAGAGAAATCAGTGGGTTTGCATCTCCATAGCTTCCTTATTTCGTTACTGCAGAAAATCAGTTGAGTTGCTTCCTTGGAAAAGTCTGCCCACAAAGCAACCACTTCCCCCAGGAGCACAGAGAGGTCCAGGGAAGGGCAAAGGCACGCTTGCCCTTGTGCATCTAAAATGGTGCAAAAGCCCCAAATTCTGTGCCTGGCACTTGTGCAGGATGGAACCCAGTGCTACCTGTGTTGGTCCTTATAGAATGAAGGGGCAAGTGCCTGACCCTGTCATGTGCTCCCCAGCATGTGTCCAGCCATCTCAGCCCACCCTCCTGGCTGCGAGGGGACGTCAGATGCTCATTATGGGGAAGAGTTCAAGTAAAAATGCTAATATTGCCATTGCAGAGGAGCATTGAGCCACGATGCCACAGTTTCACCCCCCCTCAGCTCCCAGGTGACGGTCAGAGGAGGTGAAGAAGGTTAAGGGGTGGCTCATCCCCTGGAGTGTCTTTTTGTACCTCTCATCTCATCCCCCCCCATGCCAGGAGGCTGTGAAAGAGAGGAGCTGTTTTTAGGAGCTTTAGTGCTTTGGTATTGAGCAATGATCCTGGTCTCTGTGCTTAATGTATCCCATCGCCCAGCATCAGGGCAGCGCTGAGGGGCCACAGCAGCCCCCCCACTCCCTTGCTGGGGTAGAGGAACCAGGGCTATTTTAAAGCCCAACTTCCCCAGCTTTTCCAGCATGCTTCCCTCACCTGAATATGAGGGAAAACTTCTTCATTTTGAGGGTGACCGAGCACTGGAACAGGCTGCCCAGAGAGGTTGTGGAGTCTCCTTCTCTGGAGATATTCAAAACCTGTGCAACCTGCTCTAAGTGACCCTGCTTTAGCAGGGGGTTGGACTAGATGATCTCCAGAGGTCCTTTCCCACCCCAACCAGTCTGTGATTCTCTGAATTTCAGTATGACACCAGTGTCATGCTATTTCCCAGAATAATCTGAATTAGGGAAGCAGCTTCTTTCCTGCAGTTGTCATTCAGCTGTCCTGTTTGGGGGGAATGGAGAATTTGGATCTCGGTATCCCTTACAAAAGATGGCCTGGTGACACTGGTCCATGGGCACCAGTGTGCTCCTGGGTGCTGACCTGCAATAGTCTTCATGATACCCCTCTCTTAGGGCTGATTCCCATAGAGGAGCTGAGACACTTATCACACATGACCATGATAGCACTCTATCCTAGCTGTCACACTCATCTTCAATTTTGCAGCTCAAGGTTTCATTACACACATGGGATTTTTCCTTTTTGTCATACTTCTCTAAGCCCAGTCACACTCCCCCGCCTCTGATGGCAGCTATACCAGTCATTGGATGAAATATTTATCTCCACCCATCCAATCACGACTATGTGTGTGCAAGTGCTTGTATCTTCCTGTTGTCACCATAATCTGTAGCAGATGCTGGGTGTGGAGAGGCCCTCTCTGCGCACCGGAAGTTGATGGATGTGTTTTGGTGCCTGCCATTCACCCTCCTCCTTCTCCACCAAGCAAGTAAGTGCAAGATGCTCGTTTTCCCTTGGTGGTGGAAGGGAAGGAGCCCACAAAGGGCTCAGGGAGTGTTTCAGGACTCCTGGGAGAGCGGGCACAGGGTTGGCATGTGTGGGACCAGCAGTGCAGCTCCGCGGGAATGGAGTTTGTCCCAAGGATGTTGGGCAAATCAGGGTGAAAGATGCCTAGCACATCCTGGTGTTGGTCTCTCACGCTCGTGTGGTCCTCCTCTGCTAATGAGTGAATGCATCAGGTCTCAGCTCTCTCCTAGCCTCCATCCAGCTGCTGCCAGATGTGCACAGGCCACTGAGTTTGCCATTCTGCTCTGCGTTCAGGGTCTGTTCCTCCGCGTGTTTTCTCTGAGTTTTCTGTGCTCCTGTGGGGTTTTTTGGTGGGTTATTTAGGGCTCTCTGGAACAGGGGACACTTTCTGCCTCTCTTCAGGCAAGGAAAAATGGGCAGAGAAGCTGGGTCTGCCCCGGTCCTCTCCCCGCAGCCTTGAGGAGGGTTTTACTGCCAGATGAGCCCTCCAGCACCCTTGTCTGCTGTTTCAGCAGAATTTACTACTTCAAGTTTATCTCCCCCACCAGTTTTTCCTTCCATGCAGTCAGAGATGCCTGTTCTCGACGTTCCAGAGGTGTCCCTGCAGGGTGAGGCAAGGGGGCACCAGAAATGCAGAGCCCTGAGGAGATGTGACAACCTCGGGGTCCACCTGTCTGGCTGAGCCAGGATCAGTTCCCTTTCCAGAAACTGAGGAGAAAACATCCATCCCCAGACCAGACTGGGAAGCACTGATTTTTAAAATGGGAAGTAGTTAAAATAAGAGGGAAGTGTCTGCCTCCTTCTCAGAAGAGGGCAGAAGTAGCTGCACATCTGGGAAAGAGGCCACCCATTTTCTTGCCTGCTCGTGTAGGTGAGCTTGACTTTTCGGTGTGGTGATGAAAGGAAACTTTCTGAGCCATTGCAAACTCCTCCTTGCACTTTAATTTTGCACCTCAAGGGTCTCTTTAAAGGTCCCTTGCAACCCAAACTGTTCTGTGATTCTATGACTTTACCCGCAGCTGAACACAGATACTGTGTGCGATAACATGAGGGTCTCTGGCCACTATAGATCAGCCTGTCCATGGCATCATGCTGTATGACCGCAGCGGGACGAAGCTCTTCTTTTTGGCCGAGGTGGTTCTTTCGGCCAAGGACCCTTCCCTGAGCCGTCCCACGTTCTCCACCAGCCAGACCCCAAGCTCGCTGTGCATCCTCTCCCCGGGCGTGCTGCCTTCATCCCAGCTTCTCTCCCCAGTGTGCATTGATGACGGGGCAGAGGTGACCAGGGCCGCGGGCAGTTCTGTCACCTTTCACCTCCAGAACCTGCATGGACAAGCCGCAGTCTGGAGCTTTCACAACAATGTCATAGCAACCGTGATATTCGGCAATCCTCCTGAAGTCATCTTTTTTGATGACAACTACAAAACACGCTTGGCCTTTACTGAGAATGGCACGGCGCTCACCATCAACCAGCTGAGGATGGATGATGCTGGTACCTACACTGCAAAGATCTCAGGGGTAAAAAACACCTTGTACCTACACACCCTACACATGTACAGTAAGTACCTTCTAGTATTGGCATTTGTTTTTTGGTTTTTTTTAATGGGGGGTTGGAGATTTCCTGACAGCCCCCTGCTTCCCGTAGGGGAGCTGGTGGTGCCAACGGTGACCTGCGTGGCGCAGAACTGCTCAGCCAACAGCTGCAGCTACACCCTGCACTGCACCGTCTCAGGCTCTGGCTCCGACTTTGGCAATGTATCCTACGACTGGAGCATGGAGGACCAGCCATGGAGCAAGGGGCCCATGGTGCTGGTAGAGGAGTTGCCCCAGGACAAGCTACTGCTGCTCACGTGCACGGTGCGAAACCCCATCAGCAGCCGCAACATCACAATCATCTCGCCCGCTGCCCTCTGTGCAGGTAACAGCCACGGTAAGATACGTGGGTGGTGGGGATGGGCCGTATCCTGCTCCCAGTGGCTCCAGCCTTCCCTTGAGCTGTGCCTCGGCGTGCAAAGACAGAAATGCAGATCCTCGGCAGAGGCATTTACCTCTCTCCCTGTTCTTTCCCTTCACCGTGCTGCCCGTGCCGCCAGAAAACACAACACACTCTCCCACCACTGGTGAGCTGCCAAACCAGCCATCCGTGTCCAGTCTTGCTCTTAAATGTCTGAGTGTGCCCGAGCTAGCTAGCAGTGTCCGGCCATGCCGGACCCCTGTGCCTGGAGACGGGGGAGCCTAAGGCCAGCACAGTCTGTCTCCTCCCAAAACAGCTCACGGGGGTTATCCAGGCTTTGTGGACGGTGCTTTTAGCATCCGTGCACTGTCTTTGTCACCTGGGGAATTTGGGGAGGGGAGGTGGGTCCACATTTCTAGTTTGTCCCCTAAAAAGTCCCACCTTGGGATGGGAGCATCAAATCAATTTGTGCAAAGGAGAGGCAGAGCCAAGGATAGGCTGGAGGTGGGAGCATGGCTCTGTGTACAACTGCTGCCCCCAGCCCAGGTAGGGGTTCCCTCCCCCCCCCAAAAAAAAAAAAAAACAACCAACAAATGAGGTCCCTGGAATGCAAAGGAACATCAGCAGGGGGGACTGCGGGGGGTTTGGGGCAGAAGTCTTCCAGCCACTGCTCTGTCTGCAAAGCCACTTGTCCTCGTGCAGCATGTTGCCTCCTTTCTGTGTTGGACCGTGTTATCGTGAAATAAGGGTCCCTGCGAAGCAGGGAAGGGCTCAGCGGGGTGTTGAAGCAGAGATGTGCCCATCTCTCCCCACTCTGATGCCAGGGAAAGGCAGGTATGTTTTGGGATGTTGTTACCGGACCTTCTTCTCTTCCAAGGCACCTACTCCAGCAGGCAGGTTGGAATCGTGGCCATATCGGTGATTGTAGTCGGAGTGCTTTTAGCAGTGGTTATCTTCGTGATCTACCGTAAATGCAAAGGTGAGCTGCTTCCCCCGCAGATAACTGTCCCTGCAGACACAAGCTGGAGATGGGACCTGAGAGGGGACCCAGGTACCTGGGATGCTGCGGCAGCCAAAGCTGAGGATGCTGCTCAGGGTTCACTTTGGTTGCTGCTGCTGACGGGAGCCCCATGTCGCTTCTCCCCCAGGCCAGAGGATCTTCTGTTTGCCTGCAGCCGAGGCTATGAACACAGGTAGGACTTTGGGGCTCCCACAGGCATTTGTCTCCCTCCCCTTTTTTCCTGGTGGGAATAGCCTGGTCGCGTTTAAGATCAGGAGGGAAATCATCCACTGCCATGGCTTGGTACCAGAGGGTATCATGGCTGGTGGGATCCCAATGCCTCCCCGTGCCCCCACCCTGCATGCATGGAGGCGAGCAAAAGGGGATGATCCCAGGTGATGTTGTGATGGCTGAAGCCATGCTCTCCCCTAGTCTTTTTCTGGAAAACTTCATGCCAGCCCACCAAGAAGGAGCTGGGAGCGCAGCCATGAGATCACCAAAGCAAGAGGGATTTGGGGGAAATGAAAAGAGCTGGCAAGAGACAACCAGGGGAGCAGAGACAAACAATGAGGAGTCACGTGCCCCATGTCCAGAAACAACCTCCCTGCAGCAGCACACCAGCTTGAGCAACCACTGACTGCAATTGCTGCTTGAAATAGCCACTGCCTGGTTTCCCTAGCTCTTGGGGGCAGAGATCAGAGGCTCCTGGGCAAGGTGGAGTAGCACAATGGCAGCTGCAGAGACTGAAGCATGCCCTTGGCATCACTTCAGGATCAGCTTCACTAGACTCAGGGGTTCAGGGTGCAAGTCCAGACAAGAAATGTGGTGGAAGAAGAGACCCCTGGACCAGTTTCCATATCCTCTCCCTGATGTTCAGGGACATTTTTTTGATGGGCCATGCCATTGCTATCACTGCTACAACTGAGCCAATGCCCAGCAAGGATCTTGCTGACTTTCTTTTTGTGTGTGTGTTTTGTTGTTTCTGGAAACTGAAATAAAGCTGACACGAACAGGAGAGTTCCTGCCTTGCATTTTGCGTTTATGTGTGCCCAAGTGGGATGTCGGGGCACACCGATCACCAGGACCATGGGCTCCTCCTGGCCAGTAATTTGGGTCCAGCTCTTCCATTGGCAAAAACCTCTCCCTGAAGCGCTGCTCTCTGCCCAGGCTGAAGCCTGCGTGGCTGTTCCTCTGTGGGGCTGGCAGCAGCACTTCAAATGAGAGGCATTGAAATTTCGACCCAAAAATGGGGTTATGAAGGATTTAAATCCTCTCTCCCCGCTCTGTTCAATGAGCCAAAGAATGAGCTGATGGTAATGATGTTTGCTGCAATGGTGGCAACATATGAAGGAGAGACAAATGCATATCATCCTCCGAAAGCAGCCGGGGATCTTGTATTTAAATAAAAAAAAAAAAACCTGATTTTTCACTAGCAAGTCCCTTCAACTGCTGTCGTTTGAGCTGGAAGCAGGTGCTCTGCTCCTGCAGCAGCTGGGGCAAGAGGGACGGTGGGATAAGAAGTGATGCTCACCTCAACCCAGACCCACAGCAAACACCTCCAGCAGCTCTGAGGGGCTTGCCGGGCTTTCCCCTAAGACTAGCGCATTTTAAGCCAGGATTCCCTCCAGCCCTTGTCGAGGAGCATCCCAGTGTTGCAAAGAGATCCTTGCCTCTTTCCAGCTGTGGCAGCCTGCTCCCTTGCTGACCTTCCACTTGTTTCTCCTTGCAGGGGCCAGAGCAGAGTACATGACGGTGTATGCCCAAATTGGCCCTTCCCAGCAGGTAAGTCCATGCAGGCTCATCCCCATCCTCCAGGTACGTGGCTGGACCTGGCTGTGCAGCTGCATGGGACGGGGATGGTCTGGGAGCCACGTGGCTGGGACAGGGAGGAAGGACGGCAGCTGGACGGACAACCCCAGGGTTTGTCTGTTAGATCCTCTTGGGAACTTGAAGGGGGACATGCCAGCACTGGGGCTTGCCCAAGAGCAGTCACAGCCACCTGCCTACACTTCTTGGTGCATTACCAGAGTCTCTGTCCCCAACCCCACCAAACTTGGCTTCTTTGGCTCACCCAGGCTTTGAGATCCATTTGCCAGCTCTGAGCCATGGAAATACTTTTTAAAATCTTTTCCCCAGGAGCACCTGCAGAGTTTCTCTAATGCACAGCAAGACAACACAAAGATGCCGCCAACCCCCAGTGTGGACACCTCCCAGACCATCTATTTCACCGTCCAGGGTGAGTTGGTGCTTATGGAGGTGGGCAAGACCCCAGGGTGAGACACGTAACCCCGGAGCAAGGGGCACAGACAGATGGTTCTTCACTGGGCTTTCTTGGGGTTCAGTACTTGGAGCCAAGCCTGTAGATCCCCATCTCTCACCAAGGGAGGCATCAGCTCCCAGAAGCCCAAGCAAAGCTTTTGTCCCTTTGTAGATGCAGACGGATGATGAGAAGATGGACAACAGCATGCCAGGGTGCCAGAAGTAGGATGAGAAAAGCCTCTACTTGTAGGTCAACTAGCCAGACCCTGCGGCACAGCACCGGCATGAGCCTGCTCTGAGCACAGTGCTCCTCTCCGCCAGGCCCTGACCCATGGGGCTGCAGCTTTCCCCCCCCCTCCCCTCCCCTTCCCTCCCTCCCTTCCCCTCCCCTTCCCCTCCCTTCCCTTCCCTCCCCTTCCCTCCCTCCCTTCCCTTCCCTTCCCTTCCCTTCCCTTCCCTTCCCTTCCCTTCCCTTCCCTTCCCTTCCCTCCCCTCCCCTCCCCCTCCCTTCCCCTCCCCTCCCCTTCCCTCCCCTCCCCCCCCCCCCTTCCCCTCCCCCCCCCCCCCCCCCCCCCCTTCCCCTTCCCCTCCCTTCCCTCCCCTCCCTTCCCTCCCCTCCCCTCCCCTTCCCCTCCCCTTCCCCTCCCTTCCCTCCCCTCCCCTTCCCCTTCCCTTCCCCTCCCTTCCCTTCCCTCCCTTCCCTCCCCTCCCCTCCCCTTCCCCTCCCCTTCCCCTCCCTTCCCTCCCTTCCCCTCCCCTTTCCCTCCCCTCCCCTCCCTCCCCTTCCCTTCCCTTCCCCTTCCTCCCCTTCCCTCCCCTCCCCTTCCCCTCCCTTCCCTTCCCTTCCCTCCCCTCCCCTCCCCTCCCCTCCCCTCCCCTCCCCTTCCCTTCCCTCCCCTCCCCTCCCCTCCCCTCCCCTTCCCTCCCCTCCCCTCCCCTTCCCTTCCCTTCCCTTCCCTCCCCTCCCCTCCCCTCCCTTTCCTTCCCTCCCCTCCCCTCCCCTCCCCTCCCCTCCCCTCCCCTCCCCTCCCCTTCCCGTCCCTTCCCTTCCCTTCCCTTCCCTTCCCCTCCCTTCCCTTCCCTTCCCATGGCTGCTGCCTCTGATTCACCTGTCAGCGGTGGTCCCTGGTCATTGACATGAGGATGCAAGCACCCCATAGGCGCAGGTTTGTCTGGCACGGGATCTCTGCCTGTGTTTTGGTATCCACGTGGGATTTGGACTCCTTTTTCTGCCCTCTCTGAGCAGACCAAGGAACATGGACCAAAACTGTAGCTGCAGACCCAGTCTTCCCGGAACAGAAACATAAGCTGATGGTCCTGGGGTTCGCCTTGCAGCACCTCACAGTGCAGAGCCTCAGGACAAGAGGGCAGGAAAAATTGAGGAGCCTCTTAAAGCCCTTTTTAATTTTTTTTTCTTTTTTGCTATGCGTTTAAACTTGGTAAATACTTTGGCTGCTTCATTTGGTTACTAAACCAAGAGAAAGCAAAAATAACATGTGGCAGTAGAAAGTTCCTGTGGTTTCAGTGCTGCTAGCTGCTTCATCAGTGCTTGCTGCTCCCAAGCCTGCTGGGGACCTTGCAAACCTTTCAGTACCTCAGCACCGTGCTTAGCATTGTTTTATGTTGTGAATGAACAGCTTACAGTCCTCTGAGATGCTGCAGGGCCATGCCAGGGCCAGGGGAAACAAGGCCCAGTGCAAGGTCCTGCACATGGGTCAGGGCAATCCCAAACTCCAGGCTGGGTGGAGAATGGATGGCGAGCAGCCCTGAGGAGAAGGACTTGGGGGTGTTAGGGGATGAGAAGCTCAAGATGACCCAGCAATGTGCACTTGCAGCCCAGAAAGCCAACTGTGTCCTGGGCTGTGTGTCCAGCAGTGTGACCAGCAGGTCGAGGGAGGGGAGTCTGCCCCTCTGCTCCGCTCTGGTGAGACCCCCCTGCAGTGCTGTGTCCAGCTCGGGGGTCCCCAGGACAAGAAGGACGTGGAGCTGTTGGAGGCCACGGAGATGATCGGAGGGCTGGAGCACCTCTGCTATGGAGACAGGCAGAGAGAGTTGGACCTGGAGAAGAGAAGGCTCCGGGGAGACCTTAGAGCCCCTTCCAGTCCCTGAAGGGGCTACAGGAAAGCTGGAGAGGGGCTGGTGACAAGGGCAGGGAGTGACAGGACAAGGGGGAATGGCCTGAAGCTGCAGGAGGGCAGATGGAGATGAGATATTTGGGATAAATTCTTCCCTGTGAGGGTGCTGAGGCCCTGGCACAGGTTGCCCAGAGAAGCTGTGGCTGCCCCTGGCTCCCTGGCAGTGTTCAAGGCCAGGCTGGACGGGGCTTTGGGCAAGCTGGGCTGGTGGAGGGTGTCCCTGCCCATGGCAGGGGTGGGACTGGGTGGGCTGTGACGTCCCTTCCAACCCAAACCGTTCTACAAAAACAGGTCAAGGACCATGGCTGGTGCCATCCTGCTCCACTCCTTTGATATGTTGGTATATGAGATTTCATTCTTGGATGAAATATTTGTATGTGAAGTGCTGTGTCAGTGGAATTAGGTGGCTTCCCAGCAGACCTTTAAGGAGAAGAGCAGCTCTCCAAGCGATGCAGGGATGCTGCTCGGTATGGTAGTGGCTGCCTCCCATCCGGATGTGTGTCCTGCAGCAGGGTTTGCGTGGGTTCACCCCGAGCTGGGACTTACAGGGACCCAGGTGCCCAGTGAGCAGGGCACAGGGCACAGGGCACGTCCCCACCCTCCCTGTTCCCCAAACCCACCCAGAGCTGGCAACTGAGCAAAACATGCACGTTGGCATCAATTTTCTGGTGATGCCGGGCAGATGGATGCCACTTGCACTCGGAAGCCTCTTCCCGTGCGTGTCGCTTCCCCTTGCTCTTTGTCTTGTCTGCGCGGACAGTAAATTATTCAGGGATGAAACCAGAGATTTCTTTGAAGTGCCTGGCACAGGAGAGCCCTCTAGGAGCTACTGGAATAAAAATGCAAGATGCATCTGAGCTTGATTTCTGCATATTATTTTGGGTGAAAACAGGCCATTATTGATGAGCCCGTGGAGTAATTTGTTTATTTTCTGCATTTTCACAGTATGTGACAGGCTTGGTTTTGAGTTCCTCAAATTCATGCTGATCAGTTAAATATAGATACCTCAGTGGGTCATGTATTTTACCAAGGGATTTGTGTGTTTGGCACCAAATCTGTCCTTGGAACTCCAATCCCCAGCCTGGATAGGGCTTGAAACAGCGGTGATGGCACTGGGGACTGGCCTGAATGAAGCTGGGGCAGCGCTGGAACATCACCTCCTCCTTTGCCCATGCTGATGGGGCTCCATCCCTTACCCCGGGCACAGCCCCAGAAATCATCCCCCAGGATGGTTTTATTAATCATCCTGTTTCATTACCAACACCTTTGAGCTCACAGGAAGCTGTTAGTCAGGCAGAAAGGGGAAGGAAGATGTTGCAAGATGGGGAGAGGTGGTGGAAGGCTTGCTGGGGCAGAGGAGGATGGAGTCGAGAGGTGTTGGGACGGGGTGGCTCTGCATCGCAGTGCTCTGCTCTGGAGCTGGTGAGTGGAGCCAGGGGGGCGACGTTGGGTCCAGGGGCCTCCCCCTGTCTCTGGGGCTGGAGGGAGGAGGAGGAGGAAGGGTTGGTGTGAAGGCAGTGGCTATGATGCCTTCCCAGGGGACCTTCTGTGGTAGGGCAGGATGCTTGCCTGGCTGTTTTATAGGGGGCACAGCTCAGGCCGCCTGCTTTATTGCTTGGTTTGTGTCTGGCTTGTGTGCGGGGGGACGATTGGGGTTTCCTGGGCTCTCCCAGCACCGAGCTGTGCTCAAACCCGCGCCCTGGGCTCCCCCACCCCTGCCCGGCCCTTTGCTGGCCAAGCAGCAGGAATGCTTGCAGACTGCCCATCCCCTTTCACGGCCGGGATCATAGCGGCTCAGGGCTGGTTTGCTTGGGGACACCATTTGGGCACCACAGACCAACCGCTTGCACTGGCATGGCTACCAGTTGCCCAGCCTCCGGCAGCTCCGTGTCAGTGTGATGCCACCCGGCAGCGTGGACTTCCAACAAGCCCTCAGCTTGGTCTCCCCAGCATCCACCGCGGTGCTGTTGCTGTTTGCACCTTCTTCGTTAGCAGGAGGTTTGTCTTTTGTCTCGGTGGTGATGCGCAGGAGAGCGGTGTGACCCCAACCGCTCGCCGCCCCAGCAGGATGTGGGATGCCAGCACCCACAGCTCCACTGGCAACCACCAGCCTGCTCAAGCGATGCTCCCCCAGCCCCACACCTCTGTCCCAAGTCACCTGAGGATGGAGGGACATGGGTTAGCTGTTTCTTGCTCATACCTTGCCTTTCCCTAAGCTCTCAGCTCTACATCTCTGTTCCTGATCCTTGGGAGCAGTTCTGAATTTATACGAATTAATGACCATCGCTCCTAGCTCTCGTCGTCAAAGAAGGGGAGCCAGGGCATCAAAGCATCACACAGCGTGATGACGTCCTGGAGCCAACGGGAGCCCCCACCACAACCGCCGGGGATGTGGACAACCTGACGACATGGCCAACAGCCACCCCAACCCCTCCTCGGACCGGGGACCCCTTTACCACCCCCATGCTGACACGAGGAGGGAATAAAACCCGTGAGTCCCACAGAGAAAGGAAGAGATGTGGCTTGGGGATGTGCCACCATCCTTGGAGGGTCCTGTACACCCCCCCCTGCCCAGAGACACCCCCCCACAGTGCCTGGCACCTCCCTCCCCAGCCACCTTTGCATGCAGCATGCCCACATCTCCTATCTCTTCCCGTAGAAAATGCATCGGCTGTTCCCGTCAGGTACTGGGCCCCCGTCATTTTTGTGGTGGTTGCTCTGTTCGTCCTCTTCTTCACCTACCGGCGGAACAAGGGGGAAGGTGAGCTCCACTGCTGGGCCACCAGCATCTCTCCCCCCTTCACTCAGCAATGCACTGGGTTAGCAGGAAAGGGTGACGGCCATGTCACAAGCCACATCCTCAAAGAATCGAGAAGTGCGGCAAAAAGCCAGCTTTTTTGGTTCAGCTCAATGAGGGTGGGTCTGGCTTCATGGGGGGAAGCGGGGGGCGCAGCATCAGGCCGTCACGCCAACCAGAGGCTGTCCCTGGAAACCCCTTTGACCATGGCTGAGCCCCATGGTGAGGGTTCCTCCTTGCTCAAACCCGGCTTTAAAACTCCAGAAGTTTAACCCGTAACTCCCTTTTCTGCTCAGTTTTGCAGCTCAGTGCCTGCTCTGCCCTTCCCCCCACGGCTTCTCCTTCTCTGCTTTAACAAACACCTCGACTTAAGGATTTTTTTTTCTCCTGCAAAGCAAAACCAAAAGCTCGCCCCCCCCCCCCACTGCCCTCTACCCAGGAGGGTCTTGCTGGGCTTTTTGCAAAGCCCATTTGGCCCCACTGTTGTAATGCCTGTGTCTGCCCTGGCCCGCAGGGAGCTGGGACCAATCCACCTCCGCCAGCGACTCTTCGGGTGAGATGCGGTCAGCCCAAGCCCCACGAGGCCGGGGCATCTCGTTATACCATCGTTGACCCGGTCTCAGTGCCGTGATTCACATCCCAGCTCGTTGCATTGCAGATTTGGGAGCCCTGGACCACCTCCCTATCCATGACACCACCCCAATAATCTCCGCTCCCCAGGTGAGCCCGGCTGATGGGGATCCTCTCGCTGTTGACTGTGAGCTGGGAGGACTTAGAGCTACTTTCCAGCCCCTGCATGGCTTTGGGCAAGCCCCAGCCCGTGCCTCAGTTTCCCCATCCACCGCAGCCACACTATGCAGTGCAGGCCGGTGATGAGGACGGTCAGCGCAGCTCTCTTGCAGGAGGAGAGGAAGGGGTCAGAGAAACCCCCAGCCCCAGCGCACACCGAAACCACCTTCTGCGAGCCGGACCCCCCACCGCCCCAGGTATCTCACCCCAATGCACTGAGCCTCGGTCACTGGTGGGGGGAGGGGGTGCTTCCAGCTGAGCCCCAGCCCCTCCAGCCCACACGGGTCCCTGGGGAGGGTTTGCTGTCATCCCCCCCAAGCACCTGATTTTGCTTCTCCCCAGCCTGATACCCCCGCAGCTGGCGGTGGTCCCCGCTGCTCCGGGGAGCCCGGTGCTGACTGAGGGCTCCCGGGGGAGCCCAGCGGCTTCCAGACACCCCCAGGGAGCGTGAGGCCACCCCCAAGGTGCAGCGTGGGGACTGAACCGGGACGATGCTCCTGGCCGGGGGCCACGTGGCAGCTGGGGGCCACGAGCATCACGTGCCGCCTCAGCCCTTCCTATGGATGCTCGAGTGTGTGCCCAAATCCAGGTGGGAATGGGGACCCCCGTGGATCAGGGACCCCCGTGGGACGTGGCCGTGCGTGTGTCATTACTGTTGTGCCCCGTGCTTGTGCATGGGGGCTCTGGGTGCCTACGCTGGGCACCGCTGAGCCAATAAAGCAGGATTTCACCCCAGAACCCCTGGCCTTTCTCTGCCGGGATACGCAGCCTCCCCCATCTCAACCCAACCGTCACTTTTTCCCCGCCCCCATGTCTTGGAACGGAGCAGAGGCAGCTGGTGGGCAGCCCGCACCGAGGCGGCTGGGGGAAGGAGCGTTTTACGCTGCTATCACCCACAGAGAGGAAAAAACAACCAGGACTGAAATACCCCCCCCCCCCCTTTCCACTCAACCCACGGGGGCCAGCAGCTCATCAGATGACTTGAACTCATCACAAGCAAAGGTGGGGCAAAGGCTGGAAATAAACATCCCAGGGTGCTTCACCCTGTGGGTAACACGCCCCGGGAGAAGCAAGAACGTCACCCAGGGAAATGAGGAGCCTGGAGGGGGGGGGGCCTGAGCCCCAGCACAGCTTGGCAGGGGGGCCAGCCCCCCCCCCCCCCCCCCCGATTCCCTCCGTGCCAGGTTGCCAGCTCTTGTCCCCTCGGCTGGGGACAGTGCTGCGGTTGCACTGACCTGCCTCAGTTTCCCCTTGCTCTGCTCCCCCCACCCACGGCAAACACTCTCGTGCAAGGTGTTTGAAGTAGGGAACAGCGGGTGGAGGGGACACGGGGGTGGGGTGGGGGCTCAGGGCTGAGATGGGGGGAGAAAAGGTGCAAAAACCAAAGGAAATATCAACGCCAGGTCTCGGTGAATCAGCGCTGCTGTTACTGCATGGGGGGCCACCTGCAAACCGGGGTGTGGGGGCCCTGGGAGGGCTGGGGGGGGGGTGTGGGGGGTGTGGGGTGCAGGTGCCAGCACATCCGCCGCCTCGGCTGTTGCAATGAGGTGACCGCAGGCAGCAGCGCGGGGAGCAGGCGGAAGCTGTGCAGGCTGGGAGCAGCTCTGCAGCCCCCCCGGGGAGCTGTGCGTGCCGGGGTCTCACTCCCCCAGCAAAAGGGGTTGGGACTTGCCCCCCACCGCCGGGGCGGGGGGGTTTGGGTGTTTCTCCAGTCTGCACGGAGGGCTGGCAGAGCAGCCCCTGCTCCCCCCCCGCTCATCTCAAGCCTTTCACCCTCATCAACCTCAAATCCTTGCTCACCCCAACCCTTGGCCCCCCTAAATTCCAAACCCTTCGCTCTATAAACCCCAACCCCTTGGCTCCAGAGACCCCAACCCCTTGGCTCCAGAGACCCCAACCCCTTGGCCCCACAAACTGCAAACCCTCGGACCTCTAAACCTCAAATCCTTGGCCCCACAAACCCTTGGTCCTCTAAGACTCCAAAATCTTGGACCCCTAAACCCCAAGCCCTTGGCCCCTCAAACCCCAAACTCTTGGTTCCCACCAGCCGCAAGCCCTTGTCAAGCACGGAGCATCCTCCAAGGGCAGGACAGGTTTCTCTGCGAGTGCTCCCTTGAGGCCGCATCCTGCCACTGCAGCATCTTTCCTGAGCTGCCTAGATCAGGCAGGAGCAGAGCTGGGACCTAAAACTATCGCCGCATCCCAAAACACCGGGTGCGGGAAGATGCGAAGGGGGCAAAAAAAAAAAAAAAAAAAAAAGTCAAAATGGGTTTATTTTATAAAAAAAAAAAAATAATTTGTACAATTTTAGTTCCTCTATGAAAAAAAAAAAACAACGAACGACCAACAAAACTTCCTACCACTGCCGTAATGCTTCGATCCACTGCAAACTGTAAAAACAAGCTTTTTATATATTAAAAAACAATTTTACATTTTACAATTTTCTACACGCATGCACAAGGTCTCGGCTCGGGGGGGGGGGGGGGGGGGGAAGAAACAAAAAATGGAACAAAAAAGGGTTTATTCTTCTTAAACTTCCCCCTCCCTGGCCGACCCATCCGCTCGCACTCACTGAAGTCTTTTTTGCAGTAAAACACCCCAAAACGGGCTCCCAGTGACAGCAGCACTGATGGAGCGGGGGGGGGGGGGTTCGGGAGGGGTGAAATCCGGGTCCTTCAGCCTCAAGAGGCTGGAAGACGAGGGGAGCCCAGGTAGGGGTTAGAAACTCCCGAAAAAATGGAGATTTCCTGGAAATCGGGAAAGCCAGACCCGAGCAGCGCGGTACCCAGCTGGGGACGGACCCCGCGGGACCCCTCCAGCATCTTCATTTTGTTACTGGTACCTACTGGGGAAGCCCCCAGCCCCTCTGGGGTGGCGCACGTGGCCATGGCCCAAGCGGTATCGTTGCCCCCCCCCCCCGCCCCCAAACTCAAACCCTTTTAGTGCTTAGGACAAAATAAATCAAAATCAAATCCAACCGCACGCCTCCCCGGGATGAAATTTGGCAGCTCCCACAACCAAACCAACCCCACCCTGCCCAACCACAGCCCCCCCCCACCCCAGGACCCCACGAGACCCCCGACCCGGCACAGCATGGCCAGACAACGGGATCCAGAGCGGGGGGGGGGGGGGAAGGTAATTAAAATAAATCCATGAGGTATTTTTGACCTTAACAAAACCAAGGGAAGGCAAAAAGCTTTTGCGTCCCTGATGGCGAGGCAGCCCCTGCTCGTGGGACCACCACGGGCCACCTCCCACCACGGGACATTAATTAAGGACCTCACTGAGCCACGAGCCCTCATCATCCTCGCCAGGAACCTCTCGTTTCATTCACCACGCTGGCTCCAGGTCCAGGATTAGACCCCGAGAGACATTTTAAGCTGCTCTGCCTGCAACCCACGGCTGCAGCTCCAACCGGCGTGGGGAAGCCCCACAAGGACGCTGCTGGGACCAGGGACATGGGTTGCCTCAGGTACAGGGAAACCACTTTACAAATAAAACCACCTTCTGCTTCTCTTAAAAACCAGATTTTCACTTGCTTTTGTTAAGAGCTGAGCACAGAAACCATCAGCAGAGAGGCGAGGAGGACGTTCCTACAGCCAGGAGCATCACTGCTCTGGTGTCTCGGATGCCGGGGGAGGTTTTCATAGCAGCCACGGATCGCGGAGGTGTTTGCAAGATACTCCCAAAAAAAAGAATAATAAAAAAATCTCTAGAATTAAAAACCAGCCCCAGATGCCAGGCGGTGGTTTAAGGTCAGAGCCAGGACAGTTGCCAGGTAGAAAACGGGTGAGCGCAGAAGGTCCTTGGGACCTGATGGTGCTTGAAGACGCTGGTGAAGAACATGTAGAGTTAGCCCTTGAGTTATGGCACCAAAACGCCGTCTCCTTCCTGGCCGTGCCACTGTCCTCTGCCGGCTGCTCCTTCTGGGAGGATGCTACAAGGACCTGGGTTTCGAGGAGGAGGAGGAGGATGAGGAGGAGGAGGAAGGGGCTCAGCCCACCCCAACGAGGGCCAAGCCAAGGCGGAGGGCGAGTGGTCACAGGTAGGTGATGGAGCTGGGCATGGGTGCTGCTTCCCGGTACCCGCCGCAGTTCTGCCCTCGAGCCGTGGCCTCCCTGAGCCCCGGCGGAGACGGGGAGGATGAGACGGAGGGGTCTGGAGAGGGTGTGTCCCCCCCACCCCAGCCCCTCTCCATCCCTCTTCAGCTCACACAGAGGTCTCCGACTGCAGCCTCATGACGAACTTGTGCGACTTGGGGTCCACAAACTCCTCCGAGAGCTTGAAGAAAGGGATCTTCTTGGTGCTCACCACGAGGCTGAAGTCCTGGCGCTTCAGCACGAAGACCACCCCATCTTTCAGGCCGTTCGTCACCGGCTCCTCGCTGACTAGCGTCCACTGCTTGGCCAGCCAGCGGTCCTTGTGGTACTGGATGGTGGGTCCGGCCGTCAGGTACCGCTCAAGGAACGCCTTGGAGGAGGGAAAGGACACGTGAACGTCACGTCACCTTCCTATGGCTCAGCCTGGTTTGGTTTTTTGGGGTTTTTTTTGCAGCCTCAAGCTGCTCGGCAGGTCCTGCAGGAAAAACATCCCCACGCAGCTGGTTCCCATCGCTGCGCGTTGCTCCCTTGGGCTTACACCCGCGTTTCTGGCTCTATCCCCCAACCCCTTGTCCTCCCAGGGCGACGCTCTCACACGGTGGGGGGACAAAAACCCCACCCAAGTCCTCACCCTCTGGCAAACCTGAGGACCCATCCCACCTCGCCGTGCCCCCTGCGCACCTTGGGCGTCATGTCATGGGTGATGCAGAACTCGAGGTGCTGCAGGATGCTCTCCATGGTGTGGTAGGGTTGCTGCTTGGTGGTACGCAGGTACTTCTGCATGGCCCGGGCCATGGAGGCAAAGATGGCCTGAGCCGCCTCCCGCGGATCCATGATCTCCCGTGGGTTCTTCTGGTCTTCCTCCTGCAGCCGCTTGATGTGGGTGAAGGCTTCTTCCACCGCCACCACCAGCCTGCCGGGAGGAAAGCCATGGACGTGGCTGCAGTGGGGCAGAGTCCGCCACGGGCAGGAGATCCCCTGGGGCCGGGGGGAGCCACTCGCCACCTGCCTACCTATGGATGGCAGGAACCCAGCTTCCACCCCCACAACAATTTTGGGGGAGATCTGGCTGTGCCGTGCAATATCCAGGCTTGGGATACACCTCATCTCGGGGGGCTGGAGGTGACCCCAAGAGCTCCCCTTCCCTCCTGCCAGCACAGCCCAGGTCCTCACAGGGGTCCTGGGACGGGGACCCCATGGGGCAAACAAGAATGGGGCACCCGGTGCCGCACGGAGCCCGGTCCCCGCTGCCGGCCCCATACCTGGCGCGGCGTTTCCGCACCCTGCGCTCGTGCTCTGCCTCCTCGTAGTAATACTCGTTGTGGCTGTTGTCTCGCCTCCGGGCAGCCGCCGCGATGACAGCCCGGGACTGACCCGTGGAGTTGTTCGTTGTGTTTTCTGCAGGGAAAAGGATGAGGTTAGAGAGGGGTTGGGGGGCTGTGGGGTGCCCGATGCTCCCCCTGCCCCACGATCAGGCTGCGGCGATCCCACTCCGGGCTCTCCGGATGCGAGAGGAGCCACTGGAGAGGAAAACACAGGGATGGGGAAGGGAAGGAGGAGAGAGAACGAGAGGAGAAGCCAAGAGGAGCTCACCCTCGCCGAGGGAATAGACTTTAAACCCGGACATTTTCTTGGACAGGAGGGATTTTGGCAGGTTGAGGAGGGCAGGGTTGTAGACCGGGAAATCGTGGTAATAGTTCTCCAGGATCCAGACGGCTGCTCGCTGGATGCTGCAGGGAGACACAGCCGGGCACAGGAGGGGGGGGCACAGATTAGCACCGCGCGGAGGGGCACACACAGCCAGGGTGGGACGAGGAGGGAAGGACCGACGGCGCGTGGCACTGCGGGGACGTCTCATCCCGCTTGGGCAGCGGGGCCGTACCCGCCGCGGGGCACGCTCGCAGCTCCTCCGGCCAACTGGCGGCGTGGAGGGCAGCGGCGCGAGCACACCCGTTCGCGAACACGGGTGCGTGCGCGCACACGCACCGATGCACGCGCACGTACGTTCGCGCGCATACGTCGACGCACGCACAGGAACGCGCAAACGCCCGGGAGCGCCCGGCGGTCATGCACGCCTCGTACGCACACGCAAACCCGGGAACCCACCCCGGCACCCCCCGTACCTGAGGTGACCGACGTTGTAGAAGCGGCTGGCTCCGTCGGCGGAGCGGACGGCCTTGAGGGTGAACTGGGGCTGGAGCTGACGCAGCTCCAGCAGCACCACGGCCAGGTAATGCACGAAGAGCAGCGCGTCCACCAGCGAGACGGCGTACTGCACCACCCCCTGATAGTTGCGATCCCGCGAGTCCAGGATCCGCACGCCGTAAAAAAGCCAGTAGGAGACGACGAGGAGGAAGACGAGCACCATGAGCAACGCTCGGAAGACGAAAACGCGGGGGAAGAAGGCTTTGGGGCGACGGAAGAAAAGAGCCCAGCTGCCCAGCAGGAGGATGAGGAGTTTGAAGGCCACAGAGATGAAGAGCCCCTCGCAGGGCGTCCCGCAAGGCTCCAGCTCCTCCCGCCACAGCAGCTGGGGCAGGAGCATGAAGGCAAGGGGGGTGAGGAAGGCGAGCAGCGCCAGCGCCCCGGCCAGCGAGACGCCCAGGTGCCGGGAGCAGTCCAGGTGGGCGCTGTCCTCCATGTCCTTGGTGATGCGGGTGATGTCATCGTGCGAGATGCTGTGCTCCGACGTCCCCGTCACCACCGTGGTGGTCTCGCCCCAGTTGTCATCCTGGGGAAGGCGGATGGGAGGGTTACGTGGGGGATGGCTCCGTGAACCCCCCCTCAATCCCGAGTGCCCTGGGGGGCTGCCGGCAGTGCCGGGCCCCCCCACCCCAACCCAACTCCAGCATCTCGCATCCACCAAACCTCAAAGCCCGGCGCGCTGCCCAGCGCCATCACCCCCATTTAGACGGTGGAAACCTCAGCCTGGGGTGGGGGGGGACGCAGCGATTTGGCCGGGACCCTCTAGGAAACCTTCGGCGGTGGCTCCGTGTCGCGCTCCACCTCTCCGGCACGAGCGAGAGCAGCTTTGGAAGTGGGAATCATCCTGCTTCCAGGCAAACCCCCTCATTACCGGGGCCAGCAGGAACATGCCCGGCCGCCGTCCCAACACACCCTCGCCGCCGCGGCCGCGCGGGCGGGCGCTGCCTCCTCCTGCACCGTGACGGGCAAGACAAAATCGCCGGTGATCCGGCAGCTCCGAGCACCGGACGGGTCTCCCGTTGCCTCCAAAAATCCCCCCCCTCATCCAGCCAGAGGGGTGCAGAAACGACCCGTCCCCGTTTGATTCCTTCCCAGCTAAAACGCAGGGTTTCAGCAGAGGGAGAACACGTTGCACCGCAGGCGGTGAAGACACCGCCCTGGTGCAGCCATGGCTCTGTCCATCTGTCTGTCCTCTCACTCAGACTGTCACGTTCTGTTTTACAGCACTTCGGCATCCCTGAAACTTGGGGTTTTATTGTCTCGTATTTCCACCCCCCTCCCCGAATTTCTGCAGGAAAGCCAGCAATTTCACTCCAAACAACAAACTAAAGCCACAGCCTGGGGCTTTCCGGACGGGTGGGAAGCAGAGGAGGGTTCCAGGAGGAGCAGTCCGTATCCCAGCCCGTCCCCAGGTGAACCCACGCTGCCATCGGTTCGCTCCGGCCGCAGCTGGACCGGGCAGACCCAGCCGCCGGCATCCCGGCTGCTGCAAACCCCAGCCTCTGCCGGCGCCGACGACTTGGTGGGGGAAGATGAAAAGAGCCGGAGCCGCCTGCGTAGGTGGCTGGGAGATGATTAAAGCCAGGGACCGGGCTCCGCGGAGGCCGGAGGAGTGCCGGCACCCAGCGTGGGGTGGCGGGGGGGGGGGGGGTACGGCAGTGCCGCCCCTGCTGTTGCTCACGCCAAGGGACCCCCGTGGGACCGTGGGGACGGGGCGGCCGGTGGAGGGCTGCAGCACGGGAGCCTCATCCACACCAACCCACTCGCCGAGGTGATCCTGCCAGGAGCCGGGCTGGGGTTATTACCGCCTTGGCATGGTCGAGCCGGCATCACCCGCAGGTGCCGAGCGAGGAGCTGGAGCTAATCCCTAGGGAGTGGATCCCCAGGGAGCAGATCCCCAGGGTGTTTTCCACCTTGGGCAGCCCCTGCCCACCCCGGCTGCTTCCCTGGGGCATTTCAGCAGCCGGTCCCCTTTCATTTGCACCCGTGCCGCCCGCCCTCCCCGCCGGCGCTGCCGCAGCGCTCGCAGGAGCCCATCCGCCAGCCGAGGGCCAGCCCAACCGGCTCGACCGCTCCGCTGGGGAGCACCAGGCATGCCGGGAGCCCCCACGCCCCGCCGGCGGCTCCCACTCTCAGCAGCATCCCCGCGACCGGGCAGAGATGCCGACCCCATCCCCTCTCGCCGCCCAACTCACCCTCTCATCCCCCCGGGTCGATTCGTTGTCCAACAAGGGCTCGCCTGGCGCTTGGATGGTCACCGACTTGTCCCCGCGGCTCCCGTCCCGGCTTTTTGAGCGATGCCGGTCCCGCCGGTCCCTGGAAGGCAAAAGAGGGGAGTGGAGTGGGTGCACCGGGGTGGCAGCACCCACTGGGACCAGGGATCCCTCCCCGGGCACACAGCGACCCCTCACCTGTGCTTGCGGGAGCTGCGGGAATGCCCGGACTTGTAGGAATATCCCGAGTATTGCGACTCATTGTCCATGGTGTCGGAGCGCCGGGGCTTGTTCCGCTCCACACCGAGGGGTTTGGTTCTCCCTGGCCCCGGGACGGCGGCCAGGGCCTCCTTCAGAGAGGGCTTCTTCAGGCCCAGGGGCACCTTCAAGAAGTCGACCGTCACCTTGAGGGACTCTATTTTGATCACCTGGTTGGGCTCGTCTCAGGAGAAAATGGCTCGCCCGCCTGCGGAGGCGAAGGGGGAAGGGTCAGGGGCGGCACGGCAGCATCCCGGCAGTCCCCCGGGGGTCCCAGCCGCCGGTGAGCATCCTCTCATCCACCATCCCTGCACCACCCCAGCTCCAGCCCCAGCGGCAAATGCAGACGGGACTTTAGCAGGGAAAGGGAATTTGGGTCACTTTGGGGCATTTTCTATTTTATTCCATGCCCAAGCTGGGTCCAGGATGGCCCTTCGTTGATATTACTGCGTGATTAGCTTCTGTTTCGGGTGATTTACACTTTAATGAATATCACGATCGTTATTTTAACTGCCAAGAGAGTGCCTAGGGTGGGGGCCAAAAAAGAAAAAAAAAAAAAAAGGGAATGAATAACTGGGCGCAGGCAACGTTTCAGACCCATCTCGCAGCGCGGGGCTCTGCCTGGACACGTTTCCCAGCGCGGAGCCGGGATCTCACACCCAGGAGATCGGCACGGGAGTCCCGGTCTGCGCCGAGGAGCATCGCTTCGCACCGGCTCCAGTTCCCCCTGGAAGCGACAGCCTGAGCCGGGGAAAGCTCGGGGCTGCTGGGACCGGGGAAAGCGGGAAGCTCCCAGGGTGCTGGCAGCCACCGCGGTGGCTCCAAGGATGGGACCGCTGGTCCGAGCCACCCCAGCAGCATCCAAGGACCAGTCCAGCATCACAAGGTTGGCTGGGAGCAGATACCATCACCCCGCACGCTGACTCACGGCTGCCACGTCGTTATTAGCCAACCCCAAACTCCCATCTGTAGGCCCAGACGTATATAAATATATACGCACGCGCACATGATACCCACCTACGCGCCTACTTATGGTGTCGGATCTCTGCTGGGTTGGGAGAATAACGCCTTGCTTAGATCCCAGCCCGGCACCGCAAGGCAGCGGGACCTCGGGCAGAGGCTCGGGGGATGCGGGCAGGAACCCGGGGTCTGACCCGTGCTGGAAGATGCTGGACCCCGTCGGAGGGGTTCTGCCAAATCCTCCCGCCCTCACCCTAAGGGTGCTGGGGGGCTGTGGGCATTTGGCATCCCCCAGAGCCCCGAACCCCCCCCCTTTCCCAGCCGGTACCGCATGCCGGGAGGGACCGCGCCAACTGTGTTTGGGGGTGGGTCCGTGCCGGGTTACCACGGAAATGCCATTTCAACCAAAGAAACCCCAAATGTCTTTTGGCCTCTTTTCCGAGGCCTCAAGGAGGGGGAGACGGGGTCGAGGAGGCAAAAAGGGAGAGGGGGGGGGGGAAGATCCTTTTGTCCCAGATGCTGGATGCTCACACATTTATCACTATGGAAACAAAAGCCCCCCTCCCCACGCCGGTTGTCTAGGAGATGGCAACAGGGCCGGGAGCTCGTCCCGGCATCCCCAGCGAGCGATGGGGGAAGGGGCCGGGAGAGAAAGGACCCCCCTGTGCTCCCCCCCCCCCCCAACCTCCTGCCAGCCCCCCTCTTCTGGGCTTTGTTTGCAGGCAGGGATCGGGTTTCTGCTGGGAACAATGCCGGGGCCTCGGATCGGCACAGGGGGGCCTCGGACAGGCTTGTTGTCCCCAGTCTGGTCCATTAACGCCATTAGGAGGTTGATACTGGGGCTGGGGATGGACCTGGGGGGACTCACCGGACCCGGGGGGACTCACCGACGGGGCGGTGCGGGAGGTCGGGGTGAGGCGGCTGCAGGCGGGTGCTGTCCCCCGTCCCGGCGGTCACCGAGGCACTTGGGGCATCCTGAGCCTCCGGCGGGGACGGCATCCAGCTGGCGGGCGCCGGAGGGGGGATGCGCATGGGGGGCCGCTCACGGGACGGGCGGCCGTGCCGGGGGTCTGCGATCGAGCTGGGGGAAGCAAGAGAGAAAGAAATCAGGAGCCAGGCATCCCTGCCGCATCCCTGATGCTTCATGGCATCCCCTCCCCGGGGACGGGGACCACGCGTGTGCCATAGCAGCCACCCAGCCACGTGTTTGCGGGAGAGCCGCAGCGCGTTGCACCGGGCTCCGACAGCCAAAGTCCTTGTCCTGCAGGTCACCCACTCCGGTGCCCTCGGGGGGGGGCATCTACCCCAGGAGAGCTCCTCGCTTGGCCTTGGCGCCTGGCGAGCACCCGAGAAGAGCAACGGGCAGGGGAGGAAGGTGAAGGTGAGGGTGGGCTAGATGTCCCCACAGACACTACTACAGCCAAACGCCTACCACGGCATCGGCACCCCGCAGCTGCGGATGCAACCCTCCCTGAGGTCCAGAGCCCGGCTGAGCACCGCTCCCGCACCTCCCCGCTCCAGCCAGAGCCAGGCACTCCTGGAGAGGCGAAGCCAATTTATCAGCTGAAATCAAGACAGGGTTTTCCACCACACCTCCCATTCAAGGCACCAGCCCGTGGATTTAACGCTCCTTGGCCACCATAATCCAGCGGGCAGCAGCCACACTTCAAGTCCACCCTCGAGTCAGGGGTCCCCACAGCTGCACCGGTGGCGTGGAGACCCCGGGGCTCTCCGGTTCCCAAAGGCAAAGCCAGAGCCAGGAGATGAAGGTCGATCCGTTCAGAGGCAGAACAAGGCACGCAGTTCCAAGGGGAGCGAGCAACCAGCCATGGGAACGGCTGCAGAGGGCTGCGGCAAGCCCAGCCCTTCGATCACAGGCAGATCGACGGGGCAGAGGTTACAGACAGAGGCTTTGGAGCCCTTTCCCAGGGCAGAGCAGCGGCGCGGGATGGTTTCCTCCGGCATCATCCAGGGATGAACCACGAGTGATGTCCAGATCCAGACCAGGGCTCAGGTCTGGCTGACGAGGACCCTCCGTCTCGCCTGTACCAAAACCCCCAACCCAGCAGTTTCACAGGGTTAATTTGTCAATCAAACAGCCATCCCACAGGTCGCTGGAGCCGGGAGCTCCCCGTCCTCCTGTCCCACGGCTGCTCCGGTGCCGGCAGAACAGCTTGGCCACTCCAGCAGGGAAAAAAGGGATTTTTTTTTTTTTTTTTTTTTTTTTTGATGGTTTGCCCTGCAGAGTGGGGAAAGCCGGTTCAGCAGCACAAGGTGCTCAGGTGAGGAGGCTGGAAATGGATTCCTCGTCTCCAGGAGGAGAAGCGGCTTTGCCTTACCGAGCCCGCGGAGACGCCGAGCAACAGCCGAGGGCTGGGAGCGAGAGCCAGACGCATGCAAACGAGGAGGAAAACTCACATTTTTAATAGCGAGGTGATTAACCATCAGAACAAACTCCCCAGGGGAGGAGAGGATTTGCCATCTCTTGACATCTTCAAGTTCAGACTGGATGGCTTCTCGGGATGATGCTGGAGCACATCATAGGGTTCAAAGCAGAGAGAGCTCAGCTGGGGCTTCGGGGCGGTCAGAAAAGCTGCCGCCGCCGTCTCTCCTGCCTTTGAGTCAGTGAACCTCAAACACGAACTATCTTTTGCATTCAAATGCTCAAAAAAAAAAAAAAAAAATAGATCCAAGGATTTCTAGATGAGAAAGCTTTCTTATTTCAAACAGCTCCAGGGCAAATCCCAAGAGGGAAATCCTCTCCTCCCATCCCCGGCGATGCAGCGAGCCTCTCGGACGGGACAGCACAAACCCAACGCCGCGTGGCTCTCTCCTCACTTTATTCAGCACCGAGAGACCTCACGAGAGCCAGGCATGACGTTTGCTGGAGAAAAACCCACTTTGAGTAAAGGGCAGAGGGAGAAACCGGCGGTTGAACAACTCCTCTCCTGGCCACGAGGGTTGGGATTGATCCGGCTGCCTTTGCACTGGAGCGGATGGACGAGCATCCACTCACTCCCACGCCGGAGCTCAGCGACTGAAGCCACCGGTGCTCTTTTTCCAGCGTCTGCGAATCTCGATCAATTAAATAAATAGCAGCGTTAAGTCAGGACGCTCTGACGTGGTTACGAGAGGGATGTGAACGCAGCCCTTTGCACACCGGTAATAGCCGGCTTCCCACCGCCAGGGCCAAGCAGGAGCAGAAGGAAACATCAGGCACATCTGGGCAGGTGTTTTCCTGCTAGACCCGACAAGCATCGCGACAACTGGGAAACTGAGTCACGGAGCAGGCGAGGAGGATCCTGGGGTCTTGGATTCCTGACGCATGATTCCACCGCTGTTTATCCTCCCAATAAGCCCGGGAGGGCTGGAAGCACAGCTCTGCCCGTGACAGATGGGGCAACTGAGGTACACCGCAAACCGGCGCCCGTAGCCACATGGCTACCACAAGCCTCACCCTGCCTCACACCATAATTTTTGGGCTGCCTTCCCTCACCGCGCCGACACCGGCGAGGTTGGCCCGGGGACCCCCGAGCAGTGATGCCCACGGTGGGGATGCTGCCGGCACACCTCCGAAACCGGCCTGGGAACGGGAGGCACCTCCCGGCGCTGGCACACGGGTTTGCCGAGCTGAGCGGCCGGCACATTTGCTTGCTTGGCTACACAAACACGCCTTGCTGCCTCCGCACAATAGGCGTCTTCCCCGGCCAGCCACCACCACGCTCCCCCATCGGCCACCGGCCCCCCGAGCCCCACGCTGCCAAGGAAGCGGGAGGCGGCGGGGGGGGGGTACACGACACACGGAGCGATGGCCGTGTTGCATACACACACCAAATGCTGGGGAGATGGAGGAGGCTGCCGGCACCGGGACGTGGGTGCCCACGGGTGACCCGCAAAGAGCAGACGGTGGGTGTGTGGCTAGGAAAACCCCCACGGGTGCTCCTGCTTGGATTGGGGCGGGGGGGGGGAGATGGGCTCCCCAGACAGGAGTTGGGGGGGTCCCCCACCACATCTATTCAAGTCCCAAGCACCGGCCGCACATCATTTACCGAGGAGCTGGGCAGAGTCTGCCAAGGCAATTCCCTGCCCTCCCCCGGTTTGCACACCCCCTCCAGAAGCACAAACACCACCAATTTTCCTTCCTTCCTCCCCGGGCGGTATCCAGCCTCGCACCTCCTCTCAGCTGGCAGAGCTGAGGCTTCACGGCGAGCTCACGGCGCTTCCCTCAAACCCAGAGGCTGCTCCGCTCCCTTCCACGGCCGAATCCCCCCAGCACCGGGCTGGGAAAGCGGCCACCCCGGCACCCCCCTGCTCCCGCCATCGGTCCAGCCCAAGCCCCGGAGCTGCCGCGGCTTGGAGGAATCCGCAAACTTCCAGCTCTTTGGTCCGTTGGCACAACCGAGCGCTTCAGAGGGACGCGGGAAAGGCCCATGGGAAGCCCAAGCGGCTTAATCCAACTCCCCCATGGGGTCTCATTCTGCTCTCAAATTGCTCAGCGTCAGCTTGGATGCAGAAGGTTTAATATCCCTTCCAAACTGCCAGCTTTAATTACGATCACTCGGGATTGTTACAATATCCACAGGAACGTCCAGTCCCTCGAGCGCTCCATCCCCACCAAGTTTCCTCCGGCGAGGAAGTCCCACTGCGCGACTACGCGACAAAGCCCAGCCTTTCACCCGGCATTTCAATCCCGCTGCGCGTCCGGGAGCGACGGAGTTCGCAGCCACGGCGGGCGGCGGGGATGCACTAGCTGCCTCCTCGCAGGTAAAAATGACTGGCACCGAGATCTAGAACCAGAGGGAGAAAAAAAAAAAAAAAAAATGTACAAAAACCCCAGGGATTTGCATGAGAACGGGCTCGATGCAAAGAGAAAGCTATTTGCATTGCAAAACGTGCCGGCACCAAGGGATCCTAACTGCGGCCCTACAGCCAGCTGTGCTCCCAGATGCCCGCCAGCCGCTTCCCTGCTCCATCTCTCCCTTCCCAAGGCTCAGCACCCAGCAGAGGGGCTCAGCCTACACCCCGCATCCTCCGTCAGCCTCGGCCCGAGCTCGCGGGGAGCACTCGGGGCTCCCCGGGAAGATGAGCGGCAGTTTCACCCTCGTGGTTTCTAATGCCGGGTCCAGGCGGAGGTGGGATGGCAGCGGGATGCCCGGCACATTGCCAGCCCCACGGAGAGGTGCTGCAGCTGCCAGATCTCCCTCCCTCTGCCCAAATCACATCTCCCCGTCCCTTCCTGCTCCCACCACCCCTCCAGCCACGCTGGTGGCAAACTCCGGGTGGGATGCTGGCACAAAGTGACAAACCTACGGTCACCCTGGGGCAGAGGAAGATGCGAACAACAGCGTCGCGGGCTGCTCCAGCGGTCACGAGCATCCGAGTGGCGCCGCAGGATGCTCGGACAGGGCAAGCTGAGGAGGTGCAGGGGTCTGCGCTCGTGGTTCGGGTCCTTACTTTGATTTCAGCATGTTCTCCAAGAGCATCGTCGGAAACTCTGTCCCCAAGGCGCTGCAGCGACACCCCAAAAGGCCGGTTCCTACCCCAAAGGGACACCCAGAGCATAAACGACTGCGCTTTTAGATCTGCTTCATCAGCTCGGGTGCCTGATACTTAACCCTACTAAATCCTGCCAGGCTGCGGCGGGCAGACAGCATTATCCGTGTCTCAGAGCCTGGAAAAGCAGCGTAGAGACAGGATCCGTCTGGGTCCAGGCAAGGAGCAAGGCGACAGCGTTCACTCACCGACCGCGGCGCTTGAGGTGGGGCCGTGCTCAGCCCGAGGCGGCAAACGTGCCTTCGGAGGGCACGAGGGAAAAAAATCCTTCGCGTGCCCACGGGTCCGAGCGCTCGCTGCTTCATCGCTGGCCCTGGCACGGGGGCAGCCAGGGAAGGGCAGCGAAAGCCCGTGGTTTTCGCCGAAGCTCCCTCCCAAGCATCCTGGCTGGACAATAAAGCCATAAAGCATCTGCCAGTAACGCCGGCCCTCAGAAAGCAGACCCAAAATCTAAAATTAACTGGGACCAAAGACATGGGGCTGTTTCAGCCATGTCTGAAGCCGGGGTGATGGGCTCCCTGCCTTCCCCCAGGTCCCCTCAGGCCCCATTGTCTGCGAGCTGATGAAAACAAGAAACCACAACTGATCATCGAAATGGCTGAAAGGAGCCCAGAAGGAGCGCGGGGACGGACAGTCGGTGCCCCCCAGCCCCGTGCCCGTGCCTCCAGGACAGGGGCTGCCCATGGGACCCAGCGACCTGCAACCCTAAAACAACCACCCCACGGTCCGACAGCCAGACGAGGAGCCATCGCCGGCTCCAATAAAGTCATCTGCTAATTAAATCAGCTGGTCTCATCCTGAGCTCCCCCCCCCCCCCCCAGCACAAAGACAGGGCAAATACACAGGAGAAGCCCGGCTGTGCAGAGACCGCATCTGACTCAAGCTGCCTCGGAGCCCAGCTCGGTCCCAACACAATCCCGAATTGCTGTGATTAAGCAACAGCCATCCCCAGAGGCTCCACGAAGATAATATTTAATTCTTTTTTTTTTCTTCCAGTTTTAAACCTCCACCTTGGTTATTATACCAAGGGCCTAGCGGGGTGGGGGGGAAGAGACTCTACGCCCTCTCCCAAGGAAATAAAGCCTCTCGCCCCAGACAGAGCAGCAGGGCCGATGTCTGAACTCGCGCCCGGTGTAGAGCGGAGGGAACTCCCTGTTGGCTCAGGGCGCTGCGCCAGGACGGGACCAAGATAAACCGGATCAGAATCCGGCCGGGTCTCTCCCAGGAGCAGGTGAGCGTGCTGGCAGGGAAGGGCGCAGCGGGCAGACCCTGCCTCGCGAGTCCCGCAGATCTGGCAAGGAGCGTCGGCCGTTTTCATCTCCCAGCCTCAGAGCAGCCACCCAGCCCTGGCACGGGGCAGGGACCCGGGGTGGACACACCGTACATGTCCACCCTTGTCCCCAGGACGGTGCTGTGGTCACTGCATCGCTCGCGGGGGTTGCAGGCAGGGAGAAAGCCCTGTGCTTACACCCACGACGGGCACAAAAGGCTTGGAGGCCAAGGGGTGGTTGACTGCAGCAGGGCAGCTTGGCCAGTAAACTCCAGTATAAGCATGCCCGCTGCGGAGTGGGAAAGCCACAGGCACTGGTGCCAGGCTGCGTCCAACTGGGGGGACCCGGCCCCGCTGCATCGCCCACCGGGGAGGTTCCCCCGGGCCAGCGGAGCCCTGTGAAAAGGGAGCAACCCGCCAGCCTGGGAGCGGGACCCATCCCCGGGTGCATCCTCAGCAACCCCCCCCCCCGCCCAGGGACACCCCCCCACACCCCGGCCCCTGCTACAGGGCTGGGGGGGGGGACGGACAGGGACGGAGGACCTGGCAGCCCCGCATCTCCCCCTGCCACGCAGCGGGACACCCCCGGGAGCGGGGCTCGCCGAGCAGCCGCTCCCCGCCTGGCTGCCGGCCCAGGAAAGTCCCCGGCTTCCCAGGCCCTTCCTGCAGGGACGCGCCGAGCCCAGCCCCGGCCCCGCTCCTCCCCGCGCTGCAGCGGGGCTGCTCCGCACCCCGGTTCCCCCCGGTTCCCCCCCGGCCCCCGCCAAACACACACACTCACCATCGCCGCCGCACCTTTGTGCGCGTCCCCCCCCCCGCACCAAAATCCCGGGGCTGCTGCTGCTGCTGCTGCGGCGGCGGCTGCGGCGGCGGCGGCGGCGGAGGAGGAGGAAGAGGCGGAGGAAATCCCGAATCCCAGCGGAGCGGTCTCCCCCCCCCCCGCCCACCTCCGCTCCGCTCCGCTCCGCCGTGCAGCCCGGCCCCGGCCCCGACCCGCCGCGCCCCGGGCCGGCAGCTCCCCCCCGCGCCGCCGCTGTTCCCGGCCGCTCCCCCCGCGCCCGCCCATTGTCTCCGCTCCGCGCTCCCGGCGCCCCTCCGGGGCCATTGTCTGGCGGGGGGGGTACACACCTCCCGGCTTCTTCCCCCCCCCCCCGTACCTGCAGGTGGGGAGGGGGGTCCCACTCGCGGGGTCCCACTCGCTCTCCTGGTCCTCGACCTGCAGCTGGGGTTTTAGGATAAGGATGGAGGGGGGGGTCCCTGGGGGTCCCCGCTGCTTGGGGGTGGGCACGGTGGGGCTCAGGGTTAAGCCCCACTGGAGTCTCCCGTGGCTTCGGCAGCCGGTGGGGTCACACAGAGTCCCTCGTGGCCGGGGGTCACCGTGCCCCCAAGTGCCTCTCTGCACCCCAGGCCGGCGGGGGGGGGGAAGGATGAGCCTTTGCCCTAGCAGAGGTGTCCCCAAGGGGTAACAGCCCACTGGGGTCGTGCTCCTGCTCCCACCTTGGGGCCAGGCCGGGCTGTTTTGGGGTGGGGGTGTGAACAAGCGACTCACCGCAGCACTTGGGTGCTCCCACCCATGAAAGCCGCTTCCATCACCCGGGTCTGACTCTGTCACCCACTGTGTCTGAGCCCACCCGTGACCCTCGTGGGAAAGGTGTCCTGGCTTGGTCCAGGAACAGGTCACAGAACGTGGGAGTCCCGACCCTCTGCTCCATCCAGGCTCCTACTGCTGTGGGCTGGGTGGGAGCCCCTGGAAGACCCCCAGCCCAGCTCCCCAGGGACGAGGGATGCACAGGGAGCAAGGAGGGACGAGGGGGACGCACAGTGACAGCAGCTCAGCACACACCTGCAGACCACCCATTTACAGAGAGGGAGCCTGGGGGGCTGGAAAGGATGGAGCCGTACCCCACACAGACCCCCGCACCAGGCGTGGGGATCCCTTATGGGGGTCTCAGGGCCTAGCGCTTTGGAGTAGCACCATCCCCTCACCCAGCGGGGCCCGTGGGAAGGAGCCCGTGCTCTCACGGGCCACTCACACCCCCCAACAGCAAGGGTGCCACGGGGGACGCACTGCTCACGGGAGGGGGACACAGCACCCCACCTGCTCAAGGAAGGGACCCCCTCACCCCTGTCCTCCAGGGCCCTGGAACCCCCACGCAGAGCCCCCCCATTGGGCGAAGCGGGAAGACCAAGAGGCGTGGGACTCCTCCACGCGTGGGGAACCCCGCGGCGGGGGCGCGTCACCTACCCGGAACAGCCGGGCCGGGCCGCCGGGCGCTTTATATCAATGAGCGAGGCTGGGAACGGGCTGGGCCCGCCCCCTCCCCGCGCTACCCAATGGCGTGCGGAGCTCTCCTCCCGGTGCACGTCATTGGTCGGATTTAAATGCCTTGTTTTCCCTTAATGGTGAGGTGGGATGGGGGCGGGTTTAGGTTTAGGTTTAGGTTTAGGTTTAGGTTTAGGTTTAGGTTTAGGTTTAGGTTTAGGTTTAGGTTTAGGTTTAGGTTTAGGTTTAGGTTTAGGTTTAGGTTTAGGTTTAGGTTTAGGTTTAGGTTTAGGTTTAGGTTTAGGTTTAGGTTTATCCTGTCCCTGGCCAGGCCAGAGGGGTCCTGCCCCATCTGAGCCTCAGCCCAGCCCATGTGTTTTGGGTCCCCCTGGGTCACCTCCCCACCAGCACGTGCCCCATAAGAGGCACTGGGCACGTGATGTCCAGCAACACCCTCTCTGCAGCATCCCAAAACATGTGGCCCAGGCTGAGCTTGGTGAGAGTTGCTGGGTCAGAGGGAAGGGAGGGAAAGGACAGCCAGAGCTTTAAACTGGAGGATGGAGCTCGGGGCACCTTGAGAGGGACCCCTCTGAGTCCAGCCAGCTCCTCCCTCCTTTCTTGTTGAGGATCTTGGTTGTCATGGAGGAGCCCATCTAGGAGCCATCACTGCGGCTCCTGCCCCAGGGTGCCCCACCAGCTCAGCCAGTGATGCTCATCCTGCTGTGTATTTTCCTACCTCTCAGCTGGGCTTGGCGCTGCAGTTGCCACAGGGAAGCCCAGCTCCAGCCTGTTCCCTTGGGCAGCCTCGGGGCTGGCTCCAGGTCCTCCTCTGCTTCCACCTATGAAATGGCAAGGAGACACGATGCTGCATCCTGCACCCGCTGTGGAGACTTGAGGGAGGTGGATCCCAGCCTGTGCTGGTTCCCTGGCTCCTGGCACAGAGCTGGGGGGGGGCGGGTCAGTGCTCCCCCTTTTCACATGGGCTGCAGCAGCCTTGAGGTGTAACCTTGGGGGTGCAGGAGCTGTAGCCAAGTTTGGGTCCTTGTGACCCAGCAAGATGTGGGGATCGGTGCTGGGTGTGGGCCCCCTCTGCTCTCCCTTCCCCCTGCAGCCAGCTGCCCTGGGCTGTCCTCTCGTTCCAGCTCCTGCTCCAGCTCCAGGAGTGATTAATGGGCCCTCGGAGCTCATTCCTGGCCAGCTGGGGTTGCTGGAGCCTCCCTGCCATCTGGGAAGGGCCGCATTGTTCCACCTTCTGATTTACAGGGACCATCCCCTCCCTCTGTACCCTGCTCTCAGGACAGAAGAGCCTGCCCAGCTCTGCAAGGTGCCCAGCCCTGTCCCACGTAGAACACCTGGGATCAGCAGCGCACAGGGTGCTGGGCTCTTCCCATCCATCTCCTGGGGTTAAAGGAGTCCTCAGAACCAGCTCTGTCTTGCCTTGCTCTTGGAAATGATTTTCTGCAGAGCATGGAAGACCCAGGGTCCTTGCAAAGCCCTTGTACACCTCCCTGAGCAGAGTGGGGAGCATTTGTGTCCCCCCACACTCACCAGACCCCTCTCCCAGAGCTGCCCCGCCACCCTACACACTAACAACCAGACTCCAGACAGGTCCAATGCCCATCAGACCCAAGGCGTCACAGCTGGGCTTCCCACTCCCAAGGGCGGGGGGGGCAGAGGCTCCAGGCAGATAATTCCGGAGATGAAGAGTCCTCGAAAGCAGGGTGCAGGGTGGCTAGCCTCTCCCTGCCCTGGGCAGGGTCAGCAGCATCAAACCCATCCCTGCAGATGTTTGTCTGCACGCCCTGGGTCGCATCAGACCCTCCTCAGCCCGCCGGCTCTCCTCTCCTCTCCCAGTCCCAGGAGCTGCGGACCCTGCCCAAGGGGGGACACACGGGTCCCAAACTGCCACTGCTGCCCGCCCTCGCGTCCGGCTCTTGCCACGCTGCTGTCTGGCTCTTTATCTCCCCTACGCGATCGCCGGCGTGAGGCAGCCGATGGGTCTTTAGCTTCTGCTCCGTGTCTCGTAGGAAGGGATTGGGTACGGGCTTTATCTAGAGAGACCATCAGCCCTTTTGGGCCAGGGCCCGTCTCCCCCAGCCACCCGTTTCTGATCGGTATCGTGGCCTCAGGAGACCCTGGTGCTCTAAACCAAGCACGAAATGAGCGTTTCAAGTGATAGGTCGCAAAGGATGCTTTTGGGGAGGTCCCATGTACGCACCCAGGTGCTGTTTGCCTTCGTCCCTTGCCCTGGTCCTGGTCCCAGCCCTCCCTCCGAGCCCCAGCGGAGTTTGCGGCGGGTCCCTTCGCAGGGGACAGGGATGCTCCAGGACCCAGCTGGTAGGGCCCGAGGTCCCCAGCTCGGGGGGGGGGGGGGGGGGGGGGGGGGCGGTGACAGGGGTCTGGTGTGAGCGTGCAGGACCCCATCGTGGGGACCCAGCAGATGGCACTGCCGCCTCGCACAGGCGAACTGGGGACACAGCTGCTGCCCACGGTGACACCCCCGGGGGGGACCAGGGCACTCGCAGGCAGCCTGGCCCTGGGGTGGGAGGCTGAGACGAGGGGAGGGTCCTTCCCCCTTCCCAACTCGGGGTATCACATCCTGCCCCAGCTACTCCTTTTTGGGGGAGGAAGGGACGTGGAAGGGGTCCAGCAGCCACCCCCCACCTCGTCGTCCCCAGGGCAGGGACACAGAAATGCCACAGGGCAGAAGCAGCTGGGCAGTTCCACGCGTATCGGTTTATCTGCACCTTCAGGACTATTTTCCGTGGGTATTTTTCAACTGAAAAGCCATTGTGAAACATTCCTCGTGCACACACCTACCTGCGCACCGGGACCAGCATCCTCCAGAGGCCGGGGGAGGGATGGAGAGATGGAGATACGGAGATGCGTGTGGGGAAGAAGAGAAAAGGAAATAGCTGTGGGAATAGAGAAAGAGTTGGGAAGCGTCGAGGAAAACGCTCGGGGAGGTAGAGGAGAAACCAAGCTGCCTGTTCCCCTGCCTGCCCACAAGCACAAAGAGCAGGCAAGGGACCCAATCTGTCGGAGATGACAGCAAGGCCAGAACCAGCATCGAAATTAGCATGAAGTGTTTCCATTGTGCGAGGCACAATGAGGACCATATGTCAGGGCCGGGGCTGGCAGCCGGGAACAACGGGCCCCGCAGAGGTTTGGGAGCCGCCGCCGCGGAGCTCGCGCTGCCCTAACCCGATTACCACCTCCCGGAGAGCGCGTGGCTCGGGAGGTGGGATGGAGACGGCCGTCCTGCGCAAACCTCCGTGCGCGGAGGCTGGTGCCGGAGGGATGAGGAGAAGAGCTGGGTCTGGATGCAGGCGGTGGGAACACGGTGCATCCCGAGGGGAGAACACCAGGGAAAATCCGTGAACCGGGACAAAAAGGGGCCCTGGGAGCACGGATGTCCCCAAGGTCCCCTCCCCTGCCCCACCAGCCACTATTGCCCCTGCAGCCCAATGCTGCAGCCCGGTGCAGAGTCTCCCCACTTGCTTCTCCCGCTCCCTCCCCCATGTTTATTATTTCCCCTTTGACGCATCTCTGCTGAGCCGAGCTGCAGCCGAGGCCAATTGATTATATGAAGAAATTTGGAGCAAGTCGGCGAACAGCTGCAACCTGCCCCCAGGGACGCGCGGGATCGGCGCAGACAAAGGAGACGAGCTGCAAACTTGCTTCCCCGCGTAGCTCAGGGCGGGCCGAGGAAGCGGGGAGAGCGCTGAGGGTTCGCAGGGGAGAGGGCTGGGGGACGTGGAGAAGGGGACCGCGGGGGCTCAAGCGATGGGTGACTTTGGAGCCAGGGCTGCACTGATTTCCCAGGGGGATGCAGGAAAGAGAAGGTGGTTTATTGGGTGTGTTTGGAGATGCTGATGTCTGGAGCAGATGTCCTCATCCCTCTGCTGTCACCAGAGGGACTGGGCCATTGGGGGTCTGCTTGTCCCAGCAAACCCAAGCTGGGCTCACACGGTGACCGCAGAGCTGGGGAAAGCCAAAGACATGGCGTGCACCCTGGCTCCCAACCCGGCCGGTGCTGGTAGGACTCTCTGAGTGCCAAGAGAACACGTCCTGGTCCCTCAGCCGGAGCGCTGGGTGATGGCCTCCCTCCCACCACCTCCTTTCACAGCCATGGCCATCAACTCCTGCGTGGGGAATCTGCCACCACCACCAAACAGCACAAGGAAGAGATGGTTAAAACCACGATTAAAAAAAAAAAATAAAAAAAGAGAAAGAAAAAGGGAAGCCGGGCACTCCAAGTTCAAGATCTCTCTTTTGCTGGCAGTTTAATTCATTTCCCCCTCCCCGACTTCCTTGTGAACTCATAAATAATAAATCCTTGCACAGTCTGAACAGCCAAGACAAACACACGCTGGGGCACACCGCGTACGAGGGTGGGTTGGTTGGTTTTCCGCCGTGGTCATTATTTTTTTTGTTTGTTTTGTTTTCTAGTTTTCCTTTCCCAAAAGTGCACAACACAGCAAATAAATAATAACATTTATCAATAAATTAATTCAATAAATATCCTCGTGGCACAGAGACGTGGCTGGTGAGTGGAGGGGAAGGGTGGGCTGCCCTGCTCTGTTTTGCTCTGCCGCTGCCCCGCTGAGCGGTGCGGTGACGGGGAAGCCGGTTGCGGGGTCCGCTGCTCCGGCCCTCGGGGATCCCACGTTTACTGGCGAGTCCTTGCAAGACAGAGGTAGCGATCATTCTCCCTGCTTTTACGGGGAGGGGGGAGAATGAGGTACGGAGCGAGGCGTCGCTAGGAGCTGGCAGCAGTGACAGGGGCGGGATGGAGCCAGGAGGGTTGCGAGGTCCCGGGAAGGCCAGATGGGGCTCGGACACCCGGCACGGGTAGCGGCCAACACCTCGGGAGGGTGGGACCCAGGAGGGCAGAGGGGGGTAGGTGCTCTGGGACCCCCTGCTCTGGCTCTGGGGGTTTGCTGGTGTTCGCCGGATGTGGCACCGACCCTCTCACCACCAACACTTCCGCTCTGGCACACCAAAGCCCATCTCCCCCAGCACCTACCCCGCGTGCCGGACCACCGCCCGGCTTGTGGCGAGGCTCAGCGAGGAGCAGCCCCAGCCCATTCCCCGCGGGCCAGGCTATGGCTCTGCTCCTGGCCCGGAGCGTTGGCTCTAAGCACAGTCAGTGGTTTCGGTGCGGTCCTGGTCCCCCGCCCGGGCTCTGCCTGTGCTCTTGCCACTGCCAGTGCAAAATTAACTCTTAAAACAAACACCCATAAAACAAGGCAAAACATTCACTCTTGCAACGAGCTTTCCCCAGCCTCAGCACGCCCTTGCTGGAGAAGAGGCTGCTGGGCTCTGCTTTCCCTTCCCGCTCCCCTCCTGTTCCCAAAGTGCCGATCCGTGTTAGGGGGGTCTGGGGAGAGCCCCGGCTGCTGGAAGCTGGGCAAAGGGACCATGCCTGCTTCTTCCCCTCTCCAGCCGCAGGTAAAGTGCAGTTTACCGCAGGAGAGCGCGTGCTGCGAAAGGTCACGCTGCACCAGTGCCATACTGGTGTAAACTGGCGGGGGGGGGCCCGCGGCACGCCGGAGCGAAGTCTCTTTGCACATGAGCCCCGGCTGCACTGCAGAGGAGGGACACGGCGCTGGGGGAGCTGAGCGCCGGTGTCCCCCCGGTGCTGGGGCACGTGCCACCCTTGTGACCCCCACTCAGGCCTTTTTCACCAGGGGCACTGAAGGGGAGACAGAGGAAGAGTGGGGAGGGATGAAGTGCTGCATAGGGAGGTCTGGTGCCCTGGAGTGGTCACGTCTGTTGGTGCAACGGGCCAGGCCGGGGTGGGGGGGCTTCACACTCGTTGTGCATTAGTGCAAAGGAGGGTTGGGCAGCAAAGCCTGGGATGCACGGGGCTGGAGAGCAGGGTGTTGAGCTTCGAGGAGACCAGATGTGCAATGGAGGGGCTTGGAGAGACCCTGGGTGCTCCTCCAGCCCAGCACGGGAGCAGAGCGCACCTCTCTGCTCTGTCTCGAGGGGAAGCTGCCACTGTCATCCGTGGAAAGCGTGGTCAGGTCCTGCGAGGTCTGCACCACACTTGGTGTTTCCTTTTGGGGCGTGAAAAGCCAGGACAAACACAGAGGAGCTGCTCTGTGCCCAAGGATCCTCCCGGGCTGCGCTCCCTCTGCAGAGAGGATGGTTCTGACGTGCCCAGCGTGATGCCAGGGGCAGAGCAGCAGCAAACAGACAAAATGCCCGGACTGGCCGTGCTGATGGGGTGGCCGGTGGCAGAAGGCGCAGACAGACAGACAGACAGACAAGACCCCAGGGCTGCTTGGTGCCGCAGTGTTTCACAGGTCCATTTTTTTTGCGGCTCTTATAAAAGAGGTGATGCACAGCTCAGCGGCTCCAGCTGTGGGTCAGGGAGCGGACGTGGCAGACAGACTGATGGGCTCAGGATCCCGTAGGCAGTATCAGTGGGATGCACAGCAGAAGAACGGACAGAAGTTGGGAGCGTACACGGCCAGCACAGGCTTCAGGCAGCAGATCCAGCAGGACAGACAGATGGCCGATGGACCAAACATCCAGCCTGACTCAGGCAGGATGGAAAGACAGACGGACGTGGGCTTGGTGGTAGGGAAATACAGAACATAGTTCAGATAGGGGGTAGAGCAGGCAGCTGGGGACTTGGTCCATTTGAACAGACAGATGAACGCAGGCACAGCATTTTGGATGCCCAACATGTGGTTCAGGTCATAGATGGACAGACGGACTTGAGCTCTTGGCTCAGATGCCCAGCACATGTTCAGGTAGGAGACGTGGCAGACAGACAGACGGACACAGGCTGGGCGACTCAGACGTCCAGCACGTGGTTCAGGTAGGAGATATAGCAGATGGCCAGGCGGAGGATCTCAATCTTGGAGAGCTTCTTGTCCGGTGGCAGGGTGGGCAGCAGCTTCCGCAGCTCGGCAAAGGCCATGTTGAAGGCTTCGACGCGGATGCGCTCCCGCGTGGCGTGGGCTGTCCGGTATTTGGCCGTGGCACGCCGCCGGCGCCGACGCTCCTCCCGACTCAGGTGCTGCAGGTCTTTCTTCACAGCCTCGCCCGGCTCGGTTATCCGGGACTGAGCGCACAAACCGACACCGCTGGCGTCCTCCGTGCTGCCCGCGCGGCTGCCGCCGCAGTCGCTGAAGACGGACTCGGACTCGGAGTGTGTTGGGGGCAGGTCGATCTCTGTCTGGTCCGAATTGAGCATCATCTTCGCAGAAGAGGGGTGGACAGACAGACGGATGCTTCGGAGATATGGTGCGTCAGGAGGACAGGCTGACCTGGGAACGACGTCGAAGCAAAACTGCTCTATTTTAAAGAGAAGGTCTCTGGCTCACAGCAAGCCCCTGGTTATTCTCCTCCTCTTCCTCCTCATCACACACAGTGTCCGCAAGGGAATTTCAATATTTTCCCTTTTCCCCAGAGAACTCGTTGGGCGGGTGACAACTTTCACAATAAATAATGTAAGAAAGATGGCAGGATGCATATAAGTAAAATAAATAAATAAATATCCTCCGCACGTGCGTGTGCACGGAGACGTTGGGCTCCTCCGTGCAGCCGTGGCAGGACCCAGTTTCGGAGCCGTCAGGTGTCAGAGCCGAACTCCTTCTGCGTGCTCTAGAAAACAGAAGCACAGGGGCTTTCAGTATCGCTCGGCGGACACGAGAGACGTAGCAAGACAGCACGGCTGTTTGCTCCACCTGCTCGGTGGCCTTGGCCCCGGCCGGAGCAGGGGACAGCCCGTCTCTGCCGGGGCTGTGCTGGGGCTCCGGGTCCCCGGTCACGGGTGGTGGAGAGGGAGCCGGTGGGGTGGCTCTGGGAGAAGGTGGGAGCCATTTCTCCTGGCTCTCCGGAGAGATGACAGGTGGTGGATGAGCGAAGGGGAAAAACAGACTGCGTGGGTGAGAGGAAGGGGGGCTTATTGTATACTAAATGAGCCCGTATGTCATGGATCCTGGCACCCCCGACATATGGAACCCAACACAGCTGCTTTGCTTGATGTGTCCAAATAGACGCTGGCTCCCCGCTCCCTCCGGGACGCTGCGCCGCCGGCCGGGAAAGCTGCCTCTCCTCTCCCTTCTCCTCCCCCCCGCTGCCTTCCCTGCGTGGCTCTGGCACGGGGGCCCCAGACCCGCACAGATGCCTCCGGCACCCCGGGAGCAGGTCTGGGAAAGGCAGGTCTTGCCGCAGGCGCATCTTCTTCCCCGGGCTGGGGTGGAGCAGGGGAAGGGGAACAAACTTCAGGTGGGGAAATGTTGCTGCTGGAAGAGACGGCAGCCTGGCTGGGAAGACAGCCAGGCAGAGATGTACAACATATTACCTCTCTCAGGCCTGACAAGCTTGTAATGAGCCATACGACTGAGAAATGGAAACTAAACGAATACGGACAGGCGGTGACTGGGAAGAAATAGTCCACGTCCAGCTTTAAAAGACTGGCAGGGGGCAGAGCCCTTGATGTGCGTTTGCAAAAGCACTGCCCGAGAAACACAAGGAACCCCATAAGCGTGTGTAGAAATGCCTGCACAGCCCCTCTGAGCCCCCCCCCCAACATATGTGGCTCTTTGCATGCTTACACAAGCACACATGTACGCACACGTGTACACATATACAGACACTTTTCCCAGCACATACATGCAAATGGTCCCAGTCAAAAACTCCTCTGTGAGAATCCAACATCCATTTACGCACAATAATTTACACCCGCTCTCGTAAAGCCACCCCAAGTCAGGCATCTCTGTGCACACCCACACACACGCACACTCACCCTTACACTGTGATATTCAGGTTTTACTAAAAAAATTAGCCTGTAATTTTTTTTCTATAACACAAAACCTTTCAGCTATGCGTGAGAGTACAAGTAAACTATCCAAATCCTAACCAAAAAGTTACTCTTGTGCAGCCCTTAGCCTGGAGATGATGGAAGGGCTGACGGAAACGTGGCTTTCAGGATCCACAGAGATGCCCTCTGAAGGTTTGAGCTTTGCAATAAACTGCACTGTCCTTAAAGCAGGGCTGAGTTTGGGTTTGTGTTTAACTTGCTGTCCCTGCGATCAGCTTCAGACACAAACCAGCCAGGGATGAAGAACCACAACCAACGCAGGAGCATGTAGCTCAAGTTCCTAAATTAGCCACATCTGCTGTAGCCGTCCACTACAGCCATGACTCCTGCACCTCGTTTAACCTTCGCCCTTCCCCTCCCGCTTTAATTTCTTCTCTCCTTCTGCTCTTGTCCCCTTCCTGCAGACCCGGGACCTCCTTTCTGGTGCTCGGCAGTGGAGGGAGAAGTCCTGCCCTGCCGGCAGCTCTGCCCTCGGGACACCACCACCCAAAGCAAGCCCGGCGAGCAGTGGCAGCTAGCCATCCCTGGAGCATCACTTCCAGCCATGGCGGCTCCCGGCAGCGGGGCAGGAGCGCGGCTCCAGCCGTGAACGTGAGCTCCAGAGAGGCTGCAGCTGAGCCAGGAGGAGGAGGGAAGGTCAGCTCAGCTCCGGGGTTGGGCACGTGCCACGGTAGCACCGCACTTTCAGTTCCTGGGCCGTGGCGAGGAATCGGTGCGTGGAGGTCCAGGACCACGCTCACGTGTGCAGCTTCACGCCTGTGTGCGCAGCTTCTCTTTAAATGCCCTCCTCCCTGCTCTTAGGGACGGGGAACTGCATTTGATCTCTCGCACTACCTTCACCGCTCTTCTGTCTCCCTCTTATCCCGGCGCTGCTGCTCTGACAACAGCAGGCCTGTTCTCCTCTTGCTCTGCAAACTCAGGCGCTGCCTCATCCGACCGGGGCCGTGCTGGAGGTGCAGTCCTCGCGCGGGTGAGACACCCCGGCAAGAAACTGCAGAGCAGCTCTGCTGCCTCCTGGCCCCGTTGCTTCAGCGCAGGGCAGGAGACAAACAACCTCCTCCAGTCCCCTCCGAGGACACCAGCGCTGAGGCACAAGCACGTCACTTCATCCTGGAGTAGAGGAGGCTGCAAAACCTCCTCAGGCAGACAGGGATGGCGACCTGGGCCAGCAACAGCCCGGGAACCATTCGCCGGTCCGCAGAGGGCACAGGCTGTGGGACACGTTGCTGTCGCTGTCTCAGCATCTTTGTGAGTGAATTTAAGGTGTATCAAACACAGCAGGCAGGAGTCCTGCATGGGGGTCTCAGTCGCAGAAGGATGTCGGCAGGAGACACCGGACCATATGCATGAAGACAAGTTTCAGTACTGGACCCAAATAAACTCCTTACCCCACTCCTCCTCTGCTGGGTTAGTCCAGTCCTCAAAAAGCTTTTCCTTCACATGAGTGACTTGTGCTCCGAGGGGCTCTTTTTCACGCAGATGAACCATAAACTGTCATCTTCCTAAATTCACCTACTGCAAGAACCTTGTTTAAACCTACACTTGCTCCAGTCCTGCCTTCAGCAAAGCCCCAGTAAGACATAAACCCCCGATGGGAAGCAATGCTTCCCACCTCCTCGTTTGCCCTTTTCCTTGCACTCCAGACCAGCGGTGTAACAATTTTTGAAGACTCCCTGGCCACGCAAAGTGCATCTGGGACCCACTTTCAGGCCATCTGAATGGAGGTTCCTTTTCTTTTTCCCGATTAGAACTCCCTCGTGCGACCGCCAAGCCCAAAGCGAAGGACGCGCCCGCGGGTTTGTGCATTAAACCTTGCACCGAGGGCGAGCGGAAGGGTCAAGCTCCCTTCCCGAGAGAGCCTGCGCCTTTGTGCAGAGGGCTACCTTCCCGCACAGACCACGCTGCTTATCTCGCTGTCCCTCTCCCCACCTGCCACGCTACCATTTCAGCAGCATCAAACCTCACAGCAACATCCAGGAGCGCCTCTCGCCCATCCCCAGGACAGCCACCTTACCCCCAAGCCGATGACCATTCCCGGGCTCCAGCTTTTCTCTTCCAGCAGGATGAAGCTCAAAGTAAATCCAGGGAGGGAGGAACCGTTTGGCTCATCCGTCCATCGAGAAGGCAGAAAGTTTCCCCGGGTGCGCACGGTGCCCTGCTCCGCGGGATAGACCTGGGGGGTCAGGGGGAACCCCGGCGGCCTCGGGACCCAGGCATGCTACTCCTTGGGCAGGAGTGCGAGCGGGCCACCGCGCGTTGAGATGGACACCCCAAGGAGGCATGTGCCCCATACGCTATATATACACCCCAGCCTCGCACGCCGGGTCCGACCCCGGCTGCCTCATTGGCCGCTCCGGTGCTCCCCCCCTCATAAATATTAAAGTCAAGAGAGGGGATGCCATTGGCTGCGCGGGAGGTTGGAGCCCCTGGGAGAGGAGGGAGGTGGAGGTTGGATGTGGTCCTGGAGGGTGGATGGAGGTGGTGGGCTGGGAGGGAGGGAGGGAGGAGGGTGGGGGTGCTTCGGGAGAAGGCGACATCTGTTCTCCATGCATATTTCATAAAGGAGAAATAGAGAGATGGGAGCGAGCGTGGAAAGGGGAGAGGGAGAGACAGACAGGCAGGCAAGTCTCTGCACCGGGGTGGGACGAGGAGCAGCGTCTGCAGAAGAAGCGGGACCGACGGCGCAGCCTTCCCCGTGGCTCCCACCCGTGTGCTGCCGGGTGCGTGTGCAAGCTGGGCTGTATGTCCGTGTGCACGCAGCCGCGTGATGCGTGGGTTTGCGGGTGCATGTGCGGGGCAGGTGAGCACTGGTGGGTGCCCGGACCACGGACAGCCTCTCCCAGACAGGCTCTACCAGCAGCAACTACTATCCCATAGGTTCTGCCTGTGAGCTGCTGTAAAACTCACCTGTGGTAAAGTTTGGTGAGGAAAGAGAAAGAAAGAGAGAGATGGAGGTATCCAGGATACACAGGTACTGCTTTGAAACACTGATCCCCTATTTAACCATGAAACAATGATCTCTTTTGTGGGTTAGGCTTGGTCTCTGCCTCTCACCCTTCTCCGATTTCGAAGTCTCTTGTTAAACTCTGCCTTGAGAAAATCTGCTCTAGTTTGTCCTCATTATCAGTTAACTCCCCGCTCCGCGAATCGCTGTGTCTCCCATCCCACACACACATATCTGCGTGTGTCTTCCCAGACCTCCCTGCAGTTTGCTTGCTGGAGTCTCCCACCTCTGTCCTCTCCCTCCTCCGAGTGCTGGAGGTTTTGGCCCCCCCCTCATCTCCCTCCCAGGCCCCGGGGGGCTGGTTCCCCCTCCCCTGCACGGCAGGCGAAGCCCAGGTGATGGGCATTCGCACCTGGGTGGACTCCAGCCCGTGGCACGGATCAGCAGATGGTCTCGGAGTTTGCAGGGCGAGCAGCGGACGAGGCAGAGGGATCAGGTGGCAGCGAGAAGCCTGCCTCACCATTGCTATGGCACCGATTATAAAACAATATTCGCCTAATGAGCTCGTGGCAATAGCCACATCCGCCCCGAGACTAACGCGCGCGCGATGCACAGCATGCCTGGATAATGCACTGGATGCAACGCACATCATGCATCTATCACAGGCGTGTCCCGCGCACGCTTCTCACACGCACAAATCGCTCCTCTCTCACTTGCGGACACACGAGCAGCACGTACACGTCCACACGGGCGTGCGCACCCCTCACCAACTCCTTCCAGCCCCGTTGCACGCCCCATATCCCCCTGCCCGTGCACACGCATCCCCCTCCTCCCTCGCTGCAGTGCTCCGCCTGGGTCCCCCACCTCCCCTGAGAAGCCTGATGGGCTGTTTGTATTTATTTTCTCGCTCTGCGCTCCCTGCCCCTCCTCTGTTCCCTTCTCGCCTGCCCACCCCCAGGGCCAGCTCCTCTCCCCCTGCCAGGACGCCAGCAGGGCCCCACCTCTCTCCGCAGCTGATGCTGGGCTGCTCCGGGCATCCTGCCTGGCTGGGCTGGGGAAGGAGGGGAGGGAAGGAGCGGAGCTGGCTGCCGGAGCCTCCCCACCAGGGATGCCAGGCCCGAGCTGTGCTGGCCTCGCAGCCATGGCAGCATCCAGGCGAGCGGGCAGGTTTCGGGTCCCTTCAGTGGGCTCCCACTCAAGTTCTTCTCCCGAGCCGAGGTATTGGCAGATCCATCATCCCACCCCAGATCCTCGCGGCTCTCCCCGGGAGCGACGCACAGTGCGGGGACACGGACTGTCCGGTTCACCCCCGAGGCAGGGGACACTAACCGGGGACAGCCCACTCTGCTCGGCTGCAGTGACACAAGCACAGATGCCCTTTCCATAACGCAGTCACCTTAACTCTGCCCTGGGCTAACGCAGACTCTCAACCTTCTTCCTCCCGTAGGTAAAAGCTGAGATTACAAAGGCCCCTTCATCTGTCAGCGTGAAATTTCGCTCTGCCAGGTGGGAGGATTTCATCTGGGGATATCCCTCAGGTTGGAAAACGGTTGCTCTTTGTACCTGAGAAGTGTCAACGGGCAGGACGCAGCCCTGGTGCTGAGCCCTGCGCGGCACGCATGCAGCCTGCAAAGCCTTGCAGAGCCGATCGGCTCGTGGAGGGCGAGATGAACACCGGCAGGGCTGTGCCAGGGAGCAGGGGAAGATGAAGCCACGGCCGCAGGTCTCATGGGAGGGTGACGGCAGAGCAAAAAACTCCAGACCTTTCTCCAGCAATCCAAGCCAATATTCCCCCCCGTGGCTGCAATCCTCCCCTGTCCCCACTCAGAGCCTTCAGCCCATGGGAGCTGCCGTGGTCCCCGGGGATTTTGGCGGCTGCCTCGTTCTCTACCTCCTCAGCAAGAACTTCTGAGCTTCAAATATCCTAAGGCTAGCCAAAAAGTGATGAGATTTGGGGGGAGGGAGAACAAGAGACCCTCTGGCTTTGTTCTTCACTTCTGAGTTTCCCAACTTCCTGGCTGGCAGAAACTGGTATTCCTTGTCAAAACCAACTAGGTTTCTTAATCGCAGGAGCCCACAAGCTGGAGCCTGCAGAAAACCCTTGTTTCCTCTAAATTCCTGGGCCTCCTTTTCAACACAGCGTTCAAGAAGAAAGAGGCTGGTGAGCACCGTCGGGAGCACAGCCAACTTTTAAAAAAATCTCTCTATACTTTCGGCTTGACCTGTGAGGTTGATGGACCCATTGCAGTGGTTCCATCCAAGGGGATGAAGCCCTCCAGGACTTTCCCACCTCAACCCACGAGGTTCAGGGATCAGCTGCAGAGAGAGGAACTGTGGCACAGGGCTGGGGGGGGGGGACCCAAGCCGGGTTCGTCACTCCAGGCCTCCTGCATGCATGCAGGGAGGACACGGCGAGGTATGAAAAGAGACTAGAAGAGGCAGCATTTGGCAGGAGATGAGGTGACATATTGTACAAAGCCACTGGGGACCACGCTGGCCTGGGCTTGTCAGGGAAAACAGGCAGCTTTAACCCTTGTGCTGCTGGAGCAGATCCAGCCCAAGTTTTCTAACTTTTACAGAGTGAGGGTCTGCACGTCCAAACAAGGGGTGGGAGACCTGAAGGAAGATCCCTGCCACAACTCATAGCTGCTGGAAAGACAGCGTCCCTGGGGGGGGTGTTACTACACCTGCCCGTCAACTGGTACCTTCGTGCACACGGCGGGACTGTGCCCCATCTCTCCAGCAAGGGCCCTCTGCAGAACAAAAGGCGCTGGGCTCCACTGTGTTCTTGTGACCACCCAGCTGCTCATTCATGGCAAAGTTTTCTCTGGCAGATCTGCCTTTTTGGACCGTTCCCTGCAGCCAAGCTATCAGAGATCCCGTAGCATCCACAGTGTCACGTTTGGTGCCATTATACTTTGTCCAGATATGCACAAGTGCAGTTTGTGGAGGGGGCAGCTGCCAGCTCCATCACGTCTGGTTTGCAACACGCTCTTGCAACCAACGTCTGCAGCCCGGGCTGGCTGCGAAGGCTTGGACGCTCTGCACAGACGGTGCAAGGCCTCGCCGACCACCCTGTGATGCTCAGCCGGGTGATGCTCCAGCTACCATACTCTTCACAGACAGCGAGCGGGAAGCAGAGCTAGTTTGGATCGACGCTAGAGAAGCACCTGAGCAACCTGTTAGTCTTCACGCAGGGTGACGATGCCCTGCAAAGTCAGGGCTCAAGGCGTTTTTAGGCACGTATGTTAGAGCACATAAATGGGCGTGCACGTGCAGGTGAGCTGTGCAAGCTGCGTGTGCACAAGTGCACATGCAAACTTGGGTTGCAGAGTACGCATGCGTATGGGTAGGTGGCTGAGCAAGGTCCAGCACCCCTCAACACATGTGTCTGCGCGCACACCCATGTTTACTTGTGCGTGTGCTTAGCTAATAACAGAAGGCTCCTGATCCGCACAGCTCTCTCCACGCCCTGGCCACGCTTGCCTGGCTAGTGACAGAAGCTCTCAGCTCCGATAGCCCCTCTCCTCGCCTTTGTCTCCCTGCCTTTTATTGAGTGCAGGTTTTGTGAGCGGTCGGTGACAGACGGCCCCGGTGCTCGATAACTAGACAATCTGTCACCACCACCACTGACAGCTTTCACAAGGAGCCCCTTTCCTTTCATCCTTCCCGGTTCCCTTCGTCTCTGCTTGTCCCCCTTCCACACGTGCTCTCTGGCTTTGTTCCCCCCTAAAAGCCAAATAGCGACAGAAGCTCCTGATCATAATATTGCTCTAATCGAGTCTGTCATAATCGGATCCAATCTAATTACGTTCAGATCCCTCTCTTCTCCTGACTCTCTCTATTGCCTGTCCATCTGTCCCTCTCTTCCCTTCCAGTCTTTGTGTCCATCCATCTGTTATCTGCAGGCCTTTCTCCCTTCCCATCATCTCCCTGGGCCCCTGCCCCATTCGCAGCGTGGCCGCCCCGGCCCTTTCCTCCAGCGGCTCCCTCTCCAATCTATCTCTCTTAAAGGCCTCTCCATCAATCCATTTAGCAGCAGCTCCCTGCCTCCTCTAGCCCATCTGCTTCTCCCTTTCTGCTGGCTGCGAGATGCAGAGATGCCGTTTTGTTTGTATGTCGATCTTGATTAGCCCCAGAAACCTCACTGTTAAAGCTGTGCTGGCACTGGGGAAAGATCACCTGGGTAGCAGAGAGCTGTAGGTCCTAAGAAGCATCCTCCATCCCTGCCTCATCATCTACCTCCTCTAAGCAATTGCATCACACACAAGCACCCAGGCTGGACACGCAGAGAGAGGACAAGGTGGAGCAGAGCCGGGGCAGACGGCTGCAGTGGTACCCAGGTATCGGTGTGTTGTGGATTTGGGGCACGGGGTCACTCCAGGGTCTTCTGTGCCTTTCCCAGCAGCAGCAGGTGCTGGTCTCTGTCAGAGACGAGGGCAGCAGCAGAGATGGACCCTGGGCATGATCCAGTCTGGCAATTCCTACACTCCTATTTGTAGTAGTCAGACCCTGATTTTAAACACATGTTGGAGTCAGATGCCTGCTGGGTGCCAGCCAATGGCCCTCGCTTACTGCGACAGTTACCCTGAGCTAAGCTGCCTTCATTCCTCGTTGCTGCTCATGGGTAGGACACACAAAGCAGTTGTCAACGATCATGGCAACAGGACTACTGGAGAGTGACCATGGGCTACTGGACAGAGCACAGGACTGGGACACGGGCCCCAATGTATCCTTTAGACAGCAGCATCACACAAAGGCTCCATTACATCTGTATCCGCTTTATTGCTCCATGGTCCACAGCCTTATGTAGGGAAAGGATGGGCTTAGACCCACTTCACAGAGACTCAAGGCACAGGTCGTACAAAGCTCAGAGGTCTTTAAAGTATGCAGCCCTGACAGATCTAGAGCAGTTTCAAAGGCGTGCAGAGGAGTAGCTCTTGTGGCAGGTCACAGGTTTTCTCCACATACTTATTTGGGAGTTAAAGCTAAATGCTCTCCCTTGAGCAATCCATGCCCAAGTGACTGTTACTTGTGAGAACGGGGTCTGGTGGTCAGCATATGCATTACAGCAGCATGTAGAGCAACACCTCAGCCTCTCTAAATCCTGAGCAAGGTATCAGGTAGGCAATAGCCCAACTGGGAGCTGGACCCAGCCACACTGCAATGCTGACCATCAGAGAGAAGTGCAGGGGGTGAATGACAGTCCTAGCAAGGCCATCTGTGGGACAGCTCGACTCCAGCCAGCTGCAGGGAACAGGAGAGGCAGCAGAAGCTGGGCAGACCGGAGAGGAAGGAGAAGTGTCATCTCAAGTAAGAGAAATAGCGACTTCTTAGAGAAGTGATGGAGAGCACAGTACTATGAATGCTGCTCTGCCACGTCCCAAGCTCAGTCCCCAGCTTGAAGGCGGCGACGGTAGCTCTTCCTATAGTTCACCCAACAAACTTTCCTGCCCTTTGTCAGAAAGCCTCTTTCTTGATCTCCAAAAAGCAATCCCTTCACCCCCACAGCAGGCTTCATCTCTATTTCAGCTACTGATAAAACATAGAAAACAAATTATTTAAGATGACACCAATTTTTTCTTCCTGTCTCCACCGCTTCCTTCTCCCAGAAGCCAAACAGCCCTGGCTTTGTTCTGGGTATTAATTAACTTTCCTGCCTCTTAATATTCCAGAGCCATAAAGTTCCCAGGAGCTGGGAGGCCGGGCGCTAAGAAAACACACATTTCCTCTCCTTTCTCCTTGTCTCATTGACTGTCACCCCCATATGTCTCCCCCCTCAGGGCACAAGGGCAGCTGCAAACCCTCCTCTCTGGGCTCAGCCCCAGCCCTCTGCCTCCCGGGAGGCAGCTGAGTTCAGGGGTCAAGAGAGTCAGTGGCATCTTCTTTTTGTGCAGAAATCCCTGGTAGAGTTGCACGGGGAGAGAGGAGAGGAAATTGATGCTTGCAAATTATGTGTGCGCATGAAGGGGGGAGCGTGTGTCTCAGCAAGATGCCTGGGGGCTCTACGGCAGAGACAGCATGTGCCAGCTGCCCTCCTCAGCAAGAGGAGTCAGGGGCTGCCCAAAAAAACCCAGGCGGGGCTTTGATGTAGCTGGAGGGGGTTTGGGGAAAGTTTCTTCGGAGCAGGTTGGTAATCCAGGTGCTATGTGAGGCATGGGTGGGAGCTCCATGGAGAGTCTGCGGGGTTATCAGTAAGGACAGGACTTCTCATGGGTCCAGGCAAGGCAAGGTACAGGGATGAAGCTAATTTTGGAGGATCCTGGACAGTCAGGCAGAGATCCCTGAGTTTCTACTCTTGGCTTAGCACATTGTAGCCAAAAGAGCTGGCAGCAGGTAGCGAACGACCTCTCAGAGTACAACAGGACAGGGCTGTCCAGCCAGCACCAGACTCACTGGAGCTGGGTGTGGGAGGAGGCAGGAGTAGGCACAGAGCTGCAGCCTCTACCTTCATGAGCAAAACACAGCGCAAGGTGCAGACAGGCAACTGCCCCTGGGAGCAGCTGTCCCAGCTTTCACTGGCGTCAACGGCCTGTTTATTTTGAGGAGCAGTTCAGCAAGACTTGCTAGAAGTTGCATCACTTCTTTTTCCCCTGGCAGAGGGCTGCAGAACTTGCTTCTTCCAGGCTCCATCTCCTGAGGATGAATTTGCCCTTGGCTGCTCAGCTGCCTTCTCCTTTCTTCCCTGTTTCTTTGGTGAAGCGTTGAGCAAGGGAGAGAACTTGCAGAACCCCTCTCCCACTAAACCAGCAGAATAACTGACCTGCTGAACTCAACGCCTAAAAGATGCCAAGGATGCCAAGTGCTTGGACAGAACTCAAAGCCATCCAGCACCTACAACCATCAGGAAGAACTGGTTGGACTAGTAATGATGTAAAACAACCTCAAAATGTAGTAGTTCTGGAAGAAATTCAAGTAGTCATGCTTTGGAGCAACAAGACAAAGTCTTAACAGAAGAGAGCATTTTCCCAGTACCTGAACTTGATTGTGATGCTGAACTGAAATGGAGTGAGCTTTTGTTTCCTCTGCTGACTGCGCTACAGAGACGGTAACCTTTGTCAGCTGGGAGAGTATCTTAAATCACTGCAGCAAGGTTTGCCAGAAGAAATCTGTTGAAGCCAGAGAACAGCTAGGTATCTCTAGTTCCTGGGAGCTGTTTCCCAGCTGGACTATGTCCTCCTGGACCAGATATGACAGATACAAGCGGTGCTTGCCGCATCCCTTCCCTAGACCAAGAGGCAGCCAGGGCTGCTCTGCTCTGAGCCGCTGCTTCAAAGACGACCAGACAGGGAGCAGGAAAGTTGTTTGCTTTCCACATGTTTTGCATGATTTCCCATGCAAACTTTTCTAATTATCAAAGCAAATTGGCTTTGAACAGGGGAATTATCTCGTTCACGTCAGCCTACCTCAAAGGCGGCCACACCACCAGCTTTGCACCGTCATCCAGCACAACTTAAGACTCTACCTTATTTAGCCAGCACACATCAAAACACAGGCAGTTGCTCCTCAGAACTCAGTAATTCTGTTTCTATCACAAAGATAAAAATAAATCTACATATATGCCAACACTCAAACTACTTTCCACATTAATGTACTGAGAAGGCACTTATTCCCCATTGCTTATTAGCATTAGGGATGCTCTAATTAATGCACATAATCTCAGGAGTGATGGAGAAAAGTGTATCAGGGGAGTTATCAACTTTAAGGTTTGCGCAGCTGAGGACAGCTGCTGTTATACCAGGATGGGCAGGAGGAACTAGAAGTACAGCTCAGCCCCAAACCAAGGGCAGCTACTGAACATTACAAAAGAAGATGCACGAGGAGTCAAGCCTGTTTCATTTTTAAACTGGGGACATGAATCTACCGCAGATAACTGTACTCAGACTGAAGGCATGGAAAGGACGGCTTAAGAGTGAGCCTTTCCAGGGCTAAAACACTAACTCTGGGCTTAAAGCAGCAGACAGCAACTCCCTAAGGGGCAGCGATTTAGTAGCCATACACAAAGCAGCAAAGGCTTTCCTGGCCCCAGCGGAGGGGAATGAGCACTCCCAAATCCAGTCAGCTCTTTGTTTGAAGATCAGGAGTGAAACTAAACAACTGAATAGGTCACAGAGATCCCAATTCCTCCCAATTCGCCCTGTTTATGAGCTGGAGAGGGGTGCAGGTGAACGTAAGACCTTTTTGCATGGTCTTGTTTTCATATCAAATGGGATTTCATTCTCCACAACACAAAAAGCAGCTCCTTTCACCAACATTAGCTTTACCTTAACAAAACACCTTTGTATTTCAAGTACTGTTCACCTCAGGGTCTCGAGAGCATCCCCTCACCCCTGTGAAACAGGGCAGTAGCAAGGTCCGTGTCGCTGGTGAGAGAAGGGCACTGCAAGGGGAAGGGAAGCAACCGCAGCCAGTCTGGCGAAGGACAAGGAAGAGAAACCTAGGAATTAGGACTCACTCTCGTAGCTCATTTACTTCCCAGACGAATCCCGCAATCCTATTTCTTCCCCACCCCCTTTCATCCAACACTCAGGCCCGATTCCCCAGAGGAGGGAAGGCTCAGATCTGCACGGCACAAGCCTCATCATCAAAAGCCAGCTGAGCAAAACGAATTTACTGACCACAGCAAAACACAACAAGGAGGGCTGGAAACACCTACGGCTACTGCCTTTCCTTTTACCCCGCTGTGCAGCAACACTGCTGGCACCAAGAGAGTTTGAGGGACGTGCAAACCCCCAGCTCAGGGTAAATTTTGGGCTGACAGTCAAGCGAAGACTTGTGGTGTTTTCCAGCGTTGGCAGCAGGAGGGAAAATGTGTCTCTGCTGCAGTGCCTGCCAGCTTAGCCCCCTTGCTTCTCCCTTCCTTTTGTCAGCCACTGATAGGAGAGTTGCTCATTGCACTGTCCACAGGGGAGACCTGTTGGCCATCCAAGGAGCGGCGTAGGCACAGACAACAGAGACAGCTGTTTGTTCCCCTCGCCAGAGAGCAGCTCTGAACAAAAAGCTGGGAGTGGTAAAAGGGTTTATTTCTGTTTGTACGGGGAAAAGCAGGAGGAAAAAAAAAATCCAACCAGAAGCCTTCAGGGAAAAACGAAAAAAAAAAAAAAAAAAAAAAAAAAGCCCAAACCCAAGCACAGAATCTAGATTAAAAGATGGGAGAGAGAACAGTATGGGAAGGATATATCTTTAATTTGAAAATTATCAAGAACCCTGTGTATATTGACCCAGTTTGCTGATCAGGCATCACCGATCCCACCATCTCTCCACACAGCACTGCTCCACCATCAGTTAAATATTTGCATTTTGATATGTAAAGAAAAAAAAAATTATAATAAACTTACTTTAGGGAAGGAAAAAACATTGGTCCTCTGTCTCATCCAAAACACTCTCATGCACAGAAATAGTTTACTTTTTGGGGAACTGATTTTGTTCTGACAAAGTTGGAATGAGTCCAAAGATTAGGAGTTAGAGGCTATGAAAATCCTTACTGTAAAGGCAAGATATCTCCCTGTAAATTGAGATATGAGTTTCTTCAGCATTGCTAGGAGAAATGAAAAGAAATCAGGCACAGAAACACTTCACCAAGTATCAGGAGCAGTTTCCTGATAGCAGGACACATTAGCAAGTGGAAAAAGTCTCCCTCAGGGTAGTGCTGAAAGTACAAGGTCTGAATTACTTTAAAACTCCAGAGCATACGCCTAGCTGAGAAAAGACTTAAACACAATAAGCCCACGCTGTCCTCTGGGGAAGGGAAAGCGATGTCTGCTGTAGTGCTAGTCAGCTCCGATTTCTGGAATTCATCCTCTCTACCTGTTTTTGAGGTCCTCGCTTTGGACAACAGCACCATCACACCTTTAAATCCCAATTGCTGAAGAACAAGTGAATTTTCATATTAAAAAAACCCAACCAGGAATATCCAAGTGCCTGGTCAGTCACAACCGCTAGCCCTGAGAGCCCAGTCTTGCTGAGCACTGAGCAATAGCATCGAAGGAAATAAAGTGTGTAAGCATGCTCATTAAAAACCACGTTTATTATACCAGCACCTAGGGATTGACGGAGATCAAGGTACCATCGTACAAAGCACCGTTTGGAGTGATCGGCCATCCCTGCCTTGGAGAGCTTACAGTCTAAACAACAGTGAGTTAAGTCCCTGTCCTGTCTGAGGGCACAATGTCTGTCTTTTGGCCAGTTGTAGAAAGAATTTGAACTTTCAATAAGAGTCAAAAAAGAAATCAGACAAATTCTGTTTCTCCCAAGACCAACGCATATTGCAACACCCAGTGGTTTTGGTCCTTTTGGCAGCAACTAAGACAAAAGAGGCAATGGGTTAACTTGTAAGCGGAGATTTTTTTAATTAAATGGAACTATTTATATATATACAAAACCCAGAAAATATTGCACCATTAAAAAAAGGACATTTTACATCTAATCATCTGTTAAACAACCCTTGCCCTCCCTGCATTGTAGTATACACAGATTCACAGCAGCTGTTGGACATTAACAGGCAACCTGTGCTGTTGGACACCACGGAAATCTGTCGGTCCACATACATCCCAGAGAAAATCCCTTTCCCCTTTCCACTCTTGCCTTCATTTAGGGAACACATCCATCACATTGTCGTCTCAGTGGCATTCAGGACCAATCCTCTCGAGTTGCTCAGAAGGAAGGACAAATTAAAAAGAAAGGCTTTGGGAACTTCTCAGTCAGAGTCTCTTTAGGGCTTGGTCGGCACGGTTTTCTGGGAAAGTCTGTTACATTTTAGGGCTTAGTCCCCAGAACCCGAGTACAGAAGCTCTGGAAAGAACCATTTGCATCCCTATCCAGAGAGAGAGGCATTCCAGTGTAGTTTTATCTTTGACAATTGTAATCCAAGGGCTAAGACTTCTCAAGCCCCGAGAGCATCTTCAGTAAGCCACAGCCCCAGGGTCCCGCGGGATGCTAAAAAGTACATCCGCTTTGGCGTTGATAAAATACGTGGCGAGGAGAGAGAAGACCAGAATGGCAATGCCCACAACCAAAGTGATTATCTGGGAAGGGATGAGAAACACTTAGCATTGTTGTTACAAACGCAGACCTGCAGCACCTCACACAATTTGCATCAAAAGGGGGTCTCTGTCAGAAAGCTACAGGGACCAGCTCACTACTGAGGCACTACGTATGCTGAAATAAAAAGATACTCCGAGGACCTTAAAGAATTAGACAAAAGTGACTGCCAGACAGGGTCAGGTCAGGTCAGCTTTCATTGTAGTTATCAACAGCGCACACAAACCCATGTTTAAGAAAAAAAGGTTAGAAATAAGGATAAGAACATATTGTGTTTCGGAGCGGTCGACGCAGTTTACAAAGATTTTTAGCAAGCATTTAATGTAACACTTCGGCTACTCCTGCGTGAGCCGTCACGTTCTCCAGCAAGGAACTGTAAATACCTTCAACAAGCAGAGTTGCCAGAATCAACATCTGTCAATAGCCTTTGCATAACTGAGATTACCTCCTGCTCAGGACCCTTCTGGAAGCCTGAGTGCCAGACCAGTCTAAGGCCTCGTTAGACTCCTTCCTGTCACCCCTTCTCCTTGCACGGCAGGACTGCCATTCCCAGTCTCCCCTGGATATCTCCGAACACCCCCCATGCAGTGGCCAGACAATCACACGCCGCTACAACTCTCAGTACATTTTCTATCGGGTCAACACTTCAGGGATGGCTGGGCTCAAACTGTGCATCTCCAGGGCACCAGTATCTACTGGGCTGTAAAAAAGGCCGAGACACACAGGCAGGGCATTGTGCTTGCCTGACAGTGTTAAAAAGGCCCAGTGCCACATAAATAAATCGCTCATATTTCAAATAACCATCCGAGAGATGCAACAATTGCCCGGGCTTGCATGGCCTTTGGGTGGCTTACTGCTAGAACATGATGACAACAGCGCTGTGCACTCCTGAGTCTGTCCTGACAGGGAATGACATCATTAACAGCCAACCAGAGGGCATCGAGACAGGCACAGAGTCCCAAAGTGACTGCAGGCTTAACCCTTATTCTGCTGGCACTTAAGCCACATCACATCCAGCTAAGGGCTGCTTAGAGTAGGAGACACTGAACCAAGAGCAGCTTCTGTTTGTGAAGGTTTGCACAAAAGTTATTTCTGCGTCGTCAAGATGGGATTCGAACTGCAGGAAGGAAGATCTGAGTTGCACATCAGGCAAAACACCTCAACGGCCAGATTCACCAGCCTGGCTTCCTGTGCTTGGGGAAGGGGTTAAGACTCCTGTCACTTCTGTCTTTTATTCACAGAGCTCAGCCTGCTCATGGGACTCTTGATTATTCTGCACTGTCTCGGCCTCAGCCGAGGTTATTAACCCACAAATGGCTGGAGGAGGTAGGGTCAGCACCAGTGACGCATTCTTGGTTACCTCCTTTTCAAGAATCAAAGCCTGGCTGTTCTTAACGTGGGAGCTCACACAGGATGACGCTACAAGATCTTGTAACAAACTCTTAAGTGTTTCTCCGGCTGTCAGGAGATGTTACTCAAAGCTAGCCACAGTTTTTCCTCTACTTTCTTTTTCAGACGTGTACAAACTCACCTCTAGCTCCTTGCTGGCTACCAGAAATATTCGGGCACGGATCTCTTTCCACCGACTCTCTGTCCATGTGGAGTACTCTGTAGATCCCCACTGCCTCAGCTCAAAGGCAGGAGAGAGCGCTTTGCTTAAGTGAACAGTTGACCGAACACAGTAGGGGACTCGTGATGTTGAATTAGGGTTCAGAGAACCCTGCACCCAGGCATATTCATACATCTGCAAAGAAAATGGGAGAGTAAGAGACAGAAAATGGGAGTGTAGGAGATAGCAAACAGCCACTACCAAATAACCAGACTATCCCCTTGTTCTAGAACCTTACCCATGTGTCTGAGGAGAAAGAGAGGGGCTTTACTGACTGTTCTTACTCTAGGGGATCCTTTTGACCGCTCCTCTCCTGCCCTCGTTAAGATGTCTCCCTGCTGGAGGAGTTTCCCAGCTCTCCCATGTGTTATTACAAGCAATAGAAAGCATTCCTAACTGGCTTTCCTCAGACGTGGAAACAAGCAAACTGGACAGCAGATTTGCCCTTACCTATCATCCCGCTCTAATATATACTTACTTCTTTCTCACTGCTGGGTGTTTTTTCAGGGTTCAGGCACTCTTCCTTGGTGAGGTTAACAACAGTGCCGGTGAGGTTGGCCAGAACATACTGCACGAGGTAGGTAGTGTTCACAGGGCTGGAAACGGCGACGTAGTGTTGGGGAACATCACCTGGAACAAAGAGTCAGAGAAATGGGATTGACGGGGAGATGGCCAGAAGCAGACAATGTCAGTACGATGTTTTAGAAAGCTGCCAGGTAACATATGGAGTCAAACTCATTCTTGTGTTTGTCTTCCCTATGTTGCTCTTACCCAGAATTCCTTTTATGTCTGGTTTAATGATGGACTGAAACCAGGAATTGTTCATTTTAATCAGAAACCCATAAAGCATTCGAGTGACCTGGAAAGAGATGGAAATTGGTTTATACAAAGAGGAGAGAAAATAGCATCTTAACAGCTATACCTCTCAAGATTATTTGGCTGATAGATGTTTCCCACTACAGGGGCAAAGAGCACAGCAAAGGAGAGACTGTATGTCACAACTGTCAATAATTCAGGACCGAGCTGTGAAAATTGGTTTTGATTCCAGCTCCACTGACTCCTTAGCCGATCCTTGTGGCACACATTGCCATTTCATCTCAGCTTCCTCTTCTCCTTTGTGGAATGGGGATAAAGGAGCTCTGTTTTGTGGAGGGCTCGTGAAGGTTAATGTCTGTCCTGAGATCGAAAGGCGAGGAACTAGAGAAGGGTAAAAGGTTTTTCATTCAGCTGTGGTGGGCAAAGGGAGAAAGGGGGAGGCAAAGCCCTCGTGGAGACAGACAGGACAGCATGCTGTGTAAACACATATAAACAGAGACAGAAGGGAAGTACGTGAGGGCTCATCAGAAATGCCAGGGACTCAATTCCATCTGCTCGTACCGTTTTTGGATCTGCCTGAATAGCAGAGGTGTTGTTGGCTCCCCCCGCAAGCCGGTAGAGAGCACGGGCGACCACTGTGGCAACTTCTGCCAGGGACTGCAAAGGAAGAGCGCTCTGTGTTAATCAAGATAGGCAGATCCAGCAAAACAAGCACGGAGAGCAAGCCAGAATCTAGCCATCCATCAAAACGCTTACATCGTGCTAGCATTTGAGTGCCTATCGCCTTTGTCACCGTACAAAGCACTCCCACCTCCTTTCTGCCCTTTTTGGAAACAGCTTTCCCACTCTCCCCATGACCCCGCTTCTATCTGCCCCCACCTAAAGCCCCATCCACCCCAGACACGGCAGCTAAAGAAAAAGCAAAGTAGGAACCTTGGCTGTGTCTGTGACATACTCCAAGGTCTCCTCAGGGCTAAGCCCCTCGGGGTATTGCATCCCGATGTTCTCTGGAGTGTCATACATGCTCTGGTAGTATCTGAAAAGAAGAAGACAAACAGAGGTTGCGGAGGAGCAGAAAGAAACCACAGGGCATGGAATTCGATTCAGAGTGTGCCTAAAGCAAACAGTGGGAGCGGTCTCCTGGGAGCAGAGATACAGCCCTGCCAAAGCACTGCCCTGCCACACGCTCCTTAAACCATTTAATGAGGCTTTATAATTAACTTGGCCCTTCCACAGCTTCTCCCATCTGAGGATCTCCACACAATTTACAAGCTGTGATTAGCTTTCAGGTGGGCGACAGCCCAATCTATTAAATGGGTAGAGAAACTGAGGCAAGGACAACCCGTGCAGAAGGTCTCCTGGGAAGAGGGCTTTTGATGCAAGTCATGCCAGTGGATTTTATTAACGCCTTATCTCGAAGGCAGAGAGGAATTCCAAGCGAACGCTCTTACTCCTTTACAGCAGTGCAGATTTAGAGGTGAAAGGGAAGCTACGTCCCCTTGATTGCTACAAAGCTCAGCAGAGAAGGATAGAAGATGAAGGGAAACAGACAATTTGAAGAGTTTAGGGAAGAGAGGAGAGGCACATGTCTGTCCTCTACCCCACATTTCCACTTCCAAAGTTGAAGAACAGAGGATCCCCAAGGAATACGCTGTTGTAGGGTCATGTGGGGTGAATGAAAGTGCCCTTTCCAATGCCTGGGGCTTTCTGCCATCATAAATAGAAAGCTATATTAAAAAAAAAAAAAAAAAAAAAGGCAGCTAGCTTCTGGAAGAACAGATGAGGCTTAGGCACGCTCAGTTGCCATTTGCTCACCTCTGGCTTCCAGCCAGCTGTGGGGAACATTTTCTGTACAAAACTGGATTTCTTTCGGTTGTCAGAATAATTATGTTGCGCTTGTTCAATTACATGGCACATGTTTGCTCCTCCGCTCCCCCCGGACTGCCACTCTACATGTATGTTAGGCAGCACACCCCGGGGAGAGGCCTTGCAGGAGCTCAGATGCCCTCTGCCGGCTCTGCATCCTTCGGCCACGGGCCAGCCTGTGCCCATCAACCCTGGAGAAGTACCTGTTCTGGAAGGCAGTCCTGTGGTCAGTTAGGACCACTCCAGGGATGTGCCGGGCCCGAAGGAAGCGCTGGAAGGAAGATGGGGGAAGAGGCTGCGAGTATCCAGCTTCCTGTAAAGTCACGCGTGCTCCCATGCTGCTATCACTCAGAATATCTAGCAAGTTTCTAACCTGAAAGAAGAGAAAACAGTGCTGTTCTGCTGTTCTTTTGGATGTATAATTTCTCTGGAAAGGTTAACATCCTGAACATCTGCAGTGTGCTAAAGATCCCACAGCATTTTGGTTAGCTGAACGACTACAGATCACTTTCTATTACCTGCGCTTCAACAGTTTCGTTCATCCGAGAGACGGGGTCTGTATGCATCCATAAAATTGAGTCATTCCTTAGAGCCACCTTCAAGAAAAAAAAAAAAAACAACCCACCGTAAGTACATGACTGGACATCACTGAGTCTTGCAGAGCAGGGAATTCCAGTCCTGGGAAAAATCAAAACCAGTGAAAGGCTGGCTGGGAAAACCACAGCTAAATTATCACAGAGAAACAGGGAATAAAAAGGTCCCCTAACTTATCCCACACCTGATTCAACTCCACAAATGAATAAATGTTGTCCAAGCGGAGAGGAAACTTGTCTTTTTCCATATCATACACCATTCGTGAGCTGCCAATGTAATCAAAAGTCTCCTGCAACAGAAAAAAAAAATAATACATAAATCACATACGGATAGCTGCCTGGCACAACTAACAGTAATATTTGAGAGGCTGAGGTGGAATAAAACCAAGAGTTTGAGGGCCAGCTACTGCACCAAGTATTTCTGAAGGTGCACACAGCCTGGCACACACCAAAAGACCAAAGTAAATATTACATTGTGCCTGGCTCCAAAGACAAAGGTATTGTAGGAAGGGATGGAGCAAAGGACAGAAACGAAGGCAAAGAGCAAAAAACACAGGGGACAGCTATTGAATTCCATGAGCAGGAAAGGCACAGAGGTAACGCCAGGCTTAAGTGAGCACCGATATCGAGCAAGATATCACAGAGAGGCGTTAATGCAGCCTTTACTCTGGCATAAGTCATCCTCTTTGTTTTTTGGTAAGGAGGAGAACAAATCAGGGAAAAGGGCGATTCTCCATTCTGGGAATTAAACATATGAAGCTTTCCTGAAAGGAGGGGTGTCTGTTTCCCTGGAAAAAAGGGAGGGAAGGCTAAATGACAGAAATGAGTTTGTCAAGGGAGCTGCAAGAAGCTGAGCATTTCCTGGGAAAGAAGAGGTGCCCCTAAGAAGAGAACCCCCGTGACAAAGAAGGGCAATGAAGTCAGCCAGCCACCGGACTTCCCCCTTGACTGATTTACAGCCAAATCTTATCACTCCTCCTGCACCCTGGGAGCATGACAGAGAATGTCCGCTCCACAGCGCCGTACGCCTGTCTCCCCCAGGGAAATTCTGACCAGGGATATATGTGCTGAGGAGGGTGAATGAAGGGAATCACATGGCTGCAGCATGGGGCTGTGGGAGCCAGTTTCACAAAGCTGCACAAAAGAAGCCATCAATGTAGATGCCTTGAGGGGAACATCAGCTGTTGGCCATCAGTCCCTCCTCCACAAGCTCATTCTGCTTTTCCACAGCTGCCAACTCCAGTGCTGGGCTCTCAAAAATGAGCTACATTTCGCTGCTGTCAACACATATATTTTTAATCTAGCTGTGTTGGGTTTGCGTGGCAGGGTTTTGGTAGCGGGGGGGCTACAGGGGTGGCTTCTGTGAGAAGCTGCTAGAAGCTCCCCCTGTGTCTGACAGAGCCAATGCCAGCCGGCTCCAAGACGGGCCCGCCGCTGGCCAAGGCCAAGCCAATCAGTGCCTCTGTGATAACATATTTAAGAAGTAGAAAAACACTTAGAGAGAGAGAGCTTTTGCAGCCGGAGAGAGGAGTGAGAAGATGTAAGAAACTCTGCAGACACCAAGGTCAGTGCAGATGGAGGGGGAGGAGGAGCTCCAGGCGCCGGAGCAGAGATCCCCCTGCAGCCCGTGGTGAAGGCCATGGTGAAGCAGGCTGTCCCCCTGCAGCCCATGGAGGAAGGATGAGGGGGTGTAGAGATTCCACCTGCAGCCTGTGGAGGACCCCACGCTGGAGCAGGTGGAGGCACCTGAAGGAGGCTGTGGCCCGTGGGAAGCCCACGCTGGAGCAAGTTCCTGGCTGGACCGGTGGACCCGTGAAGAGGGGAGCCCACGCCAGGGCAGGTTTGCTGGCAGGACTTGTGGCCCCGTGGGGGACCCCACGCTGGAGCAGTTTGCTCCTGAAGGTCTGCACCCCGTGAGAGGGACTCCATGCTGGAGCAGGGGAACGATGAGAGGAGTCCTCCCCCTGAGGATGAAGAAGCGGCAGAAACACCGTGAGATGAACTGACCGTAACCCCCACTCCCTGTCCCCCTGTGCCGCTGAGGGGGGGAAGGTTGAAGCCGGGAGTGAAGTTGAGCCCGGGAAGATGGGAGGGGTGGGGGGAAGTGTTTTAAGAGTTGATTTTATTTTCTCATTCCTCTACTCTGTTTTGCCTAGTAATAAATTAGATGAATTCCCTCTCTAAGTTTGGTCTGTTTTGCTCGTGACAACAATTAGTGAGTGATCTCTCCCTGTCCTTATCTCGACCTACAAGCATTTCGTTATGCCTTTTCTCCCCTGTTTGGTGAATGAGGGGAGTGAGAGAGCGGCTCTGGTGGGCACCTGGCCCCCAGCCAGGGTCAACCCACCACAGTCTTTTTGGCGCCCAACGTGGGGCGTGAGAAAATCGAGATAAGGATAGTAATTGGAGGAGGTAATGGGCAAAACATTGACTGAACGTAGATTGAGAGTGAAATAGCGGTGAAGGGACGAGAGGTGGATTCTGTGTGTATTGTCTACTCTTGTTTAGTGTTGTGATAGTGTTGCTTTGATTCTGGTGGGGGGAATTCTTTTTTCTTTTTCCTTGTTGATGTGATTAGTGTGTGTAGTTTTTGTGTTGAATGTATGTTTTAATAATTCTTAAATATGTGATTCACAGAGGCGAGGGGTGGAATGTGTTGGGTTTGCGTGGCAGGGTTTTGGCAGCGGGGGGGCTACAGGGGTGGCTTCTGTGAGAAGCTGCTAGAAGCTCCCCCTGTGTCTGATAGAGCCAATGCCAGCCGGCTCCAAGACGGACCCGCCGCTGGCCAAGGCCAAGCCAATCAGCGCCTCTGTGATAACATATTTAAGAAGTAGAAAAACACTGGGAGAGAGAACTTTTGCAGCCGGAGAGAGGAGTGAGAAGATGTAAGAAACTCTGCAGACACCAAGGTCAGCGCAGATGGAGGGGGAGGAGGAGCTCCAGGTGCCGGAGCAGAGATCCCCCTGCAGCCCATGGTGAAGGCCATGGTGAAGCAGGCTGTCCCCCTGCAGCCCATGGAGGAAGGATGAGGGGGTGTAGAGATTCCACCTGCAGCCCGTGGAGGACCCCACGCCGGAGCAGGTGGAGGCACCTGAAGGAGGCTGCGGCCCGTGGGAAGCCCACGCTGGAGCAAGTTCCTGGCCGGACCGGTGGACCCGTGAAGAGGGGAGCCCACGCCAGGGCAGGTTTGCTGGCAGGACTTGTGGCCCCGTGGGGGACCCCACGCTGGAGCAGTTTGCTCCTGAAGGTCTGCACCCCGTGAGAGGGACTCCATGCTGGAGCAGGGGAACGATGAGAGGAGTCCTCCCCCTGAGGATGAAGAAGCGGCAGAAACACCGTGAGATGAACTGACCGTAACCCCCATTCCCCGTCCCCCTGTGCCGCTGAGGGGGGGGAAGGTTGAAGCCGGGAGTGAAGTTGAGCCCGGGAAGATGGGAGGGGTGGGGGGAAGTGTTTTAAGAGTTGATTTTATTTTCTCATTCCTCTACTCTGTTTTGCCTAGTAATAAATTAGATGAATTCCCTCTCTAAGTTTGGTCTGTTTTGCTCGTGACAACAATTAGTGAGTGATCTCTCCCTGTCCTTATCTCGACCTGCAAGCATTTCGTTATGCCTTTTCTCCCCTGTTTAGTGAATGAGGGGAGTGAGAGAGCGGCTCTGGTGGGCACCTGGCCCCAGTCAGGCTCAACCCACCACACTAGCCCTTTTCTGGGTTTCATTTCAGAATTTAAAGCTTGGCCACCATTGCAGTTCATCCTGAACGGGGGTGAGGAGGAGAACAGACATACAGACAGGCACAGTGGGAGGACACAGGAGGGAAAACAAAGTTTGAGTCATTCATCCAGAATGAACTGTGGGGCAGAATATGGGTTGCCCCAGTGGAAGCTCCATCTGCCATTGTTATCCCAGTGCAATTAAGATCCCGTTCTCACTGGGGGAGCAGAGAGAACTACAGTGTGGGGATGCAGACAAATGACTCCGCACAAAGAGTAGGGAAAAAGTTCATTTGCAGGGAGCCAAGGGCTGATTTGCTACCTTAGAACAAGCCAAATGGTGGAGCGATGCTGCTGCTCTTACCCCTTGGAAGAAGGTGAACATTATATTCCTTTGCAGCAAATGAACATCTGACACTTTATGAAGGGCTTCAGCAGCAGCCAAGTGGGTCACAAAAGAAGAGACAGCACTCTCTGCCCCAGGTGCAATGTTCCAGAAGAAGGAATGGCTGTCAATCTGTAAACGTGAACAGGAGGTGTAAGAAGTGTGCACGTAGACAGACGAATACTGTATTGGGAAAGAAAAATCTATCACCTCTCTCCTAGTCTTCTCATCCTCCTGATAAGGGAAGAACTAAAGCAAGCCGCCTAATCAAACTTAAAAAACCAATTGCATTGCTGTGGCAGCCCAGAGGCCTCGGAGCCCTGCCACCGCCACCAGCCCTCAGCCCTGACCTGAAAACTGAGATTATCAAGCGTGCCGCAATTTTAAACACTGTTCAGCATGAGGCTCCAAGACAGCAACAAAATGGAATTTTGAATTTGCATGTCTGGAGGGTGTAAAGTGACTGGAAAACAGACTGCTAGATGGGGAAGTGAACTTCTTTCTCAGCACTGACACTGACTCACTGCGTGACACCCAACAAAATCTCCATGTGATTCAGCCTGTCCCCCAAAAAAACATACAGATGAGCCAACCGCACCGTCTCCCTCTCTGCAACACTTTTTAAGGATGTGAAATATCTTAGGAAAGCACAACAGATACGCTAACTATTTCTACTTGTCTGGTTCCATCAGCAAACAAAATGCTGAACAGTCTCACATAACAAGACAGAAACAAAATGCAGATACCCTTACATTGAGACAATAGGTAAGCCCACCAACTAATTAAGAGAAGTATATGCCCATGAGACTCTAAGCCCACATCTTCCCAGAATCCTTCCAGCTCATGCTCTACTAAGCAAGAATAAGAGGTACCTACTCGTGTAGCAACAATAATAACTTCCTTCTCAGGATCGACTTTTCCAGATGAATTGATGGGGTGCAAGGTGCTCCACACATTGTAATCAAGAAGAGGATCACACACAACCTCTAGGAAGCAGAAACAACATTGCTTGAGTTGAGACTACGGCAGTGACAAATGAGAAATGAGCTTTCCGGTCAACTGTAGCTCATCAGCAGTTCTATCAGAGGAGTAAACTCAGCAGGGGTGAAGTCCTGGCCTCAGGAAAGTCCCTGACAAAACATTTACCAGGACCAGGATTTCAATTCACGTACACACAGTCTAACGGAGCAGTAATCTCAGAGCCATTCTTAATGATCTATGTAGTGGGTATTAGGTGCCTTTCTCAGTCAGCAGCTCTTCTACATGTTATTTTCTAAACTGGTGACAAACACAGTCCAAAATTCTTTACCACTTCACTAGTTCATTTTGCAAAGGCTCAGGTGGCAAGCAAGCCTTTAAGAAAACCCTAATGTTTTCTTCCTTTTGCACAATTGTATTCCACTCGGATTTTTACCCCCAGCCTTATCCCACAACATGACAAGGAAAGAGGAATCCACTCACCTGGATTAATGCTGAAAGTGCTTTGGAGGGAGCTGCGTCTCATGCAGGTAACTGTGCTGGTGACGGCATGCATGTGGGAAAAAAGCTGCATGGCACAGAGAGGATACTCAGGGCCGGATCCATCACGAGGGACATTATGGTCTTGATAACACTGGACAGAAATAAAAATCATTACAAAACTCAGTCTTTCTGTAATAGCATTGTGTTCCCCATATAAAATTAGACCATACATTTTTACTGTAGATTTCAACATCTAAGCTGAGAGTAAACAAAACTTCTGCCCCCTTTCCTGACCTGTGTGGCAGTTCCCCTCTCCTACTTGTTGAGGAAGTGCAGTACCTGCTTAATAACTTGAGTCTCATTGGCATCTTCAAGGAGAAAAATAGGGAAGTCAAAATCCTCATACGAAAGCCCGCTCCCCACAGGATTCCACACAGTCTTATTGCAGTGTGCAAACTGAGGGCCGTAATCTTTGGAATAGACACCTGGAAACAGAAAGAAATGGGCAAATCTGAGCCTGCAAGAGAATAACAGACTGCAGGAGAGGTAAGGCCTGCTGAGAAAATAGCAGCAAATCCAGAATGAGCACCATTATGGGCTGAGGAACCAGCTGACAAAAGCTTGGAGAGATGGAGTTGGTCACTGCACGTGGCGGAGTGGCAGAGAGAGCGCGCTGTGCCACGCAGAGAGAACAACGAACGTGCATGCTCAAAGCCATCCCATGCCAGGAGGCTGGCATGAGCACTCGGTGAGCATTTATCACATGCTGAGAGAGTGGAGGAGGCACGCAGAGAAACATTATACTTCAAAAGGAGGAACATACAAACCCGCATTTTTCCGAGCTCATCGTGTGCTGGAAGTACCCCTATGGCATCCGTAATGTGCCAATCATTTTAACACCTAGATACTGTGCAAACAGCATGAAGGCAGAGACGTGACAAATGCCAGCACACCAAACTCATCTCAGGAGCATACGTGGCATCCTTCACAGCAGAAAGCTTTGTGCAAACTACAGAAGGTGTAGCAATTTCTCCCCTCAAAGTTCAATACAGTAAATTTGCTGTATAAAAAAAAATAGTGAAATGAAAACCTAACTGAAACCACAGGGGGAATTCAGGGAGGCAGAATGTCATTTTAAAAAGTAGCAACTGGCCCAGACAGAGACGTAAACACACACTCCACTCAATCCATGCAAGCACAAGATACTTTAATGATCACGTGTGGACTAAGTACAAGTTTCACACGTTAAAGAAAAAGAAGTTACAATAACCCTTGGTCAGGTTTAACACTTGAGTGACTTAATGCTGTTTTAGCCAGCTTATCTAAGAGTCTTCCCCCAAAAACCTGTCCCAGCCCTGGCTGAGTAACTATGAGATTCCAGCTCAGACCAACTACTTCGAACTAACATATTGAGCCTGTTTCCTTTGACGGGTAGCTGCTGTTCCCTTTGCACTTCTTGCTTTGACTGTGCAACGTAAAGGCAACATTTCTGTTCCTCTTAACAAGGATAACGACTTAACATTTTCTTACCAAAGCCATCATTGGGGCACTTCAAACCAGGAGAGAATCCCTGGGGAGGGCTAAGTTGGGCAACGGCCACAGCAAGGCCTGACACTCGTGAGGTTCCCTTCAGCTGCTGCATTACCCTCCTGGAAGAGACAAAACACGAGTGAAATGTTGAATTCATTAATGAAGAGTTACAATCCAAGCCGTATTACAGTCAAACATGTGATGATGCTTTTGATCAAAATAACCAAGGTGTCCCTTTTTATCTTCTCAGAACTGCATAAGGTTAGCATACAGCAACAAGCGAAAAACTTCAGCCGCTTCTTTCCTGCTCTGCCCAAGAAGAGATGTGACCAATCTTAGTCACGTTGTTTAATGAACTTTAGTAACTGTTACAGTGACGAACATCCCATGAAAATTTACACAGAGCAGAGCTCTTCTACCAGCAAAGCAGCCCATTCAAGAAGAAATAAATTCAGGCACTAAAACACAGTAAGCCCACAAACGTTTCAACCTCGCTATACTTCAGTGCAGTCAGGGCCAATACTGCTATCTGTCCATTGAAAAAATAACATTTTCAGCACCAGGTTAGGGACCCATATTGATGTTCTGGGCTCCAGTCACCCTGGGAACATAAAAACTGCAGATGACTGACCTGCTGAAGAGGTTCCCATCGAGCAGGATCATGTAAGGTGGGTGTGGGCCATCAGCAAGCACCCAGTTCAGATCCTCTTCCTTCTCAACCACATGGATGACCCCCGTGTCTCCGCTGATGGAGGCTGGGGAAAGAGAGCGCGTCCTTCATATTTCACAGTGATCTACTTCCTTCACACCCCCAAACCACCCCAGAACAGCAGGGCAGTATGTTACTAAGGGCTTGAGGGAAGAACAGCTCATGCGATTAGAGGGTCAGAGGAAGCAATTTGGTGAACTGGCACCATTTAGCTGGAGCAGGACAGAAAAAGGAACAGTGGCTTTTAGTACGGGGGGAAAGAAAAAGCTGAACAGCGTACACTAAGAGATAAGCACTCATGCTTTGAAAACATCGTTTGTTTAAGCACATCAAAGCACTTAAGGACTCAGAGGAGACAGGACTTGCCTCAAGGACCACAGTCACAGCAGCAGTTTAGTGCTGCCCCTCAGCAAAGAGTAAAGATGGCAAATTCAGAAACCGAGAGCTCAAAGACAGCTCAGCACAAGGCCTGGAAGAGCACAAGGGGCAAAAGATTGTCGCAGCAAGACAGACTAGCAGCAAAGCAGGTCAACCACTTGTCATTTTGCCCCATCCCAAAAAAAAAAACGGACAACACACAAAGCACTTTCATAAGAAGGTACTGATAAAAAAAAGCACTTTGTTAGTAACTGCTCTCATTGTCAGAAACTGCCTGTGAGCAGGAAGGCAGGACTGCGTGCGGCTGTCTGCCCTAACGTTAGGCTCATGCAGAAGGTGGAAGAGGAGTCATGAGAACCTTGTACTCTTGGTTATCTGACAGACCAAGCCCAGCTGTGCTGCCCTGTAGCGGCAGCTGACAATCTCTGCTGCAGGGAGTGGCTCGTTGTGGAAGCAAAACTGAATTGGAAATGAGCAAAACACTGACTCACACTAACTTCAACCAGGAATACCACTTGAATGGGGTTCCTTTCTCTACCTTTTAATTTCAGCAGTCCTGCCTTCCCTATTTCAATATGACCAAAAAACTTACAAAGTTGCAGGCACTGCACAAGCAGCTCAAACAAAACCCTTTTCTCCCTTCAGACATCACCTTCTCACCTATTCACTCCCTGCTCCCTTTCTCTTGTACCTTGTTAACCCCAACGCATTCTGCAACGCTCACGGCTTTGCCTTGTACCCCTTGAAGCTGTGGCTCGGTTTTGTCCTGTGCATGCACTGACTGCACAAGCTCAAATGGATGAAGAGCAGCCCTGAGGAGAAGGACTTGGGGATGTCGAGGGACGAGAAGCTCAACATGAGCTGGCAGTGTGCACTGGAAGCCCAGAAAACTGCAACCGTGTCCTGGGCTGCATCACCAGCAGCGTGACCAGCAGGTCGAGGGAGGGGATTCTGCCCCTCTACTCTGCTCTGGTGAGACCCCCCTGCAGTGCTGCATCCAGCTTGGGGGTCCCCAGGACAAGAAGGACATGGAGCCGTTGGAGCGAGTCCAGAGGAGGGGCATGGAGTGACAGGATGAGGGGGAATGGCCTTAAGCTGAAGGAGGGGATATTGAAATGAGATCTGAGGAAGAAATTCTTCCCTGTGAGCGTGGTGAGGCCCTGGCACAGGTTGAGAAGTTGTGGCTGCCCATGGATCCCTGGAAGTGTTGAAGGCCAGGCTGGATGGGGCTTTGGGCAACCTGGGCTAGTAGAGGGTGTCCCTACCCATAGAACTAGATGGGCTTCGAGATACCTTCCAACCCAAACCAGTCTGTGATTCTATGAAAATGCTGCTCTGCCTTTTCAGGTTTTTTTGAAGTCCATAGGAAGACGGTCTCTCTAAGGTCTCCACTCCTCAATTTAGCAGAAACAGGTCAGCATATTCAGCATTACAGAAGCAGGATTGGATAGGAAGGCAAACAGTGCTTAGAACAAGGGCAATACTGATCTAGGCAAGTCGAACATGAGCTGCACTACACCCATCACCCACGGCATGACGGTCCCAAGGAGCAGCTCTGGGGTCCCGCAGCTGTACTCACACTGGCAGCCGATCTGGTGGGTGGCATTCAGGAGGCGAACGCACGGTGCCGTTTTGTTCAGGGGGATGTAGATCTTCCTCTCAACAGAGTTTCCCTGGCAGGAGCCTGGGGAGAAGACACAGCCCCATCTCAGACAGGACAAACCAGGGGCTCCCCGCATCTCAAAGGGATCTCCCCAGCTCGAGGGAAGGGGGAAGGCGAGTCCCTCCCCAATTTCGAGGGGGCCAGGCGAGGGCTCCCAGTGCCGCCATCTGAAAGGCGGCCAGGCGAGGCCCTCCCTACCCTCGCTTCAGCCGCGGAGCGGCCCCAAACCGGGGGAGGCCAGGCCCGCCCTGCCCGTCCCACTCCCAGCCAGCCTCACCCGCTGCCAGAACGGCGAAAAGCACCCCCCACCAGGCCGGGAGCGGGACCCGGCACCTCCCCGCAGCGGCCTCCATCCCCCGGCTGCCCCAAGCTCTGCTCCCCGCCGCCATTTTCCCAGCCCTTCCGCTTCCTCCGCCGCGGCCACGCACAGACACCGCCAAAAGCCGCTCTGCACCAGCCGGAGGACTGAGACTCGATGGTTGAGGAGGTGGCGGAAGCGGAAGTCAGCTGGGGCACTTCCGGGGCGCCGACGTGGAGGGCGGTGGTGGTGCCGAGGGCCGGGGTGGAGGGCGATGCTGACCAAGTTCGAGACTAAGTCGGCCCGGGTGAAAGGTAATGGCAGGACCGAGTTGGGACCGTGTTGGGAACCCCTGGGGAGGCCGTGCCGGGAGCTCTTACCCGCCCCGAGGGTCCCTGGGGGGTGGCGGCTCCCCCAGGGCGGCTCCCCCAGGGCTGCTCCAGGCCCGCTCCAGGCCCTCAGGTGCGCGGAGGCCTCGCTGTCACGTCTCTGTGTGCCTCGGCAGGGCTCAGCTTTCACCCCAAGAGGCCGTGGATCCTCACCAGCCTGCACAATGGCGTCATCCAGCTGTGGGATTATCGGATGTGCACCCTTATCGACAAATTCGATGAGCACGATGGTCAGTGTGCTTGGGGGGGGTGGGGGGGAGGGTGTTGGGACCTGCTTGTGGAGGAAGACTGGGGTGCGAGAGGAGTAAGAGAAGCTCTGCTGAAGCGTTGCTGAGGCTTCTGCCTGTTTGACTTCCGATCCTCTCTATTTTAACCTGTGTTTCTTTGCAGCCAGTTCGTTAGGCTCTGAACGTTGCTTGTGCACGTGTAAAGCGGGGTAGTGGGTTTGTTTCTGCTGTGAAAATGTTACCTGTAAAAACAGATCTGAAGGGCCTGGATGTTTTGCTGCAGGCATCTTGGTGGAAAGGAATGGTTTTGGGAGTGGGATCTTGGACTGTTACATGACTTTTTATTGTTGCTTTGAAGATCTTAATTTATCAGTAGCAACAGGAACGAGGAGGAATGCAAACTGTAGTCTTTAAGTGGTACAAGGGAATGCTCCAGCTGTCAGCCATCTTGCTGTGTCCAACCTGCTCTTCCTATTTGTAGGACCCGTTCGAGGCATTGATTTCCACAAGCAGCAGCCTCTGTTTGTTTCTGGAGGAGATGATTACAAAATAAAGGTAAAATTTTACCCCTTTAGCCCTTGTTCTTTAAAAGGCATTATCCAGGGGAGCAAATGTGCAAAGAAACTGGATAAAGGATGGGAGAGAGCGCGTGTGGGAGGGAAATAGTGTCTGTCTTGTTTCAGGGACGTTAGAGTTAACTGCAGCAAGTTGAAGTCTTGTTGTAGCTCGCGCTAGAAACACATTTTAAAATGGGAGAGAGAGGCTTGTAGATGAACTGAAATGTGAGAATGCACACAACAAATCTAGTGGATAGTGGCATGTACCATCATTGTTCTGCTTCGGTGTTGTACAGGTCTGGAATTACAAATTGCGCCGTTGTCTCTTCACTCTGCTTGGGCATTTGGATTATATTCGCACTACCTTCTTCCACCACGTAAGCTCCTCTCGTCCTTACCCCTTACCTGCTTTCTTTGTATGTGAAAGGGAGTCTTTCTTTTGCTTCCCTGGATGGGAATCCTTGCTAAAGAAATTGTGCTGGATTTGCTGGTATGAGTGCCCTCCAGATATGGTGGCCTTCTGTAGAGGCATAAGAGGCATAAATTCTGCCTATGAGATCTAAAATAAGATTTAAAAAGGGTCATTCCTGGGGGCAGTTGAAAAATACCGTGTGGGGAGGGAATGTCTGGGGTGCACGTTACTTCATATACCGAATACTTTGTCTTTTTAGGAATATCCCTGGATCTTGAGTGCTTCTGATGACCAGACCATTCGGGTTTGGAATTGGCAGTCCAGAACTTGTGTTTGGTAAAAATCAACGAGTGCTTTAAAAAAATAACTTCACGGTTTGGGGGCGAGCTGTCTTTGTTTTGTTTTGTTTTCAAGTGGAAACCGTGCTTAGTTGAAGGGATAGAACTGACAGAGAACCGAGAATCTTGTCTTTTGCTCATTTATTCTGATGCCACCAGACTTATATTCATAAATTGACGTGTTGTTTGGTTGAAAATTTTTTGAGGCTAAAATAATATGTGTTAGTGCCGAAGGCTGTGAAGTTATTGATATCAGAAAATCAGCCCTTGAATGCTCTCCGTAAGAACAGATGCGCTCAGTGTTCAGTCATGCTAACTCTTGAAGAGTAGCATTTAGCAATCCTATATTCCTCATCGTCCCTCCTGAGACTGAGCTTATTGGAATGTGTATTAATATACCTTATGTTTAAATGGTCTTTTCTGTCCTTTTTGTTGTAGTGTGCTGACAGGACACAACCACTATGTGATGTGTGCCCAGTTTCACCCCTCTGAGGACCTGGTAGTGTCAGCCAGCTTGGATCAGACTGTGCGCGTTTGGGATATTTCTGGTGAGCTGCCCAGACCAAGGGGGTACCCGGTGGCAAAACCCACTTCAAAACTGCAATTGCTGAAAGCCGAGCCAGGCAGGAAAGAGCAGTTCGGATCTGGGGACAGCAGGAGTAGCGTCTTGACTGCAGGAGCCTCATGCAGAAGATTAAAAAGTCTCTATTGACGGGGACCTGTTCCCCTCAGTTTCCATGAAGTCGTAGGGTGTTGGCTGGAAGGGAGCTCTGGGTGTCATCTAGTCCACCCTTTTGCTTGAAGCCGGTGTTCTGCGACAGTAGGTGAGGTGAGCTGTAGCTTTGTGCCACCAAAAAAACCTCTAAAGGTGGAAATTCTGCAACCTAATCTCCCAGTCTGATTTTATAGCCAATATAGACAACAAGTGTTGCTGTCAGAAGGGACATAGTGTTGTCACCTGATCAGCTTTGCAGATGTGCCAGACTTGTAGGAGGATTTTAGAAATTTCTGGATCACCTTTTATCCCCTTAAAAAAACTGTCAGAGGCAGCAATAAGTCATTCGTTCTGAGAGAAAGATAAAAAGGCCTCTGTACGGATTGCAAAAAGGGTAGGGGTTTGGTAATTTTAGGGTGTTTGGGGTTTTTTTGTAGCCTAGTTGTGGACGGTGACAGGAAGATATTATTAGGGATTCTTTCCACTTTTTTCAGTCTGCTTGTCCGTTTCATACAATGAAGCGTGGCTTAAAGATCAGAGCAGGAGTTGCAAGTCAAAACTCCAGAGTACTTTGCTGATATCATAGCTGTTTTGCAGTTATACCTGGGCCTGAAGGTGACTTAAGGGAATGAATTGGATCCCTAAATGAAGAAAATATTAGATGGAGATAAAGGACTAGTGGGAGGCAGAGGGGACAGTACTGGTGGTGTTACAACAGGATAGACAGACTTGATCTGACCCGCCGCTCTCGCCATTGCAGTTTTGGTTGGGCACGCTGCGTTATTTGTAGCACACGCTCAGACGCGGCCAGCTGTGTCAACAGCAGGGGCTGGGGACAGGATATCCTGGTTATTTAAAACCTGTCCCCCTCTCTGTACTGCCAGCATGGGGAGTTTAATAGCTATTCTGCCAGTAAGCTTTGCTGCTGCATTCTCGCACAAAACACTCTCTCTCAGCAGCGTTCCAGCTGCCAAATTGCTTTGGAGATAGTACAGACCTTTTTTTCTCGACTGATATGTGATGAGGGGTTTTAGAGACATGCTGAATTATTGACTCAGCTGTCGCTCCAGTCAGACACGACACTCCGAGAATGCTAGTGTGTGGAAAAACCTACAGAGAGATGAGAAACAAATTCAAAATACTATTCCACTCCCCAGTTTTTCCCCAAAGTGACATGTCCTTAGCAGGATTCTGTTCTGGCTCTAGCAGTCTCCTGGGAAAGATTATTTCCCCAGTTTGTCTGATGTCTATTAGTCCTAGAGAGCATCATTTGGTGTTGAGCTTTAACCCCGTTTCTGAGTGCTACTGTTAACTTGCAGCTTCTGCTGACATCAGTGGGAATTGTTTTCAGCGGGTTTTGGGATTACGAGCACTGGTTCTTTGACGCCCTCAGTTAAATGAGTTTAAAGGTCACATTCCAAAATCCTCCTCCCAAAAGTGTCAGCCTCAGCAGAGAGTGTGAGGGACAAGGATCGTGACCCGTACTGGTCACCAGAATGTGAAATGACCCTGTTTTTTTGAATTCCTATACAGATAGTGTTCCTTAGTTTGAAACCTTCCGATAAAGGATCTTCAATGTAAAACAAGTATCCTCAAGGTTAAAGGGTCTGTTTCGTGCTAATTTCCTGAGAGAGACTGTGTGAATGCAGTCAGAATAAGCTTGTTTATATATATTAAAATGCATGAACGTTTGTGTTGTATTATTCACCTGTGCTGTGGAATGAAGTCCTTGCTCATGATGCTGATACTAACCTGCAGAAACTACAACATAATCTATTTTTCTCTGTCTCTATAAGTATTAACCCCCGAGGAGGATGTTAGTGGTCCTGCCCTGATCAGAGTGCTTTTGTGTGTGCTCTAACATCACGCACTAGCTCCTGTTTAACCTTACTTGTGGTTGGCAGACGTCTGATGCTTGGTAGGAAACTTCCTTATTCTGTCAGAGCTCTGTTTAATCAATCTGGATGGCCAGTTTAAGTGAGAATCACCTGAGAAGCCCCGGGACTGGGGGGACCTGAGCTGAGAGTCCCCAGATAGCATCTGTGGACCTAGACCACCACTCTTCAAGCACCTTCAGTGGATGCACGTTGGTGGCTGGCAAAAACCATCTTCAGCCTCCACTGCGCTTCTCCAGTTGCCCACTGGAAGTGGATGGATTACATGGACAGGAAGGAACCTGAGCCCTGCACCCAAAGACTCTGTACCCAAGAGCCCTCTTTAGTTTCCGTTGAAGAAGAGAATAGAGCAAAAGAATTTGCAAAGGACTGTCTGTCTTCTTCCTTCTCTCCTAACTTGCAACTTCACAGTTAGCATGTTGCCCCTTTACTCTGGTTATTTTAATACCTGTTCTCCTGAGTGCTCGTGAGCATGTTGAGCTGAGTCTCCTTTTCAGTTTTTTTTTTCTTAACAGCTATCCTCAGAATGCCTAATATCTGCCTTTCTGCTCCGAGTCCCTTTTCTGTCCCTGCTCCCTCCCCAGAGCCACACAGGAGGCTGGTGTGTTCTGTGAGTGTCCTGCCTTTCCTCTCGATTTGTGCAGTTCTGCCAGAAATTTTCCACTTGTGTCCCAGTCCTGTTTCACTGGCTTGTCAAAGGCTCAAGTATTTTCTCTTCCAAAAGTTTTGTGTTTCTTCACTCATTTTTCTTGGATTATGTATTTTTTATTCCTCCTTTCTGGGATATTTTCTGTCAGCTTTGTAGAAGTGTCTACTCAACCATTCAAGTCCTTCACCATTACCCAAACCATCTGTATGTGCACCTCAATGAGCTGAGCATTTGTGCTTTGCTGTGAGACACTGCTTAACGTGTTGGTTTCATTAGACTAACTTTGTCAGAGAGGTTGTTGAGGTGTTGAGCTATCACAATTGCAGCAAGAAAATAATAATTTTTGTCTTTGGTGTTGTTTGTTTTCTTCTTACTCATCCCTCTCTGTTGGTATCCATGCCAGTGCGATTCTGCTTTTATCCTAGACAAGTTTTTCTTATCCTTGATAAATTTCCTGATAACAACCTTGGGCCAAGTACTTTTAAATGGAAAAGCATATTTTCTAAGTTTTGGTTTAAGTGTGTTGTATCTTGTTGTCTTTTCCCTGTGCACTGTTGGAGCAGAGGCTTTTTTCCATTCTCATTTCCCCTCCTGTGTTCCACTGAGTTTTCATGAAGGGTAGGAGATACATGTCTGTTTTAACTTGGATGACTTAGCTTTCTTCAGAAGCAGGAACAGACTCTATTTCATGTAGCTTTAGCTCCTGAAAATATTTTGTGTCCAGGCAGATTGTCCAAATCCAAAACCAAGACGTCAACAAAGTGGAATGGGTGAAAGTCCCTGGAAAGGTGCAAGCTCAGATTAGCAAAGGGGTGAGAGAGAGAGAAATCAGAATGTGTCAGTCCTTCTTTGCTGAGGTGCCGCTGTCTGTGTCCCAGTGAGCTGAGGTGATCCTTCGTCCGACTTGCTGCGTTGCAGGCATTCCTTTCGGTACGTCTAATCTGAGCTTGCGCTTTTGGAGGAAGTGGAAGGCAGTCCTGGATGTTTCTCACCCAGTTTCCACCTGAAGATGTGTGTAAACAGTACAGGAGAGCGCTCAACTTGTTAAATTAGAAACGTCTTGATAATATATTTTTTGCTTCCTCCACCCCTCCTCCTTCTTCCTCTTTGTCCCACAAGGCCTAAGGAAGAAGAATCTGTCCCCTGGAGCTGTGGAATCCGATGTCAGGGGAATAACAGGGGTGGATTTGTTTGGGACAACAGATGCAGTTGTGAAGCACGTTCTCGAGGTATGGTGTTAACGTGTGTGTGCAGTACAGCCTTTTCAGATTTATTTAATGATCCTCTAAAAGCCCAGAGAAATAGCAGAGGAAAAAAGAGTTGAAACACCTGACTCAACTCTATAGAGTTATATGCTCTTGTAGATTATGACATTACTTTTTTTCAGTTTAAAATCTGAATTCTGGAGATGTTTGCACTGTAAACAAACAGATACAGTTTTCTCTGTACAGCCAAAAGCTCAGTTGAATAGCAGATGTTATTACTTTGTGTTACTGGAAGCAACAGAGGAGATGATAGCAGTGACAGCCTTCTGTAACGGCTTGTTAAAGCTAGGAAGTGGTGCTGCTCTGCTGCCGAGTTTCAGCTTTGCTCTACTGGTGAAGAATGGTATCCACAACATTTATTATTGCAGGCATCTATAATCTTACTTTCTGTAAGCTTTCGGTATGAGCAGCGTGGTGTATAAAAATAGCGGAAGCTGTGTCTCAGCAAGCCTGTCTGCAGTCTTTGTTGCTTTGTCCTTCCTTTGCTTGTTCCATTCAGTCACCAAATTGCTTCAAGTGATTGTTTTCTTTTTGCTTGTAGGGCCACGATCGTGGGGTGAACTGGGCTGCCTTCCACCCCACGATGCCACTTATTGTGTCAGGAGCTGATGATCGGCAAGTGAAGATCTGGCGGATGAATGGTAAGAGGATTTTCCAGGGGCTGGCAGGGAGAAGGGGGTTGAGAGTTGAAATTTGTATTCGAACATCTGTAGGCTGAACCTGGAGGTAATTTACACTTTGTAAACATGTCTGTGTGGTAAATAATCCCAAGCAGCATTGACTTTTGCAGCTTGAGGAGAGCTCGGCTCTCTTGCAGATGCTTCTGGCTTTTGATTTGCACGTGCTGCTGAGGAGAAGCTTGTAGTAGAAAAACTTGACTCTGAAGTTTTTTGAATATTCACCAATGGAATAAGAAAGGGAGATGATTCCAGAGCCAGAAGCCCTCCATCAGGAATGGTTGTGCTTCTGTCAGCTCAGTCCAGCTAAACTATGTACAATTCTTAGCACCTCTTTAATAATCTGTCTTATCTGTTTCTCTTAGGTGAGCTGTGCTAGCAGTTAGAGAGAGATCATAAATTAGAGGATGGTGTAGTAACTAGTGGCTGATGCAGTTTGCTTTATTATAAAGTGCTTGCTGTGCTTCTGCTATGGCAGAGCTTCACCTGTTCAAGCATTGTTTTCCTCATTCTTTTCCACTTCTGGTTAGAATCGAAGGCCTGGGAGGTTGACACTTGCCGGGGGCATTACAACAACGTCTCGTGCGCTGTCTTTCACCCACGGCAGGAACTAATCCTCAGCAATTCGGAAGACAAGAGCATCCGTGTCTGGGATATGTCTAAACGGTTAGTGCTTGTCAAGCATCTGATTCAATCTTACTATGAAAGCTTTTACACGTGCGAAAGACCTACAGTTATTCTTACAGAAACTGAGCACTAGCAGTTCTTAAAACATCAGTGCTAGTGTTGGTAATTCATGAGTGAGAAGTCATGTTTTTTTACGTTTTCTGTCCCTCTGAGACATGCCAAGAGCAAGGCTTGTAATTGTCTGAAGGCGGGGGAAGAGGGCTGGCTTGTCTAGTGATACTGCTGCTGAAAATATGTTAAATGAGAGTATATTATTGACAGAAAGCTTTGAATAAAGTGTGCTGAGCTCTCAGTGGACTCTTCGTGCTGAATGCTAGAGATGGTCTGTATGGCAAAGCTTAGGATCTTCATTTTGGGAACTGAAGTTTACACCAACGTTTCAGTTTTATTTATATTCCTTATTCCTTCTGTTGCACATTTAGCACGGGCGTCCAGACCTTTCGGCGTGATCACGATCGCTTTTGGGTATTGGCTGCTCATCCCAACCTCAACCTCTTTGCTGCAGGTAAAAAAAACTCCTACTCAATGTCTGACTGGTTGCTGTGGAAAGAAAATGTATTCCATACAGGAAATCCATGTAGGATTTGCTTTTCTTTAGCACACTTTGCAGAACGCACTGACCTGCAGATGCTTTTATTAAATGCATTGTAGGGAAAAGATCCTTACTGAATTTCCTGCAGTGTCCAAGAGCTGTGAGTGGAAGACAATCTCATTGTATCGGCTGCAGTTCAAAGCTAGAACAAGATAGCCTCTGCACTAACTAGTGAAATGCTCTAAGGCTAAGAAGGGACGGGACAGATCCTAGGGGAACCTATAGGACTAGTAATGCTTAAAGAAATTTGTGACAGTGAGGTAAACTGTTTCTAGAAGAGCGTCAGATTTATTAGGAAACCTAAAGGGGGGTGGGAACATGGCCCTTAGTGAGAAAAGACGTGGAATCACTTAATTCAGTCAGGCTGAGGAGTGGCAGATGTGGCTGGCAGTCATTGGTTATGATTTTTGTTGGCTCCTTCTTGTTTTGAAGGACTTGATAGTGTCATCTTCATAATGAGAAAAGCCAAGGATTTAATTCACGTGTTTGAATTCTCGCATGTCTTTTCTCAGGCCATGACGGTGGCATGATTGTGTTCAAACTGGAGCGCGAGCGGCCTGCTTATGCTGTGCATGGGAACATGCTGTATTACGTGAAGGACCGTTTCCTCCGCCAGCTTGATTTCAACAGTTCAAAAGACGTCGCTGTCATGCAGCTGCGGAGGTAGGAGATGGTTGCTCATTGTGTTACAAGGGGTGTTGGCAGCGTCCTGAATCCTTTGTTATTTTGTCGCTTCTGGATGGGTCGTGGTGTTGTATTCATGTTCCTCAGTTTCCACTGACTCTTCTGTCAGATGAATTTACTAAGCCTACAGGAAGTTTTTTAGGTCATTTCTTATCTGTGCATAGATTTTTTTTTTTTTTTTCCCAAGTTTCAAACTGAAATGCCAGATCTTTCATTTATGAAACACTGATGTTTTCACAATGTTTCCAAGTGGTTTTGATTCAGTAAATTCATCAAAACTGAGCTTTTTCTGGTACTCAATATATTTCAGAAAATTAAGAGCTTTTTCCAGAAGGTGACTTAGGTAGAAATAATCTTGGTCCACTCTAACTTTCTCTTTTCTTCATGACTCTTCTTCAGTGGTTCCAAGTTCCCCGTGTTCAACATGTCATACAACCCAGCTGAGAACGCTGTCCTTCTCTGCACAGTAAGTCAGCTTTGCTGCATAATGTGCTAAAGAACTTTCCACGGGGCTGTGAATGTTGGTTCTGTGAAATCCTACCTCAAAATGGGTTTTTCCCCCCCTCCTCTGTCTGCAGAGAGCCAGCAACTTAGAGAACAGTACTTATGACCTATACACCATTCCCAAGGATGCAGACTCCCAGAATCCGGATGGTAGGCATTTCTTATTTCACATTAATCCTTGTGAGTTTTTATTACTGTCTCCTCCTCCGCTCTCCAACTGTGTGTGTGTATTATATATAAAAAAAAAAAGCTTCATTTCTGTAAGCCTCTCTTGTTGGACTCTTTCTCCGTGTTTCCCAATGCCCCTGCAGCACGCATCATTTGGCAGGCTTCCTGCTCACTATATCACACTATACTGACTTGAAAAATTCATGTTCATCCCAAACTTTTACTGCTACAAATATATATTTTATAATTTTGTTATTAGGAACTTTCTGTTTTCCCTTTTGACGCAGCAGGCAGCCTTCCTGGCTTGTCAACAGAGATGGATTTTAACTAGATATGTTTTGTTCTAAGAGGTTTTATACTCTGAAAAATGGCTGTAAAAGTGACGCTGCCAGGGTGCCAGTAGTCATTCTTCCTCTCGGCAAATTCCAGATCAGTTTTGTGCAATTTACAAGTCAAAACATGATTTAGGGGGGGGAAAAAATATAATTCTTTCTTCTAACTATGTATTCCATTTGGGATCTGAAACTCCAGCTGGTTCCTTCTGCCTCTGTCGTCACGACAGTAAAGATTTTGAAATGAGTGGGAGTGATGAATGAGTTAGACTGGAATCGAGCTCATTTGTTCATAGATTTACTGACTTCTGCAGGTCTAATGAAGGGAAGATTTCTTTGCTGAGTACAGCCAGCAGGTGTATTTGGAGAGAGAAAGAGAAAGGGAGCTTTTTATGCATTAAATGTTACTGAATATATTTCAGATATTTAGTTTGAGACGTTCAAAGCTGACTTGTCTGGGTACGCCCAGCTTGTGACCCTTTAAATGAGGAAAGGGGTTATTCTTCTAGAGGAAGAAATGTCTAGGCCTCATGAAAACCGTGCACTTTTAATGCATTTTTCAAGAGCAGCATAAAATTCTTCTGATTGATAAGTATCTTCTCCAACAAGCTCCTATATATATAATCTGTAGTCCAGGAATATAATGTAGTTATTTAACATGTGCCTTGGAGCTGTCATCCTCATATCCTTCGGCTTATTTACCTGACCTACAAGGGAAGCTAAGCTTTCTTACCACTCTTTAACAGTCATCTGGGTAATATATTTCAATCATTTTCTGCCTGATCTACAGTCAGTGTTAAAGATTTAAAGACAGGAAAAATGCTGAGTTGTGGATATTCAGAAAAACGGGTGAAGTTGCCATCAGAAAACCCCAGGCAGAGCTGGGAATTGAATTCAGACAAATCTTTCTTGTCTTGAGTAGTAAATGAAGGCGGAGGGGCGAGGCAGTCAAGTCGAAATCATCATTTGTTAGGGTGTAGATCTGCCACAAATGGCACTCTGCTTGGTGAAATAGCACTCGGTCTAGCGCGTGAGTCTCCAAAAACGCTCGTGTTGAGCAGCAGAACTGGTGAGAAGAGGGGCTGAGAACTAAAGAAAATTTTTCTTTAACCAAAACAGCAGCAGCTCTCTTGCTTCACTTCTCTGTTCCCTTCCGCTGCTGCACAAAGCCTTCTCCACATCTGAAGCGCATCCTGCAGTCCCGTTCTTTCTGTGCTGTCTGACGTGCTGAGTGCTGTGTTTGTATTAGCATTTTAAAACTGGGAGAACAGCTGCGTGCTGGGGAGAGTGCAGCCTTTCTCCTCCAGCTCGTTATATCAGTTTGCAGGGGGGGAGAGAGAAAAAGGGGGAGGCTTACATTGAAGCCGGGACCCTCGCTGCTCAGTTCGTTTGGCCAGCAAGGCTTTGCTCGTTAGCTTGACAGACGGTGCTGTCGCCCAGGATGGCCCACTTCAGCGCCAAGCAGTGGCATTGGCGATACAGCCAACCACTTGTCTTGTGCCTTGGCTGGAGAGAAGGGCTGGCGCTGGCGGCGCGGAGATCTGAAAGGACATCGCGGGGGGGGGGGGGAGGAAATGAGTCTTGTGAATAGCCTCAGGTTAAACATGAATTAGTAGGAAGCATCTACACCAGCCAAGATGGGATCAAACAAGACTGAGTAATGTGTTGCTGTAAAAGCCTGCCAGAGGTTTTATTCACTGCCTGCGTTTTCTCTCCCTAGCCCCTGAAGGGAAACGTTCCTCCGGGCTAACAGCTGTGTGGGTAGCTCGTAACCGCTTTGCAGTCCTGGATCGCATGCATTCGGTAAGGGGACAAGCTTAATAGGGTCATCTTTTTAATGGGGGATGTTGTCATTTGGAAGCATGCAGATGGAAAACGGGGAGATTGGGTTAACAGAATTATTGGAGATACAAGTAGACTGGCAAAGCATTGTTGGTAGAGAGTGGGCTACAGGCATACATGAAGAAATATAGTATGGTGAAAATGTAATGAGTTGAAATATTAACGTATTTGACAGTAAATCTTAGCTCAGTTGCTGGAAGCTGCTACAGCAGGTGAGTTCAGGAATGAAAGCTGACCGGAACAGGGCTGTGAAGCCACCCAGGTCACTTTCATAGCATGGAAGTAATGGGGAAATGGTGAAAATACAGGTTAGATTTTTAGTAAAGCTCTTTGTTCTCACTTGTGGAGTGCAATAGAAGAAAGAAGGGGGAAAGACAGTCTGGGAAAGTTTTCCCTGCTTGAATTTACTTGATGTGAAGGGGAAGAAAAGTCTTTGCCCCATGCAGGATATTGTATTTTTCTTTTCTTTTTCTAATTCAGGGTGGGTTTTGGCATAGTAAACTCAAATTTTATTTCACACCTATTCTGGTACTCCTCCTGTCTTTCCCTTCTCCGCTTGCCATTCTCCCTTCTTAGCTTCCTCATTTCCTTTTTCTGTCTACACTGTGTTCTCTCTCACTGTTCCCTAATATTTACTTTGTTCATACGCTCATTGTAGAGAGGGTTTGCAAACTGTATCAGCCAGCAAGTAATGACAGCAGTGGGATACACTCTGTCTGCACCCTGACAAGCTTGTGGTTGGGTTTTTCTAGCAGGATAAAGTGTGATCCTGCTTTGAGAAAGGGTGCAGCTCTTATTTTGGCCTCTTGTCACTGAGGTTCAGCTATACAAAAATTCTGAGTTAAAACAATCCTAAATTTCTTTGTAGAATCTACCTAACTGTCCTGTGCTGTTACATTTCCTCTCATCAAATGGCAGATCCTAATCAAAAACCTGAAGAATGAGATCACGAAGAAGGTGCAGGTGCCGAACTGTGATGAGATTTTCTATGCTGGCACAGGGAACCTGTTACTGAGAGATGCAGACTCCATCACCCTCTTCGACGTGCAGCAGAAGCGGTAAGATCCAGTCTGCCGGGAGAAGTTTTAATATTGTAATCCTGCTGGCGTATGCCCTCTGGGGACAAGTAATAGCTATTAATGCACTCCAGAATTTAGCATCAGCTGCAGGCTGCGTCAGACTGATCCAAACCACGGCTAACAACTGTTACGAAGAGCAGAGTGTAAACATAGCCAAGGTGCAATTTATGCTGCAGGCATCGTGCCATTGATCACAGGGAGATGTGTGCCATACCCCAGTAAATCCTGTGACTACAGAATCGGGTGCTATAAAAGTGGAGAGAAATCAAAAAACCCAAACTCAATCAAGCTAAGCTTGCCTGATGTCTTGTCCCTTAACGTTTTATATCTGCTCAAAATACTCTTTTGTCAGGATGGTTGTGCTGGCGTACGTGTTGCTGGCCACAAAGAAATGGGCAAGGAGTTGATGCTTCTGGCCATCTTTGTAGGCTTGAGAAGGTTCTGGATTATCTGTAGATAGATACGGTGTGTGTTGATTGCTTATGCCCCAGAACTTCCCTCATTTGCTTATTTGTATGCCTTTGTCTTTCTGGTATTGTTGGGAAAGTTACAAGTAAATTAAACAATGCAAATGCTGCTTGGAAATACCTTATTTCCCTCCTTCTGTTAAATCTATCCCTAAACCCCCCCTCAGAAATCTAAGTTTTGAAGTCAATTGTCACTCAAATACATTTGTTACTGCACAGGTATGGAGAGAGGTTTGTTTTGCTGTACTGGACTGCAGAGATGCTCAGTCCTGCCTCATGATTTTAGAGCTCCAGAATGGCAAAAAGGGGCTTCAGAGCATCTGCAATTTGGGTTCAGGCTATCGGGTACTGGTAGTTATCATACAGAGCTTGATCACAGAGCTTGCTGTGAAGGGGTATTGTTCAACTTGCTGATGTCAGTGCTGTCCTTTCCCAGAACTCTGGCCTCAGTGAAGATCTCCAAGGTGAAATACGTCATCTGGTCGGCTGACATGTCCCACGTGGCTCTGCTGGCTAAGCATGGTAAGCGGCAGGGGGACACAGTGTTTCACCTGGAACTTAGCGCACACTGGGTCCTTCGTCGGTTGGGAGTAGAGTGCTTGCTAGAGAAACCATTCAGTGCCATGGCGAGCTGTGAAGGTGCAGCTGAAGACATTCACCGTGTGGGCCCTGCCACTTTGTCTCTTCAGCAAAACCTTTCTGTAAGCTCGTAAAACAGAGGGCTTCTTGTACTCCTTATAATGATCCAGCTAATCTCTTTCATAAAACAAAGGCAGATGGTGACAATTTAGTTGTGGTTGCCATCACGTCCTTAGTGTCTGCCACTCTGAATATAGTTTCTGTGGCTGGGACTGTGGAAGAGAGAAGCCGTAATTCAGAGGCAGATGTTTGACGGTAGAGGGTTCTCTAGCCTTACTTCTTTTGGCTTTCCTCTCCAGCCATCATGATCTGCAACAGGAAGCTGGAGTCACTGTGTAACATCCATGAAAACATCCGTGTCAAGAGCGGTGCCTGGGACGAAAGCGGTGTTTTCATCTATACCACCAGCAATCACATCAAATATGCCGTCACCACAGGGTGAGTCTGGGAGTCATGCGCTGAGTCCTCGAACTGGCAGGCCTTGTGCAGATTGCCTTGGGGTTTTTTTGGCAGACACCGAAACTGGTGCTTGTGAAACGGCACTTTTATTACAGCATGGAGCTACGCAAAGACAGCTAGAGCTAAATACTCACATTTGGTTGCTTACCCTGTGCGCTGGTACTTTATCGCTGGGCTGGATGGCTGGCTTGCTTTTATATTGCAGGCTAAAATAACGTATAGAGTGTTGAGCCTCCTTTGAGGTAGGGGACATGGTCATACAGATGTGTTGCGTTGGCATGCACGTCACACGTGTGCTGTGTGTTGGCATAGGGATCACGGAATCATCCGCACCCTGGACCTACCTATCTACGTTACCCGCGTGAAGGGGAACAACGTGTACTGCCTGGACAGAGAGTGCCGCCCCAGGGTCCTCACTATCGATCCCACAGAATTCAAATTCAAGCTGGCATTGATCAACAGAAAGTATGATGAGGTGAGGAGACATGAGAAAGCCTGTGGTCTTCCTTGACCTATACCTGAGGGTAAAGGGAAATCATTCGCAAGTGGTGTTGACAGCATCAGTGCCTGGACCTTTTGTTTGCAGGTGCTGCACATGGTGCGGAACGCTAAGCTTGTGGGCCAGTCCATCATTGCCTACCTGCAGAAAAAAGGCTACCCAGAGGTGGCCCTGCACTTTGTCAAGGATGAGAAGACCCGTTTCAGTCTGGCGCTGGAGTGTGGTAACATTGAGGTAAGGTGGCAGCAGGTGCTGTGAGAAAGACATCCCCTCTAGGGTGTCGCTTACAAGCCTTACTTTTTGCTGCAAGGAGGAATATCAGGAAGAAGAAGAATTAGTAGAGTGTGATATTGTTGAGGATGATAGTAGCCCTGCTAAGGCACAGGCCCACAGCTGGGGGAATGATTTAGTGCAGTGATCCTTGTAATCCCTTGCTTTCCATCACGGGCATTATTAACAGAAGCCTGCAGAGAAAACTGCTTTCTGCAAAGCCCTTGTAACCATGTCAATTCTTTTGTTAGATTGCTCTGGAAGCAGCCAAAGCTCTGGATGACAAGAACTGCTGGGAGAAACTGGGAGAAGTGGCACTGCTGCAGGGAAATCACCAGATTGTGGAGATGTGCTACCAGCGCACCAAGAACTTTGATAGGCTCTCCTTCCTCTATCTTATCACTGGCAATCTGGAGAAGCTTCGGAAGATGATGAAGATAGGTGAGTGCCAGGGTGGTGGCAAAGAAGAATGAGATAAGAGGATCTGAGGGAAGGAGCAGCATCACAGTGGAAGCTAAGAACAGCAAAGCTATCGTGACTTTTTTTTTTGTCTTTTTGCTTAGCTGAGATCCGTAAAGATATGAGTGGCCACTACCAGAATGCCTTGTATCTAGGAGATGTGGCAGAGAGAGTGAGGATCCTGAAGAACTGTGGGCAAAGTGAGTAATATCAGACTAATTGATGTCCCTGTGGGATGGAGAGAAGCTGGAGAGGTTCTTGAGATGAACAGTAATTTTTTGGAGGCGGATCAGTGTAATCCCTTATCTGAGAAACTGAATCAGATGAGCAGAAAGTAACCCAAGAGCTGGAATATCATCCAGGAGACCTGAGTCAACTATAGAACATGTTCAAATGGTCAGTCATTGCCTGCACATTCTAGTCCTGAATCCCATGACACCCCTCCAGGTGTGATTCTGCACCTTGGTATGCTGCTCATCTTTCCTTTGTGAGAGTGTGGCCATGTGTGCTGCCATGAGAAGTTTTCTTTCTTTGGGCAGCGAAGAACACGCACTCATGTTAGTTACATCCCATTTCAGAGTCCCTGGCCTACCTCACGGCTGCAACTCATGGTCTGGATGAGGAAGCTGAAAGCCTGAAGGAAACATTTGATCCTGAAAAGGAAACGGTTAGCAAACTGATTTAATGCTTCCTACTTCGTTATACGAGCTCTGGAGTTTGGGAAGAAGATGACAGTGGGATGTGGTGTTAGCGAGAGTGGCTCCTTTCTGGGAGGGAGGATCCATCTCTACTCCAGTCACTGCTTATCAGGCTTGAGACTGCACCGCTTAGAGGCGGGTAGGTCGAAGAATGTGATTTTCCTGATGTGGCCTTTAACTGTTTTCTGCTCCTCTCTGCTCAGATTCCAGACATCGATCACAATGCAAAGCTGCTGCAGCCTCCTGCTCCTGTCATGCCTCTGGATACCAACTGGCCGTTGCTGACTGTCTCCAAGGGGTTCTTTGAAGGAACAATTGCTAGCAAAGGTATTGCTTTGTACTTGGAAAGTTGCATTAAGCTGGGATGTGCAGAATGGAGATACTTGTCTCCGTGGCTCCTGATCTGTTGCTGTTAACCTCAGATTTGTTGTGTGTTACTAGCAGAGGTTGGAACCCAGCTTGGCATTTACACTGTCTTTGGCAAATCTCTCAAATCTTTGGCCTTTTAGCACAAGATGGGACTTGACATTTGGAGGGGAGGGTGCTGGCCCAACATAATTCTTTGCTAAACACCTGACCCACTTGGAGATGAGTAAATGAAGGATTCTGCCCTTTTTGTAGGCAAAGGGGGTGCCTTGGCTGCTGATATTGATATCGACACTGTTGGCACCGAAGGCTGGGGAGAAGATGCAGAGTTGCAGCTGGATGAAGGTGGGTGAATCCAAGAGTTTTTTCTTGGAGAAGTCTAAGTGTGTGCCTGTGTAAGAGCTCTGACTATTTCCCCCCTGCCCCTTCCGTGCAGATGGCTTTGTGGATGCTGGAGAGGGCTTTGGGGAGGAAGGTCTAGGTAAAGGACAGGAAGAAGGAGGTGGATGGGAAGTCGAAGAAGATTTGGATCTTCCCCCTGAACTGGTAGGAGGCTTCTGGGAGGCTTCTTAAGTCACCCAGTTGTAGTTACGTGGGAGGGCAATGACAGCTTGTGGTGGCGGTGGGGTGGGAAATGTCTTCTGGGCTTCTTCAGAGACTTGGTCACCACAGCTGTGGCCAGCTCTGATTTCATCTGGGTGCTGGAAACTTCCACACTAATCACTGCTCTCTCTGTTTCCCCAGGATGTTCCTGCTGGTCCGGCAGGAGCAGCAGAGGACGGATTCTTTGTGCCACCCACCAAGGGCACCAGCCCAGCTCAGGTAGTGCCACAAATCTTTGATTGCCTTTCTCAGAAACTTTCTACTTTGGCACTTCTTTTTTTGGGTTTAGTCCTTGTTAGCATTCATCTGTGAGCCCAGCATAGGGACTTGTTAAGGGGAATTAGGGGTGATGAGGGCAGGTAAGACAAATATGTGTGTATACACAATTCCTCCTGTATATGTTTCCCTTCTGTTCTTGTAGGTGTGGTGTAACAATTCTCAGCTTCCCGTTGACCACATTCTGGCAGGCTCCTTTGAGACAGCAATGAGGGTAAGTTTTCTCTGGATTTTCTAGGGAAAAGATTGTGCCCTTGTCCCCGTGTATTTTTGTCTCTGATCTGAAGCTTCGTTTTGTGTCCTGTTGTGTATCATGTTGTGCATTGTTTTCTCTGGGTATAAAATAAGAGGTGCTGTGAGCCTGAGTGATGTCTGTGCAGCCTTTGTACAGCCTTGGACAACTTTTACTCAGCAGATCAATGTCTCTTTCAGCTCCTCCATGACCAGGTGGGAGTAACAAACTTTGGACCCTACAAGCAGCTGTTCCTTCAGACCTATGCCCGTGGCCGTACCACCTACCAAGCCCTGCCATGTCTCCCTACCATGTATGGATATCCACATCGCAACTGGTAAGCAATCAGGTTACCTCCTTTTCTGTGTTCTTTCCCTTGTGCCATATACCTCCCAGACTCCTTGACAGTTGTAGCCAGAAATGTCTCCTCCCTCTGTTGCGAAGGGAGGAACCTGCCTGTTTGCTCGATATAAATATGGAGGGATATAAATACGGAGCGTTCTGTCTTCACTGGGATTTTTCTGCTGCCTGTAGATGTAAAGATGTTAAATAACTGCTTTCATATTTTTTTTAGAGACTAAAACCAGGGTGAGGTAGTTGAGATGCTGTGTTTTCTAGCACTAATACTCTGCCTCTGTCAAAGCTGGCCTGAGGCGTTTAGAGAACCACAGGTGTGTTTTTTACAGTGGCGCCTGGAAGCCACTGTAGAAAAATAAGCCAGACTTCCCAGCCTGCGCTAATGCAGGCAGAGCTGGGCATTGTGGGTGGCAGAATTATGGAAGCACAGATGTCTTTTGTGCTAAGCTAATGGCAAAGAAAAACAGCTTGGCCCTCGGTCAAAACATTTCTGACAAGTTGCAGTCAAGCTGACTGTGTGTGTGTTCTTGCTGGTGTCTGCAGTGGTCCCATTTGTACCCCCAACCCCTCTTTGGTGCCCCCAGGAAAGAAGCTGGTTTGAAGAACGCCCTCCCTGCTGTTGGACTGAAACTCAACGACCTGATCCAGCGCCTGCAGCTGTGCTACCAGCTCACTACGGCTGGCAAGTTTGAGGAGGCCGTGGAGAAGTTCCGCTCCATCTTGCTCAGCGTGCCCTTGCTGGTGGTGGACAACAAGCAGGAGATTGCTGAGGTGAGAGGCAGACTCTTCTGTCTGCTGTCTGCATGCCTGTGGGGCAGGAGGCCAAATGCTTGACTCTGTCTCCCTCTCTCAAAGGCCCAGCAGCTGATAGCCATTTGCCGGGAGTATATTGTAGGACTTTCGATGGAGATTGAGCGGAAGAAGCTTCCCAAAGAGACCCTGGAGCAGCAGAAGCGAATCTGCGAGGTATAGAAACTCTGTGAATTTCTTCACTAGGAGGGAGATGAGGGGGAAGTAGCCTTTGGGTTTAAAAAGGCATCGGGAATCCTGAATTCTGCCATTTCCTCCTTTAAAGCAGATGTGGCAGTGGTTACCCGGGAGGGGTTTCTTGCACCGTTTTCAGGGCATCCAGTTTTTCCTGTGGTTGGTAGTGATTTATCCCTATTTTCCCTCCTCTCTAATGCAGATGGCTGCCTACTTCACCCACTCCAACCTGCAGCCTGTCCACATGATCCTGGTGCTGCGTACAGCTCTCAACCTCTTTTTCAAACTCAAAAACTTCAAGACAGCTGCTACTTTTGCCCGTCGGCTGCTGGAGCTGGGTCCAAAGCCTGAGGTGGCCCAGCAGGTACGTCTGTGAGGTGCATGGCCAGAAATATCTGCTGTGGCAGACCCGATTTGAACTGCGTCCTAGCTACCCTTGGGTCAACGGCGTTGCTTTTTTTTGCAGACTCGCAAGATCTTGTCAGCGTGTGAGAAGAATCCCACTGACACCTACCAGCTCAACTATGACATGCACAACCCCTTTGACATCTGTGCCGCCTCTTACCGACCCATCTATCGTGGCAAACCCGTGGAGAAGTGTCCGCTCAGCGGAGCCTGCTACTGCCCCGAGTTCCATGGGCAGATCTGCCGCGTCACTACAGTAAGGGAGTCTCAACCTCTGTTACCACCTAACCCTAAACTGACTTGGCACGGCTTGTGGGTCAAGTTGGACGTTGGAGGACTTGGCACGTGAGGTGGAACGGTTTGGGAATTGTGAAATACTGTGTCGTTTAAATGCTGCCTTCAGGGACTGACGTTGCAGGGATCGGCAGCCTGCATTCTCGAGAACCGTCTAGGCTCTGAATGCTGCGTACGGGGTTGGGCTGTTGAGTCGTTTTTAAGCATTAATCATCTCCTTTTTATTCCTCAGGTGACAGAGATCGGCAAAGATGTCATCGGGCTGCGGATCAGCCCACTCCAGTTCCGCTAGGGCATGCCTGTCCTGGGGAGGTGTGAGATCACACAGTCCCGTTTCACAGCACAGTGTGGAAACTTTCGCCTCCCACCATTCCAGCTTCTCATCTAGTCTCTTTAGCGTAGCCGTGCCTGTGCTGTGTCTTACCTGCTCTTCCCCACCTGGGAATGCTGTAGTGAGACTCTTAACTGCTTCCAAGTAGTAGCAACTTGCGTTTCTGTTTCCAAATCCAGCTGATGTGAGGTTTCTCTGTACCGTTGTCTCAAGGCAGATCTTTTCCAGAGTGAGTGGCTCTTGCTGAGCCCTGGTTACCACGCGGTGTGCTCTGTAGAAACCACTTGAGAGGCAGCAGCTGCCCCTTTACATCCTTTAACGTTGGGCTCCTGAAAGAAGAGCTCAAAGATGCTGCTGCAGCCTGGAGAGCAGGAGGAGCCGAGCTTGGCTCTCAGGGGAGCGCAGCACTGTGTGGAACCAGGGCCAGCGCAGAGCCTGTCCCTGCTGCCCTTGGAAGTGGCAAAAGAGCAGCTCGGCATCCAAGCGCTAGTGTTGACTTTTTGTTTTGTTGTCTTAGCAACGTTTCTCAAAATAATCGGCTTCTCTCATGAATAAAGTCAGTTGACCATCTTGATCTTCCTGTTTTGTAGCTCAGTTGGTCTTACTAAGATAGAAGAGAGGTTAGACTTGATTTCCTCTCATCCCCCCCCCCCCTCTGTCATTTCTCTCTCTTGCACTTTTAAGCTACCAAACTTGGAAGGTTTTGAAGTTTCCAGAAAATGGAGGCTGTAGTCCTGAAATAATTTATCATGCCAGCAGGGGCTGCTTCTGCTAATTATTAGTGTGTAATTGCTGTTGCCACTGCTCAAATTATCCTTACTGGTAATGCTCCTGTCTTTGCATTTACCTTGCGTATTTGTAGCCTTTAGTGTTACTGTACCTTTCCCCATAGTATTTAACAGGCTGGAGGATCTCCGAAGCCGGGCAGATCCTAGTGACAAGGATGAGAACACGCATGTTCTCGCATCAGCGGAGAAGCAGAGGGTAGAACCTGGAGATCCTGCTCCCTCAGTGGCTCGACCGCTTTCCCAGCGCTTTCTCCTCGCTCATAATGCTGCAATAAAACCATGCCTTACGCTAGGATTTTAAACCTTTTATTTTATACGTAAAAATGAGGAATGGGGATGTCCCCATCTTAAAGGCACTACTTCCAGCTTTGCGTCGGTCTTGTTCGAGGAATGTTCACAGCGGCGGGGGAATCACAGCAGCCAGGGCTAAGGGGTAGGGGCGTTAACAACCAGGCTGTTGTGGCAGGCCACCGCAATGCCCCCGATGAGGTTCAGGAACTCCTGGAAATCTAGCTGCCCGTCGCTGTTCAAATCGAGTTTCTTCATCATCCTGTCCACGACACCTGGGTCCTTCTGATTCTGCAAAAGACCAAAGAGATGGGACTCGATGTCTGCCTCGAGGTAAAGGACCCCCTCGCTGAACCCCCCCTGCCCCAGGTGCAGCCGCTGCTTGTGGGGTCAGAGCCTTTAACTGCTGCACGGGGGCCAAAGCGCGTGTCACGAGAGAGTTCTGGCCTGGGTTTTGCACACTCACCTTCGTGAAGGCAGCCAGCTCGGTGTTCATGAAGGCCAGGAACTCCCTCTTGGAAAGCGTGCAGTTGTTCCCATCGCGTCCCGCGTACCGCTGGAAGACGGCGAGCAGGGACTCGATGCAGCGTTCGGTCTCCGTGGGCTGCAGGAGCAAGAGCAAGTTCAGGCGAGCGCTGTGGGGAGCTCTGGGCTTGCGGAAGAGCAACCCGACTGTTTCTGGCGGAAGGCTGGGCTGAGGGGGGCCTCCTGCGATTGCTTTTCTCAAGGACTCTCCTATGCTCAACCTGTCCAGCAGCATTTTTCTTTGGTATTAATTTCTCTGATGCCTTGGCACTGCACTGTGGTGCAGGAAGGACCCAGGGGATTGGGGAGTGGTTCATGGAAAATCCCCTCGGGAGGTGTCGGCTCCTATCAGAGGAGTGTTCTGGACTGGGAAGAGCTCGCGCTGCAACCACAGCGACTAGTTTTTTCCATGCTCTCCATCACGGTTTGGCTAGAGCTGCTTTTCTGGAAAGATAAGCCTGCCTCCCCCTTTCCCTCCCCCTACCCTGTCTGGACAAAGGAGAAATGAGTCATGAGAGAAACAGTCGACCAGAGTTTACTCCCCAACTCTTGCGTCCGGGTGGAGCTGGGCTGGCTTCTCCGGGGGGGCTGGACAGGGCGAGGTGAGGGAGATGGGGGGATGTGGGGCTCTTTTCCCTCTCCCCATGGCTCCAGTTTTTTTGGGGAAGGGCATTGCAGGGAGAGCTGGGGGGAATCCGCCCTTCCCTGCCTGGGGCCTCCCTGCCACATCCTGCCCTGCCTGAGGCTCAATTCAGCCTTTTTTGGTTAATGTGAGAGGAGCTGATTTGCTTCCTCCTTCAGCCATGGGTCCTCAGCTCTTGGCTCCTCTGCACCCTGGTGTGGGGGGGAACAGGACGGTGGAGGCAGAGCTGCAGCCCTGAGTCTGAGGCATCAGCGGGGAAAAAGGAGAGGAAGGGATGGGGGAACAGCACCAATGCCCCCCTCTGGTCCCCCACACCCCCAGGGACCCTCTGCCCTCCCTCTCTAGCTCTGCACCCTCTTCCCGCGCCCAGGGCTCATTCCCGGCAGAGATTTAGCTCAGCCCTTGGCGCTGTCTGCCATTTCCCGTGCCAAAGTGCGTCTCTGCCTTCAGCTCTGGGTCCGCTTGCGGGAAACGCTCCTTTGCCATCACCCTCCTGCCCTTAGGAAGCCGCCTTTTCTCCCCGTCCCGGGGTCCGGGAGCACTCACCATGGCTGGGGTGCAAGGAAGGGGCTCGGTCCTCAGCACGGCTGCGGTGCGATGTGGCAAAGCAGGAGCCGGGGTGGTTCTGAGCCTCACCCCGCAGCCACCGCCCTTCCCAGCCCTGACTCAGCCCCTGGCTTGCATTGGGCAATCGTCAGCTCTTAACGGCGGCTCTGGAGGCGTCTGCAGCCCCCTCTGCTAGACTCTCCATCCCTTTCCTCCCGAGTTTTATTCTTCACAGTTATTTACACTTACATTTTCTCATTCTTGCCAGTTTTCTCCCTTCGGTCCTTTGCCACTCGTCCCTTTTACGGCTCCCAGGCTCAGGGCTAAGCCCCCTGCCCCAGGGCTCCCTCACTGCTACCCAGAGCATCCTCAGTGTTTCTTTTTGCCATGGTGAGATTTGGGCTTCCCCAGCTTTTCTAATGAGACCGGTAAAGGCAGATCAAGCATAGGTGAGCAGGCAGCATTCCGCTGCCCGCACAGCTGGGGCTGCCCACCCCTGGGGTGGAGGGGGGACAGGAGGGACACAAAAGGCATCTAGAAAATTAAGTGATGTGCTCCAATAGAGGATGGGGGCTGTGGAGCTTGTGCCGCTCGGAAACCAGCATGCGGGGCGATGACTCCCGGCCGCTCCCCATCCGTTGGGAGCCAGGGAAGCTGCTCAGACCTGTGGTGTTTACCCGTGTTTGCACAGCTGTGCCACAGTTGTAGCATCCGTCTCCGCGCCTTTGCAACCGGCGCTGACGCAGAATTGCCCGCCCAGGGCCGGATTTCCCTGTGACTCCCAGCCATGGGCGCTGCTGCGTTTCCCCAAAAGATTTGGGGGGATCCTGGAGCAGAGAGGTCGGGGATGCTGTGGCTCAGCATAGAGCAGGAGAAAGGGAAGCAGCAAATTGGAGGGACAACCGTCCCCAATATATTTTCCTTTCTTGTCCTAATTTCCTGCCTTGAAACTCTCCTTTTTTTCCCCATGTATTGGGAGAAAAAACACTTCCCCTCCCCTCACCCAGCCCCTCCCAAACTGGAAACAGTTCAGTCTAGGTACATCAAAAAGCTTTTCCAAACCCGGGTGCCGAGGGCAGGAAACCTGTTGCTCTTCTTGGATTTTGCACTTCCACCTGCATTTTGCAAACTCCTCTCTGTGCTCCTTTGACAATAAAATACAAGCTGGTCAGAGGGACAAGTGTTATTTCCCTTTTTGCAACAGCAAATCCCAGAGGGGGTCGTGGCCCAGCTCCGTCCTGGCTGCAGCGGGGGATTTCAGGAGGTTTCTGTTTCTTGCTGCTGCTGTGGGTGTTTGCAGTCCAGGCTTTGGCCCTGTTTGCAGACAGACCATCTGTGCTACCATATGTTTGTTACCAAGACGTTCGACTGTCACGCGCGTGAAAGGGGCATCGCTGAGAGCATCGCCCCGTGCATCTGCCTGCCCCTGGCTGGGACAGACCCTTCTGGGTCCCTTTGGCGCCAGGTTCAAAGCATCACGGGATGGTGACTGTGGCTAGGTGAGCAAGAAGCCCTGGGTGCTGCTGCTGAGGCTGCATCAGGCTGTGGTGGACCTGAGATGCCCTTGTTCCTCCTGCCTGGCCCCGATACCAGCCAGTGGGCTCTGGTTGCATTTAAGAGCAAGAAGCAAATGGTGCTGGGGTTGTCCTCGCTTCTCTCTCTCTGTCTTCTTGCACAATTGCAGCCCCATCTGCTGCTGAGGGAATTGGTTCTTTCTTGCTCAAGAAAAAGTGAATAAAATCTGGTTTTCTCTAGGGAGGGTCAGGGACGCCTCCATCTCCAGCCTCGTGCACCACGTGTGAGATCCAGTGCATGTTCTGTGCCATGCTGCTGCCTCTCTCTTGCCCAAGGATCCAGGAGTGGTCCCAGGTATGGGGCAGCCCAGCGTAAAAGGCAGATGGGTGCATGTGGCCAGGAAAATGTGCATCTGGATGGCTGTGGACTGCTGGCTCTCCCCGTAGTGCACGTCTGCCATGGAAGCCGGAGCACACGGGCAGAACCGCATGTCCCTGTGTGCATCTCGGACCACATCACATGCAGGCTGCAATGGGAGCCCCTGAAATCATGCAGATCAGTAGAGAGGGCCAGAGTTTGAGAGGTATGTGGGCTCTAGACGTGTAGTAGGGAGGATTTGTTGGGATTTTCAGCAGCCCTTGTCTGGATCTAGTGCCTGGGCTTAGGAGGAATGTGTGATCTGAACTGGGACACCCTCCAACCAGGCTGAAGCCCTTGTAGAAATTAGATGCAAGGATGAAGGATGGCAGCAGTCAGTGCAGTCATCAGCTATTTATTCTGATTTTTCATGCAATACAGCAGTGTGAAGAAGAAAGAGACCCCTCACCCACCACCATTACCCTGCAGTAACCACAGTGTAACTCAGCGACTTCAAAGCCTCCATGAGGCTGGAGCTGGGATTCTGCTCAGCTGTTAGGGGAGCAGAAAGGCGTAACCAAAAACATTGTGTCTAGAAAAGTGTTGTTTTGTCTGTGGTGGTTTTGTAGGTTTGTTGGTTTGGGTTTTTTTCCTCAGCCTTGAGGATTTTCAGGCCTCAGAATGAGTATGATTGAGCTACTGGGATTTTTAATTATTTTTTTTTTTTTACATTGCACAGCAGAAGCTAACAGAAAAGCCAGTCACGAGGCTAGGGAGACGTGAGTGCAGTGAGATGCAGAACGGTCATGCCACAGGGTAGAAGAGATGACAGGGACATAAAGGACAGAGAAATCCAAGGAATCCAATTAGAGCAGAAAAGTGACTAAATACTGCATTAAGGTGGATAGACATAATGCAGGGAGGCAGAAGCTGCAGATCCTGGGGTAACTCTTTGCCTACCTAGCTGCTGAGGATTTTTTAGATGAAAAAACCCCAAACCCACTTGACACCCTCACAGAGAACCCCATTAACCATTTTGTGTCGAACCCTTCTGTGCCAACACGCAGAAGCATCCTAAGCTGAAAACAGAGGGCAGAAGAGAACCTCAGAGAGACTTGGAGAAGCTCCACCAGCTCCAGGGAGAGGACTTCCCCTTAAGATGCCTTGGTTTCATCTCTGGCAGGACGGCTCGGTGCCTCCTGCAAGACTGGGGGGGCTGGGGGACCCTGGCTCTACTTGGTGCGAAGATGTGATTCCTCCTCCCGTTGAGACTGGGAATCGCTCCCTGGCTGGAGGCTCCTCTTGCTGTTGTCCTCCTGACGCAGCCGGCAGCTTTTCTCGGGCAGGGGAAGCTCTGCCTCCTCATGGCAGTGGCCAGCTTCATCCCTCCGGACTGGCTCACAAGCTTCCTGTGGCTCCAGAGCCTGGGACAGAGGTGGGCAGCTCTTGGCCTCCCTGTCCTCAAGCTTACTCCCCTGGAAGCTGGATTTGGGCTCCTGCCGGACCCGCTCCCTGGCAGCTTTTGATTCATCTCCCTGGGGCTGATACTCCTTCTCTTCCTCATCAGGCATCTTGGGGCGCTGGCTGTCCCTCCTGTCTTCCTTGGGCTTTGCTCGGCAAGGGTCACCCTTAACACCATCTGACTCAGAGGCAGGAGCATGGTGAGCCCCTTCCTTCACACCTGTTTCAGACCTCTCCTGTGGCTCATTGAGATCCCCTGTGTTTTCCTGGGAGCTATAAGACGGTGTGCCCCTTTGCTGCAGTGTTTTAATCTCCCTTGTTTCTCGCTCGTCCCTTTGGGGTCGTGGCTCTGGGTACTCGCGCTTGTCACAAGGCACCGCCGGTGGCTGGGGTGACACATAGCACTTCTTCACGTAGATGGGCTGCCCCAGGTCATCAGGCTGGTGACAGATGATCTCGTAGGTGGTAGCTTCAGGATTGTTCAAATTCTGGATCACGTGGATCAAGTACGCAATGGTATGAGGCTCGCAGGACTGAGGGAGGACCTGCACCTCTGGCCGTAAATCAAGCTTGGTGGGGAGATAATGGACCCTCATGTCAGTGACAGATGGCTGCTCACCTGGGGGGCAGAGATCTCTGTTATCCATCTCCACAGTTTGATAAAGGCTCTTCTCATGCCTTCGTCCTTGATCTTCATGAGTACGGCAAATGATTGGTTCACATATTTCATCCTCATGTAAAAGCCTGTTGTTCCTCCAGTCTTGGTCTTCCAAGGGCTCACAGAGGGTAACATCTGTGTCAATTTCTTCTTTGAGTACCTGGAGACTGCTTCTCTCACGTGTCTCTCTCTGGTCGGTCGTGGCACCTCGCTCTTCCCTTTCCCTTTCCCGTGTCTGGCGGCTGCGGCGCTCATAGGCGTCGAGTTCCAGCTCCCGTTGGCGATCGATCCTCCTCTCCCGCAAGACGGGTTCTTCTCTCTCTCTTCCTTTGCAAATCCTCCTCTCTCCCTCAGGTTCTTTGCACTCACGGGGACGATCCCTCCTTTCCACGTCCTCACGGGGCTCCAGTTCCCGGGACTCGCGGTGGATCTCTACGTCAGCTTCTACTGCGGCCACGGCGGTCTCTCGTGTCCTTTCGTACCTGACGGACTCGCGTTGTCTCCTTCCGTCTTCTTCGGGCTCTTGTGTTTGACAGTCCCGTCTCTCACGTGTCTCTCTCTGGTCGGTCGTGGCACCTCGCTCTTCCCTTTCCCTTTCCCGTGTCTGGCGGCTGCGGCGCTCATAGGCGTCGAGTTCCAGCTCCCGTTGGCGATCGATCCTCCTCTCCCGCAAGACGGGTTCTTCTCCCTCTCTCCCTTTGCAAATCCTCCTCTCTCCCTCAGGTTCTTTGCACTCACGGGGACGATCCCTCCTTTCCACGTCCTCACGGGGCTCCAGTTCCCGGGACTCGCGGTGGATCTCTACGTCAGCTTCTACTGCGGCCACGGCGGTCTCTCGTGTCCTTTCGTACCTGACGGACTCGCGTTGTCTCCTTCCGTCTTCTTCGGGCTCTTGTGTTTGACAGTCCCGTCTCTCACGTGTCTCTCTCTGGTCGGTCGTGGCACCTCGCTCTTCCCTTTCCCTTTCCCGTGTCTGGCGGCTGCGGCGCTCATAGGCGTCGAGTTCCAGCTCCCGTTGGCGATCGATCCTCCTCTCCCGCAAGACGGGTTCTTCTCCCTCTCTTCCTTTGCAAATCCTCCTCTCTCCCTCAGGTTCTTTGCACTCACGGGGACGATCCCTCCTTTCCACGTCCTCACGGGGCTCCAGTTCCCGGGACTCGCGGTGGATCTCTACGTCAGCTTCTACTGCGGCCACGGCGGTCTCTCGTGTCCTTTCGTACCTGACGGACTCGCGTTGTCTCCTTCCGTCTTCTTCGGGCTCTTGTGTTTGACAGTCCCGTCTCTCACGTGTCTCTCTCTGGTCGGTCGTGGCACCTCGCTCTTCCCTTTCCCTTTCCCGTGTCTGGCGGCTGCGGCGCTCATAGGCGTCGAGTTCCAGCTCCCGTTGGCGATCGATCCTCCTCTCCCGCAAGACGGGTTCTTCTCTCTCTCTTCCTTTGCAAATCCTCCTCTCTCCCTCAGGTTCTTTGCACTCACGGGGACGATCCCTCCTTTCCACGTCCTCACGGGGCTCCAGTTCCCGGGACTCGCGGTGGATCTCTACATCAGCTTCTACTGCGGCCACGGCGGTCTCTCGTGTCCTTTCGTACCTGACGGACTCGCGTTGTCTCCTTCCGTCTTCTTCGGGCTCTTGTGTTTGACAGTCCCGTCTCTCACGTGTCTCTCTCTGGTCGGTCGTGGCACCTCGCTCTTCCCTTTCCCTTTCCCGTGTCTGGCGGCTGCGGCGCTCATAGGCGTCGAGTTCCAGCTCCCGTTGGCGATCGATCCTCCTCTCCCGCAAGACGGGTTCTTCTCTCTCTCTCCCTTTGCAAATCCTCCTCTCTCCCTCAGGTTCTTTGCACTCACGGGGACGATCCCTCCTTTCCACGTCCTCACGGGGCTCCAGTTCCCGGGACTCGCGGTGGATCTCTACGTCAGCTTCTACTGCGGCCACGGCGGTCTCTCGTGTCCTTTCGTACCTGACGGACTCGCGTTGTCTCCTTCCGTCTTCTTCGGGCTCTTGTGTTTGACAGTCCCGTCTCTCACGTGTCTCTCTCTGGTCGGTCGTGGCACCTCGCTCTTCCCTTTCCCTTTCCCGTGTCTGGCGGCTGCGGCGCTCATAGGCGTCGAGTTCCAGCTCCCGTTGGCGATCGATCCTCCTCTCCCGCAAGACGGGTTCTTCTCTCTCTCTCCCTTTGCAAATCCTCCTCTCTCCCTCAGGTTCTTTGCACTCACGGGGACGATCCCTCCTTTCCACGTCCTCACGGGGCTCCAGTTCCCGGGACTCGCGGTGGATCTCTACGTCAGCTTCTACTGCGGCCACGGCGGTCTCTCGTGTCCTTTCGTACCTGACGGACTCGCGTTGTCTCCTTCCGTCTTCTTCGGGCTCTTGTGTTTGACAGTCCCGTCTCTCACGTGTCTCTCTCTGGTCGGTCGTGGCACCTCGCTCTTCCCTTTCCCTTTCCCGTGTCTGGCGGCTGCGGCGCTCATAGGCGTCGAGTTCCAGCTCCCGTTGGCGATCGATCCTCCTCTCCCGCAAGACGGGTTCTTCTCCCTCTCTTCCTTTGCAAATCCTCCTCTCTCCCTCAGGTTCTTTGCACTCACGGGGACGATCCCTCCTTTCCACGTCCTCACGGGGCTCCAGTTCCCGGGACTCGCGGTGGATCTCTACGTCAGCTTCTACTGCGGCCACGGCGGTCTCTCGTGTCCTTTCGTACCTGACGGACTCGCGTTGTCTCCTTCCGTCTTCTTCGGGCTCTTGTGTTTGACAGTCCCGTCTCTCACGTGTCTCTCTCTGGTCGGTCGTGGCACCTCGCTCTTCCCTTTCCCTTTCCCGTGTCTGGCGGCTGCGGCGCTCATAGGCGTCGAGTTCCAGCTCCCGTTGGCGATCGATCCTCCTCTCCCGCAAGACGGGTTCTTCTCTCTCTCTTCCTTTGCAAATCCTCCTCTCTCCCTCAGGTTCTTTGCACTCACGGGGACGATCCCTCCTTTCCACGTCCTCACGGGGCTCCAGTTCCCGGGACTCGCGGTGGATCTCTACGTCAGCTTCTACTGCGGCCACGGCGGTCTCTCGTGTCCTTTCGTACCTGACGGACTCGCGTTGTCTCCTTCCGTCTTCTTTGGGCTCTTGTGTTTGACAGTCCCGTCTCTCACGTGTCTCTCTCTGGTCGGTCGTGGCACCTCGCTCTTCCCTTTCCCTTTCCCGTGTCTGGCGGCTGCGGCGCTCATAGGCGTCGAGTTCCAGCTCCCGTTGGCGATCGATCCTCCTCTCCTGCAAGACGGGTTCTTCTCTCTCTCTTCCTTTGCAAATCCTCCTCTCTCCCTCAGGTTCTTTGCACTCACGGGGACGATCCCTCCTTTCCACGTCCTCACGGGGCTCCAGTTCCCGGGACTCGCGGTGGATCTCTACGTCAGCTTCTACTGCGGCCACGGCGGTCTCTCGTGTCCTTTCGTACCTGACGGACTCGCGTTGTCTCCTTCCGTCTTCTTCGGGCTCTTGTGTTTGACAGTCCCGTCTCTCACGTGTCTCTCTCTGGTCGGTCGTGGCACCTCGCTCTTCCCTTTCCCTTTCCCGTGTCTGGCGGCTGCGGCGCTCATAGGCGTCGAGTTCCAGCTCCCGTTGGCGATCGATCCTCCTCTCCCGCAAGACGGGTTCTTCTCTCTCTCTCCCTTTGCAAATCCTCCTCTCTCCCTCAGGTTCTTTGCACTCACGGGGACGATCCCTCCTTTCCACGTCCTCACGGGGCTCCAGTTCCCGGGACTCGCGGTGGATCTCTACGTCAGCTTCTACTGCGGCCACGGCGGTCTCTCGTGTCCTTTCGTACCTGACGGACTCGCGTTGTCTCCTTCCGTCTTCTTCGGGCTCTTGTGTTTGACAGTCCCGTCTCTCACGTGTCTCTCTCTGGTCGGTCGTGGCACCTCGCTCTTCCCTTTCCCTTTCCCGTGTCTGGCGGCTGCGGCGCTCATAGGCGTCGAGTTCCAGCTCCCGTTGGCGATCGATCCTCCTCTCCCGCAAGACGGGTTCTTCTCTCTCTCTTCCTTTGCAAATCCTCCTCTCTCCCTCAGGTTCTTTGCACTCACGGGGACGATCCCTCCTTTCCACGTCCTCACGGGGCTCCAGTTCCCGGGACTCGCGGTGGATCTCTACGTCAGCTTCTACTGCGGCCACGGCGGTCTCTCGTGTCCTTTCGTACCTGACGGACTCGCGTTGTCTCCTTCCGTCTTCTTCGGGCTCTTGTGTTTGACAGTCCCGTCTCTCACGTGTCTCTCTCTGGTCGGTCGTGGCACCTCGCTCTTCCCTTTCCCTTTCCCGTGTCTGGCGGCTGCGGCGCTCATAGGCGTCGAGTTCCAGCTCCCGTTGGCGATCGATCCTCCTCTCCCGCAAGACGGGTTCTTCTCTCTCTCTCCCTTTGCAAATCCTCCTCTCTCCCTCAGGTTCTTTGCACTCACGGGGACGATCCCTCCTTTCCACGTCCTCACGGGGCTCCAGTTCCCGGGACTCGCGGTGGATCTCTACGTCAGCTTCTACTGCGGCCACGGCGGTCTCTCGTGTCCTTTCGTACCTGACGGACTCGCGTTGTCTCCTTCCGTCTTCTTCGGGCTCTTGTGTTTGACAGTCCCGTCTCTCACGTGTCTCTCTCTGGTCGGTCGTGGCACCTCGCTCTTCCCTTTCCCTTTCCCGTGTCTGGCGGCTGCGGCGCTCATAGGCGTCGAGTTCCAGCTCCCGTTGGCGATCGATCCTCCTCTCCCGCAAGACGGGTTCTTCTCTCTCTCTTCCTTTGCAAATCCTCCTCTCTCCCTCAGGTTCTTTGCACTCACGGGGACGATCCCTCCTTTCCACGTCCTCACGGGGCTCCAGTTCCCGGGACTCGCGGTGGATCTCTACGTCAGCTTCTACTGCGGCCACGGCGGTCTCTCGTGTCCTTTCGTACCTGACGGACTCGCGTTGTCTCCTTCCGTCTTCTTCGGGCTCTTGTGTTTGACAGTCCCGTCTCTCACGTGTCTCTCTCTGGTCGGTCGTGGCACCTCGCTCTTCCCTTTCCCTTTCCCGTGTCTGGCGGCTGCGGCGCTCATAGGCGTCGAGTTCCAGCTCCCGTTGGCGATCGATCCTCCTCTCCCGCAAGACGGGTTCTTCTCTCTCTCTTCCTTTGCAAATCCTCCTCTCTCCCTCAGGTTCTTTGCACTCACGGGGACGATCCCTCCTTTCCACGTCCTCACGGGGCTCCAGTTCCCGGGACTCGCGGTGGATCTCTACGTCAGCTTCTACTGCGGCCACGGCGGTCTCTCGTGTCCTTTCGTACCTGACGGACTCGCGTTGTCTCCTTCCGTCTTCTTCGGGCTCTTGTGTTTGACAGTCCCGTCTCTCACGTGTCTCTCTCTGGTCGGTCGTGGCACCTCGCTCTTCCCTTTCCCTTTCCCGTGTCTGGCGGCTGCGGCGCTCATAGGCGTCGAGTTCCAGCTCCCGTTGGCGATCGATCCTCCTCTCCCGCAAGACGGGTTCTTCTCTCTCTCTTCCTTTGCAAATCCTCCTCTCTCCCTCAGGTTCTTTGCACTCACGGGGACGATCCCTCCTTTCCACGTCCTCACGGGGCTCCAGTTCCCGGGACTCGCGGTGGATCTCTACGTCAGCTTCTACTGCGGCCACGGCGGTCTCTCGTGTCCTTTCGTACCTGACGGACTCGCGTTGTCTCCTTCCGTCTTCTTCGGGCTCTTGTGTTTGACAGTCCCGTCTCTCACGTGTCTCTCTCTGGTCGGTCGTGGCACCTCGCTCTTCCCTTTCCCTTTCCCGTGTCTGGCGGCTGCGGCGCTCATAGGCGTCGAGTTCCAGCTCCCGTTGGCGATCGATCCTCCTCTCCCGCAAGACGGGTTCTTCTCTCTCTCTCCCTTTGCAAATCCTCCTCTCTCCCTCAGGTTCTTTGCACTCACGGGGACGATCCCTCCTTTCCACGTCCTCACGGGGCTCCAGTTCCCGGGACTCGCGGTGGATCTCTACGTCAGCTTCTACTGCGGCCACGGCGGTCTCTCGTGTCCTTTCGTACCTGACGGACTCGCGTTGTCTCCTTCCGTCTTCTTCGGGCTCTTGTGTTTGACAGTCCCGTCTCTCACGTGTCTCTCTCTGGTCGGTCGTGGCACCTCGCTCTTCCCTTTCCCTTTCCCGTGTCTGGCGGCTGCGGCGCTCATAGGCGTCGAGTTCCAGCTCCCGTTGGCGATCGATCCTCCTCTCCCGCAAGACGGGTTCTTCTCTCTCTCTTCCTTTGCAAATCCTCCTCTCTCCCTCAGGTTCTTTGCACTCACGGGGACGATCCCTCCTTTCCACGTCCTCACGGGGCTCCAGTTCCCGGGACTCGCGGTGGATCTCTACGTCAGCTTCTACTGCGGCCACGGCGGTCTCTCGTGTCCTTTCGTACCTGACGGACTCGCGTTGTCTCCTTCCGTCTTCTTCGGGCTCTTGTGTTTGACAGTCCCGTCTCTCACGTGTCTCTCTCTGGTCGGTCGTGGCACCTCGCTCTTCCCTTTCCCTTTCCCGTGTCTGGCGGCTGCGGCGCTCATAGGCGTCGAGTTCCAGCTCCCGTTGGCGATCGATCCTCCTCTCCCGCAAGACGGGTTCTTCTCTCTCTCTCCCTTTGCAAATCCTCCTCTCTCCCTCAGGTTCTTTGCACTCACGGGGACGATCCCTCCTTTCCACGTCCTCACGGGGCTCCAGTTCCCGGGACTCGCGGTGGATCTCTACGTCAGCTTCTACTGCGGCCACGGCGGTCTCTCGTGTCCTTTCGTACCTGACGGACTCGCGTTGTCTCCTTCCGTCTTCTTCGGGCTCTTGTGTTTGACAGTCCCGTCTCTCACGTGTCTCTCTCTGGTCGGTCGTGGCACCTCGCTCTTCCCTTTCCCTTTCCCGTGTCTGGCGGCTGCGGCGCTCATAGGCGTCGAGTTCCAGCTCCCGTTGGCGATCGATCCTCCTCTCCCGCAAGACGGGTTCTTCTCTCTCTCTCCCTTTGCAAATCCTCCTCTCTCCCTCAGGTTCTTTGCACTCACGGGGACGATCCCTCCTTTCCACGTCCTCACGGGGCTCCAGTTCCCGGGACTCGCGGTGGATCTCTACGTCAGCTTCTACTGCGGCCACGGCGGTCTCTCGTGTCCTTTCGTACCTGACGGACTCGCGTTGTCTCCTTCCGTCTTCTTCGGGCTCTTGTGTTTGACAGTCCCGTCTCTCACGTGTCTCTCTCTGGTCGGTCGTGGCACCTCGCTCTTCCCTTTCCCTTTCCCGTGTCTGGCGGCTGCGGCGCTCATAGGCGTCGAGTTCCAGCTCCCGTTGGCGATCGATCCTCCTCTCCCGCAAGACGGGTTCTTCTCTCTCTCTCCCTTTGCAAATCCTCCTCTCTCCCTCAGGTTCTTTGCACTCACGGGGACGATCCCTCCTTTCCACGTCCTCACGGGGCTCCAGTTCCCGGGACTCGCGGTGGATCTCTACGTCAGCTTCTACTGCGGCCACGGCGGTCTCTCGTGTCCTTTCGTACCTGACGGACTCGCGTTGTCTCCTTCCGTCTTCTTCGGGCTCTTGTGTTTGACAGTCCCGTCTCTCACGTGTCTCTCTCTGGTCGGTCGTGGCACCTCGCTCTTCCCTTTCCCTTTCCCGTGTCTGGCGGCTGCGGCGCTCATAGGCGTCGAGTTCCAGCTCCCGTTGGCGATCGATCCTCCTCTCCCGCAAGACGGGTTCTTCTCTCTCTCTTCCTTTGCAAATCCTCCTCTCTCCCTCAGGTTCTTTGCACTGACGGGGACGATCCCTCCTTTCCACGTCCTCACGGGGCTCCAGTTCCCGGGACTCGCGGTGGATCTCTACGTCAGCTTCTACTGCGGCCACGGCGGTCTCTCGTGTCCTTTCGTACCTGACGGACTCGCGTTGTCTCCTTCCGTCTTCTTCGGGCTCTTGTGTTTGACAGTCCCGTCTCTCACGTGTCTCTCTCTGGTCGGTCGTGGCACCTCGCTCTTCCCTTTCCCTTTCCCGTGTCTGGCGGCTGCGGCGCTCATAGGCGTCGAGTTCCAGCTCCCGTTGGCGATCGATCCTCCTCTCCCGCAAGACGGGTTCTTCTCTCTCTCTCCCTTTGCAAATCCTCCTCTCTCCCTCAGGTTCTTTGCACTCACGGGGACGATCCCTCCTTTCCACGTCCTCACGGGGCTCCAGTTCCCGGGACTCGCGGTGGATCTCTACGTCAGCTTCTACTGCGGCCACGGCGGTCTCTCGTGTCCTTTCGTACCTGACGGACTCGCGTTGTCTCCTTCCGTCTTCTTCGGGCTCTTGTGTTTGACAGTCCCGTCTCTCACGTGTCTCTCTCTGGTCGGTCGTGGCACCTCGCTCTTCCCTTTCCCTTTCCCGTGTCTGGCGGCTGCGGCGCTCATAGGCGTCGAGTTCCAGCTCCCGTTGGCGATCGATCCTCCTCTCCCGCAAGACGGGTTCTTCTCTCTCTCTCCCTTTGCAAATCCTCCTCTCTCCCTCAGGTTCTTTGCACTCACGGGGACGATCCCTCCTTTCCACGTCCTCACGGGGCTCCAGTTCCCGGGACTCGCGGTGGATCTCTACGTCAGCTTCTACTGCGGCCACGGCGGTCTCTCGTGTCCTTTCGTACCTGACGGACTTGCGTTGTCTCCTTCCGTCTTCTTCGGGCTCTTGTGTTTGACAGTCCCGTCTCTCACGTGTCTCTCTCTGGTCGGTCGTGGCACCTCGCTCTTCCCTTTCCCTTTCCCGTGTCTGGCGGCTGCGGCGCTCATAGGCGTCGAGTTCCAGCTCCCGTTGGCGATCGATCCTCCTCTCCCGCAAGACGGGTTCTTCTCTCTCTCTCCCTTTGCAAATCCTCCTCTCTCCCTCAGGTTCTTTGCACTCACGGGGACGATCCCTCCTTTCCACATCCTCACGGGGCTCCAGTTCCCGGGACTCGCGGTGGATCTCTACGTCAGCTTCTACTGCGGCCACGGCGGTCTCTCGTGTCCTTTCGTACCTGACGGACTCGCGTTGTCTCCTTCCGTCTTCTTCGGGCTCTTGTGTTTGACAGTCCCGTCTCTCACGTGTCTCTCTCTGGTCGGTCGTGGCACCTCGCTCTTCCCTTTCCCTTTCCCGTGTCTGGCGGCTGCGGCGCTCATAGGCGTCGAGTTCCAGCTCCCGTTGGCGATCGATCCTCCTCTCCCGCAAGACGGGTTCTTCTCTCTCTCTCCCTTTGCAAATCCTCCTCTCTCCCTCAGGTTCTTTGCACTCACGGGGACGATCCCTCCTTTCCACGTCCTCACGGGGCTCCAGTTCCCGGGACTCGCGGTGGATCTCTACGTCAGCTTCTACTGCGGCCACGGCGGTCTCTCGTGTCCTTTCGTACCTGACGGACTCGCGTTGTCTCCTTCCGTCTTCTTCGGGCTCTTGTGTTTGACAGTCCCGTCTCTCACGTGTCTCTCTCTGGTCGGTCGTGGCACCTCGCTCTTCCCTTTCCCTTTCCCATGTCTGGCGGCTGCGGCGCTCATAGGCGTCGAGTTCCAGCTCCCGTTGGCGATCGATCCTCCTCTCCCTTACGGTCTCTTTCCTCCTTGCTTCATGTTGTTCTTCCCAGCTCTGATCCTGATGGATATTTGCCTGACTTTCTGGATATTCAAGCTCACGTTCCTTTTTTTTCCCTTGTTCATAGCTATCTCTTTCTAGCTCATATGTGTCATAGTACCTGAGGTCAATTTCTAGCGGTTCCTGTATATATGATTGGTGTGGACGTCTTGAGTCCAGGCATTCAGGCTCATGCGGCTGGTGGCTGAGGTTTTCAACTGCTTTTTGTTCCAGGTCACGTAGGTGGTAGTGGCTTCTCTCTTCTCTGACTAATTCAGATTTACGTGTTTGATTGCAACTTCCTCTATCTCCTTTTTGTGGCTGCTGTGTTTTTTGATCATATGCTGGTAGTGCTGGCTCATGTGGCTGATGGCTACTCCACCGGTTTGGCAGTGGTTGAGGTTCACAGGTCTTGTTACGAGTCCTCACGTCTGCCAGTTGTGCTATCTGAGGCCCATCTTGATTTTGCCTTTCATCTGCCCGCTGTCCGGGCTCATGTGCTTGCAAGCGGCCATGCTTGCAGAGTTGTGCATCTCCTCGTCTGTCTGGCTCCGGTGGCTGACGTCTTCTCTGATTGTTCCGTTGGTCGTATGGCTCTTGGCTTCGTTCTTCGTATACCCGAGTGATTGGCTCCTCCTGCTCGCAGCTTCGTTTTGCATTGTTTCTGCTTTGTGTGTTACGTTGCTGGTGATGACTCCTTATCTCCTCTAGTGCTTCAAGTTCACTGACCCTGGTGTCTCGTTTCAGCTGAGATTCACAGGCGGAATGATGATTACTCTCACAGGTTTGTCTTTCCTCCTCCTGGAACTGCCGACGGCTCCCTCCGTTCTTAATTTCAGGCTCTCGGAGTGACTTGCCACTGGTTGTCAGCTTTGTTCTTTGCAGAAGGCATGGTCCCTTTGGCAGGTACCAGTAGCAGGCCTTAGCCACTTTGAACACCAGAAGCAGGAACTCATTAAAATCTATTTCCCCATCACCATCCCACTCCAGAAACTGCAGAATCTTGTCAATTGTCTGAAGGTCATGTGGCTTCTGCAGGGAAAACACACACACAGGGATAGAAAAAAAGGGATTTTAGCCTTCCTGCTCCTTGTCAGAGAAATGCGAAGACAGGGAAAATTGCAATCTTTACTCCTTCTATCTCTCACATCTTCACTTCTATAGCTCAGCAACAACTCCATGTTTTTGTTCTCATTTTCCTGGTTGTTCCCTGGCTGCCACTAAGCAGCTCTCTTCTCTTTGGGATATGCTGTATCCCTCTACTGGATGCATTTCCTTCCTACCTCTGAAAGAAAACCATACCTCCCCACAGTTCATTCTCCAACTTTTGCCCATTTGCTCATGACAAAGTGGGTTGGAAGAGCTGTCGAGGCAGTCAGTGCAAAGGAATGGAACTGGTGCTTCCCTTTGGTGAAAGCCTCCCCATCCCACTGTCATAAGAATCATCCCCTCTCCAGAAGGAGATTTTGCAGTCCCTGCACTCCAGTCTTGGCCTCAAGCTCTCCCCCTTGCAGCACCACTCACAGCTATGACATCTGCAAACTCTCTCTGGATGAACTCTTTCATCTTCCTTCGGCTGAGGTTGGAGCTGTCTCCGTCTTCCTTTGCATATTTGTGAAAGACGCCGATGATGGTGGAAATGCTGTCTAAGAAGCGAGACATCTTCCTGCAGATTCAAGCAAGCCTGCAAGAAAAGGAACGGATCTAAGGACGGGAGATTCACTTGCCTCTGAGCATGAAAAGAGCAGGGAGAATTGCTGGGATCAGGCTGTGTGTGTTAATGGGACACTGGGTGCCATGTGCTGTGTGCTGCTCCTGTGCCATGGCGAGCTCTGTTTCACCAGAGCACTGGGAAGAAATTCAAATCCTTAGGGGTTTTAGTGGGATGGGGAGTGTCCTCCAACCTGTCTACTGACGTATTTGAATGCCATTTGATAGGGGATGACAGGATGCCCGCATTTATGGATCGCAGGGAGGGGACTGGGGCTGGTGACTCAAGAGATGCCCCAAGAACCTGTCCCCATAGGGCTATACCAGGTACTTATGTTTCCAGGACCCACGCTGCTATCTCTGCCTGGTACTGAGATACACCAGCTTCTCTGAAGCAGGTTAGAGGATGTCTAATGCAGCGCTGGCATGGCCTGAGACAAGTAGAGTGCTTACAGGGGTTTAAAACAAGCCCTGTGGCTGATGCTCTTGTGACCAGTAGTAATGCAAAACAATTAATAAAGCTTTCATTACAGCATCAGTTCATTGGCAAATAGATTTTGGCCAGAGGGTAACTGTCAGATCACCTAGGTCAGAGCTACTTATTTAATTTTACTGAGACCTGCTTGGCAGAAAGCAGTGCTCCTGTTGGAGCTTTGTGTTTGGAAATCTCAAAAGCCACCTCCTTCCTTCCTCCTCACAGGATCCCCGTGCCTGTTATCAGGTACATCAGTGCTGAGATCTCAGCTTGCAGCTGGGGAAGTATCTGTGCCATATCTGCCTTGCCACCTCTATAACGTGCACATATGCATGAACACATGTGCACATCTCTACATACAAAATCCTGGGTTTTAGTATTTCTGTAGAAAACAGAAAAAATTGTCCAATTTGTTCATTCAGTCTGGGAGCTAACTCCAGACCAAAGTAAGGCACAAAACCTGGCTCCTTCTCTCCTTTTCCCTTTGAGAAAAGCTGCCTCTACACATGGACACGCAACGACATCAGGCAGGTGGCCAACCAATGCAAAACAACACTTCACTGGATATAAACGCAAAAGACTCTCAGAAAATGCTACGGCAGGAATGATGCTGCCACCCGACACAAATCCTACAGAAATAACATGTCCTTGCCCAGCAAAGTGCATGTTTCAGAAGGAGAGACTTACCCAAATCACCAACGGGATCAAGTGGGATTCCTGTGAAGCCGTGCGGAGTGATCGGAAGACCCAAGTGCTTTTATAGGGTCCTTCACGGAGCTACAGAAAGGAGACACCCTTTGTGGACATTGTCCTGATTCATCTTTGGCCAAGCCCAGCTGCACCTTCATGTCCTCAAACGGGTTATTTAACTTATCATCCCCTTACCTATCATTTTAACCCAGAAATAGCAGTTGCCATGTGGCAATTCAGGCTGGTTCCACCTAATCCAGACTGTTAAGTTATTTTACAGGCTGATTGTATTTCAGATTTTAAAAAATCTAGAGTAGCTATAAAGCATATATATATATATTAACGGGAGGATGTATTTTTATATAAATGTGCATCTGCATAGGTATAAATTTGTATAGATATATAATACACACACGCACACATAAAAATAGTACCAGAATGAAATTTTGAGGATGGGGAGAGAAGTGCTGATGGTAGCAGAGCTCACTATGAGCAGATCCGTATGGCCCATGATCTTGGTACCGCGATAACCAGAGATTATTTTTTTTTTTTTCTTTTTTGTATGGTTCCTTCGGTACTTTGGGCCTGAGGTCAATGGGGTTTGGGTCTGGCTTTTGCTCACAGAAGGACAGAAAAAGATCTTAGTGCTATGAAAATGGTGAAATGCAAGTGCACAGTAGTGAGATGCCCAAATCCTCCAGATCTTGGGTTGTGTGGCATCCTTGTAGAGGGTTTTATTTTTGGTAAGTTCTTATTAAGGAGCCTTTTTGTTATATTATCCAGGGGTTTGTTGGGAAAAAACCCAACCACCAACAGAACGTTTTTAAATGATAAAGTTTGCAAAGTGAATTTTCATACAAAAAAAAAAAAGTCTGTTCAATAAGCAATGACTTTTCATTGAGAAAAATCATCATAAAGCATTTTTCATATTAACTGTCTTCCACGAATGACTTTCATTTCAACTTTGCTTGATATTTAATTAAAAATAAAAGCAGAAACCTCTCTGCCGAGAGGTTGATTCATGTTGAATGTTCACCTGGTTGCCCTAGGCAGCTTTTACTGTAATTACCTCTACAGTCTTTTTTTTTTTTTTGATCTTTTAACAGTAAATTAATTAGAGACCGACTGATTCCTTTATTCATCTCGACTCTCCCAGTATACAGAGCAAATAAGGAAGACACCAGCCGTGCCACCTGGGCCCCTGACTTTGGTTTTGAAGGTCGGATGCTGCCTTGACAAGCATGACGGAGACATTGCAGAGAGCCTTCGGAGCATGAACTTGTCACGCAGCCTTGGGTGAGTGGCTCATCTGGCCCATCTGTAAGGTAAGATCATACTGGGTGTAGGAGCCTAATTAATTAGTGCTGGTAACACCTTGGGGATACTCATACAAGTGCGTACGAAGGATTGTTACTAACCATACTTCATTTTTGAGCTTTTTTTCAAGATTAAATTATACTTGTGCGAATTATACCCCACCTGTGGGATAATAATACCCTTGGGAAACTGTAATTTTATGGTAGATTGGAGTTATTATTAAAATTAGAGTATTACAGTGCGGCTTGGTGTCCTGTAACAGTCTGTAATCCGCCCCCCCCCCCCCGCAGGGGCTGGGGCAGTGCGGGACGGTCGGATGCTGCGTGAGCCACCGGGCAGACTTTGGGTATCAATGCAGGAAAAATGTGCGTCGCGTTTCGGCCATGCACATGCTGGCGTGCTCGCCTGCTTTCCCATGCTTTGCTGCCGTTCCCAGGACAAAGCAATGAGTTTCAAAGCATGTTCTTGGCAGCACTGAAACCACCTTTTCTCCAAGGGCTTCATTTTCCCCAAAGATGTTTTCGTAAGACGGGACTTGGGTAGGTTTTTAAAAGCTATTACCCAAGAGGGTGGGCTCTGTCCTCCTGCTTCTTACCAAATTCTGTGCCCATCCCTGTCACCATTTATAGAAGGTGACCAAACTTCTGTTGCATTTAATCTTAGAGGAACTGGGCTCCTAATGAGGTGTATCAAAGACCTTTTCTCTTCCAACACCTCCCAAGTTTGCAGGACTCTTACACAGGTTGGAATTAGGTGATCTTTGAGGTCCCTTCCAATGCAAACCATTCTATGATTCTATGATTCTATTCTAGGTATTTGTATCAGTGGGATAATTTTCATGTTCTCCTTAAAATAAACCAAAAAAACCTCTCTTAACTTCAAATATGACACTCCTGATGGCAAAAGTAGCGTTATTCAGAATTGAGCATATAATTAACATGTCACTAACAGGGATTGGTGCCTGAACTGGGAGGTCAGTTTTTTTATTGATACTGCAAAAGGTGGCAGCTGATGGACAGACAAACCACAGGGGGATTGTTGGGTCTGGTGATTTTGGACCCTAAGCCAGAGCTAATAAGAAGCAAAGAGCTACTGGACAAGCCTCTAACCGAGGCCTGTTTTACAAGAAAAATAGGGTTCTCTGGAAAATGAAATGTTTTGAGGAATGTCTCAGATGGATTGGGATTTGGCAGGTAGGTGATGAAATTAAGTCTTGACTCTCCCCTTTCATGTCCACAGCTGTCATGAGGTAGGTCAGAACTTATTTTCACTAATGTGTTTTATCAGTAGTAGAGCAGACTGGTGCACTTTGTGTCTAATACAGTTAATTTTGATATTAGCACGTTTAAACCAAGTCATTTTTGTGATGTACATTCTGGGGATAGTTTTGAAATGCTGGTTTTTCTGATTCAACGCTTAGCAAATTGTGAAATTCTAGGGTGTCCCAGAGGAATGACGTTTTATTTTCCAGTGAGGTCTCTGTGTGCTGCTTGTCACCGGCCACAGAGCAGGAGGTGCGGGTGCATTTATCATGTGCTGATTTTGCTGATAGGTGGCAAGTGAAAGATAGCATGGTGAAAAACAGGCTGAGCATTACCCTCCCTGCGGGACGCTGAGTCCTGGACCTGCCTGGTGGTCCAGCACGTCTGAACACTCTAATAAACCCCACTGACTTCACTGGACTGCTCATGCCCTCAGAGTTATTCACATTCCTACGTGCATGTCTGGACATGGTACCCCAAGCTGTCTGAACTGAATCTGAGTTTGAGGTTGGCTCCATTTGTGCATGGTTTGCATGTCAGCTTTTTATCACTGGCCTCCCAGTTGTTGCTGGAACTGGATGTAACCGATCATCATTTTTTCTGTGTTTAGTGTATCTCCACTCCTTCCTTTGGAGACTTCCATAGCTAATAGGGATGTTTGATCTTCGTACCTTGCTCCACATTCCCCTTGCTTCTGAGATTATTAATAAAGTGAGGTTAAATAGGACAAATCCTTCCCATTCAGCATTAAGCAGCTGTTTATTCTTTTCACAGCAAACATGAAAAATGCCTGGAGCAGATGGATGCTGTGAAGAATCTGTTCAGGTCAGCTGTGGTGTTGCGTTAATCCAGATTTCTACCCCCTCTGAAGACATCTCTCACAGGGATGTCACATCCCTGCCCGCAGGGAGCAATCGATTCACCTTGGATAAATTGCAAGGGCAGCTGAGCAGCAGCTCCTTCAGGCTATCCACCCCCAAGACACACCTGCCTCTCTGCACCCATCCCTCCACCTGTGCCCTGGAGCAATCTGGGTGTACGTCATGCAAGGGATGGACACTCGGGTCCTCCACCACATCATGTCAACCTGGCTGTTTGCTCAGAGCTAGGCCAAGGACACGCTTGCAGCAGCACACCGGGACACTGTGCCGTTTTTGCCTTCGGTTTTATTGCTTTGCTTACAGAGGCAGCCTAACACAGAGTAAGAGGGGGAAGGTCTCTAGTCATGCATAGCTCAGTACAAAGCCCAGGGTGAAGAAAGAATTGGACAAGACATGACAAATAGAAATGCAAAAACCAGAGTGGGACTAGACAAAATGTATCTCCTCGCAGGGGGCAACAGCCTCACTTAGGTGGGGGCTTGTTTCAGCCTTTACTGCTGTAGTGGCCACGGATAGAGAGGCTGCAGGAGCTGTTGCTCTATAGCAGGTTGTCTTTGGCGATGAGCATCTTGTTGCTGTTGTGCTGGACAAGATGAAGGCTCTACCTTGTTGTGCTCCTGCTCCACCACCTTGGATTCAGGGAGCTGATGGAAAGCCGGGTCATGGTGTGTTCCCCAGGGCTTGGGATCCCAACGGGGGCTTGCACCTTGCTGTGGAGGCAGCAGCTTCTGGGTCTTGCTGTGGTTGGGGTCTCGCTGAGGGGCATTGCAGACCTGGGTCTTGTTTTTTGGGTCTCTTCCTCGTGTATCAGAAGGACAATTCAGGTCCTGCTCCGCTGACTCTGTCTCTGGTCTCTGATGGTGCTTTGAACCCTTTCCTGGTGCCTCTGTTTCTTTGGCCCAGTGGGTTTTTGGGTCTTGCTTTGGTGTCTCAGGGTCTTCAGCCTTATGGGTATTTCTGTCCTGCTCTGGGGTTGCAGTGTCCAGAATGTCACCTCTCTCTGAATCCCCTTCTGCTGCTTCAGTCCTGTCATCCTGATACACATCCTGGTCCTGCTCTGGTGTCTCACTCTCCTGGTTTTGACGGGTGTCCTGGTCCTCCTTTGGTGCCTCACCCTCCTGGGTTTGACGGGTGTCCTGGTCCTCCTTTGGTGCCTCACCCTCCTGGGTTTGACGGGTGTCCTGGTCCTCCTTTGGTGCCTCACCCTCCTGGGTTTGACAGGTGTCCTGGTTCTCCTTTGGTGTCTCACCCTCCTGGGTTTGACGGGTGTCCTGGTTCTCCTTTGGTGTCTCACCCTCCTGGGTTTGACAGGTGTCCTGGTTCTCCTTTGGTGTCTCACCCTCCTGGGTTTGACGGGTGTCCTGGTTCTCCTTTGGTGTCTCACCCTCCTGGGTTTGACGGGTGTCCTGGTTCTCCTTTGGTGTCTCACCCTCCTGGATTTGATGGGGGTCCAGGTCCTGTGTCTTAGTGTCCTGAACCTGATTGTTCACACCCTGCTTGGGGATCTGCAGGTTGCAGGAGACCCTCCCCACTGTGTGTGACCCCAGTGGCTGCTCCTTGCCTGCTTTCTCTTGCGCTGTTGGCTTTTCACCATCTTCCTGCTCCTGGTGCTGCTGGAGCGGCTTGTAACAAGCCTTGGCCACGCAGAAAACCAGGCTGAGCAACTCACTGAAGTCAACCCTGCAGTTGCTGTCATCATCCAGGAAGCACAACACCTTCTTGATGGTTTTGGGATCCTGGGCATTCTGTAAAGAGACAAACGGTGTTGGCCAAGCCCATGAGCTGTTTGTGCCATTTCTCCAGGAGTATTCGAGCAGTCTCAGGGCAGAAATCCAGCCCCATGGCCCCCACCACTGTGGCTTGTGGGGCTTTGCCCCCTCTACAAGCTTCTGGCACTGGGAGAATGAACAGCTTCTCCTCTTCCCTGCAGATCCTGGGCTTTGAAGGCATCTGTGCCTTTCCCAGGAAGCCAGATGTCCCATACACCGATACGGAAGCGCACAGCTTTACCCTCCCAGCCCCGCCGCCATCAGGAACACCCGCAGCAGTCGCCAGCTGTGGGGCCAAATCCTCACCTCCATTGCATCCCTGAACTCCTGCTCAATGAGCTGCCTCAGCTCCTCCTTGCTCAGGGGGCTGCAGTTGCCATTGCTTCTGGCGCACATGTAGAAAGCAGAAAGGATGTCATTGGTGTTTTCCTGGAGCTGGGCCATCTCCCTGCAAAATTGAGGCAGCCTGTAAGAAAAACACAGACAAAAGGGGGCTTTTTTTGTTTATTTGCTTGATTTTCAGATAAGTTACTCTTAAACAACACAGCTGGACAGGCAGAGAGAGAAAGAAGAGCCAGAGAAGGGCACAGATAAATTGAAATGGTAGGAGGGAAGGGAAGGTAAAGACAGAGCAAGAAGGATCTCTCTCACAGGAAAACAAATCTGAATAATGAAACTCAGCTGGAGAGATGACTGGGGGTGAGGACCAGCGGGTGATGGAGAGGTGAGGGACAGCAAGAGCTGAAAGGATGGGGGCACACAGTAAGAGAGGAGAGAAAAAAATAATGCCATTTGGCTTTCTCTGGAGGAGAGCAGAGCTGCGGATGGAGGTCATCTCTAATGAACCATGGAATAGTGTAATTCCAGATCTCTTTTTTTTTTTTTTTTTCTTTTAGGAGAGCTCAGCAGTAGCAGCTCCAGGGATATCCTCAAGGCCAGAAGATCCTACTTTCTTGCTGGTAGCAAAGTCAGACAGCATGAAAAGTCTGTGCAGGCTTACCTGGGCGAGGAGCAGGAGTGCTGAGCTTCAGGAGCACAGTCTGGATGGAGCAGATCAGCTCTCAGCCGTCTTATATACAGTTCAGGATCACAGCCTGCATCTTCCAGAGGAGACACCCCTTCAGCAGGGTGACCTAAAACATCTCTCACCCAATTACATTGTCATGCCCCTGTCTTCATTTGTCTCTCTTTCTCATTAACTTCTGCTCTGATGCTTTTCTCTGGAGTTAATGCATCATCCTTCCTAAGCTTGCCCCACCTGCAGACACACTTGAGAGGAATTTAACAGAAAAGGCTATTTTTACCACTGGAGGATTTAGTTTAAGGTGATGCCCGAGCAACACCCAGGACTGTTGTGTTTGGCAAACGTGTTTTGTGAAAGTAGATCCCCAGTGACTGACATGCAGGGGAGGAGACCACCCAGAAGTGCTTGCATGGTGAACAAAGATAAAAGAAAACAAAGGAAGAAAAATGAGGATATTGTCATGCCAAGATTAACGTGACTCCTTCCAGAAACTCCCTCTTCTGGATCTGGATGGGGAGGCAGGCATTGAGCAAAGAAATCTTTTCAAACAGTGCCACAAAGTGGCACTTGGAGTAGGACAGAGGGGTGACACGGTGTGTCCCAGAGCCAGCCAGCAGCTGGGGACTGTGGGCATGGTGGGCTGCGATCACCCAGTTACCAGAAGGGGAAACTGAGGCACATGGCAAGAAAGGGACTTAAACTCCTCGAGCTGTGTCCAGCACCATTCCCTGAGGTAAACCTGTGTCTTGTGGGTGAGGCCACCATGCTGGGCCCAGTGGGTTAACTGGGAGCCCCACAGGCCTAAATGCAGTTATTGCTCTTTGCTCAGGAAAATAAATCTTATATCTTGCTATGCTGTCTTATCGCCCCCCAGGTGCTCCAAACACAGTGTGATATGACAGCTGTTTCCTAGGTACTTTGAGTAAGACTTTTAGGCGTCCTCACTATAGCTTTCTATTTTTTAAAGTCTTTTTCTTGGCCAATACATGGTTAATAAGAAAGATTGGAAAAAAAATATCAGAAATCCATGTAGCTTTTTAAGTGCAAGGTGTTTTGGGCACAGAAAACAAAATACATTGAGTTTTGTACTAGGAAGAAAAGAAAAAAAAAAAAAGCACTTTCAGGAAAGTGCCCTGGCTTGCTCCACGCCTGGCAGGAGGAAGGTTACTGGGTCCCCCTTTACATATGTTAAATCCTTGCAGGTATATGGGGAAGGGCTGGGAGGGGATAACTATGGTCAGCTGCAGGGTCAGGAGGGCTTTGCAGGCTGTGCTGTCCTTTGGTTGTGTGCTGAGTCCTCTTGAGCTCAGGGCTTCTTTTTCTCTGGTTCTGTTTGAAACCATGCCCTTTAAGCTGAGAAGTTTCTAATACATCACTTAATTTTTAATCCCATGCACCATCAAGGAGATTTTCTGTCAGCCTGAGCGGGCAGTGCCCAGGGAGGAGCTGTGATCTCCCTTTTATTTCTGTCTATCAATCAACCTTCCTATCATGACTGCATGGGAACACACCACTTCCCTCTAAAATGTGGCATGTTTACTGCTACCCTTCTCATTAAGCTGCAGAGAGGGTAGGGGGCAATTACTGGCACACCTTGGAGAGGCAGAAGTGTTTAGGGAGTTCTTGCTGAAGTTATTTCTAGTCAAACCACCCAGACCCTGAGCAGGGCGGTTTCTCCTCTTGTAGACAACTACAGACAATAACAGGTTTATGCTGTACGGGATTTCGTACGTGCTTTATGAAGCAGAAGAGGTTAGAGGGTCAAATGATACGTGAAGAAGTTAAAAGTACTGCAGAACAGGAAAAGAGAAAAAAAAAATCACTTTTAGCAGAGCTTGCAATAAAGTATGTTGAATCCAGGGAGCAGAGGGCAGGTGCTGCTGGGACTTGTGCTAATGAAATCACATGAAACTTCAGTGGTGCTGCTTTGAGAGCTGTGAAATAGGAGGGGAGGCTTTGCACAAGCTCACACCTGGTTTGCAGTGATGCTTGGGGGAGGTTTAAACAGGACTGGGATAAGGCGCTCTGAAAGGGTCTGGAATTCCTCTACAGCAGAAAAGCAGCATTTGTGCTGTTCTTTACCCTGAAAACTGCTCTTCTAGCAGAGTCAAAATACTTAATACAATTAGCTCATGATGTCCTTGGCTGAGGTAAAGCGTGAGCTCCAAATTCTCTGTTTTATGCAGTATCTAAAGGGGCTAGCAGCCTCCCAGGCTGTGCACCAAGTGATTACAGATTCCCGGGCACCCCAAGATCTTCAAGCCTTGCTGGTGCTGGAAAGACATTGTTAAACATCACAGCTCAAATTTTGGGGCAGGAGCCCCACTGACACTGGGGCTGCGGGCTCGTCTAGCCACCTCAACGGTCTTAACGTTGCTCTACGTGTCTCTCACTGTCTGGCAGACTCTTGTAGGGTGGTAGGTGGCTAGGAGAGCCCGGAGCCCCAAGGTTAGTGGGGCTGTGCTGGCATCTTTTATCTGGGAGCATTGGCTGGACGTGTTTGGGTTTTTTGGGGTTTGTTTGTTTTGGTTTTTTTTTAATATAACCATTTTTTGAAAATATAACTAGAAAACTGGTGCCTCCTCAGACAGCCCCGTTTTATTTTCCTCTTTTCTTCCTGAAGACCTTATGGATCTGGAAAATTTTTTAAGTCTTCGGTTAATGGGGAGGAAGAGAAGAAGCAGATGAAGGAGGCATTGGGAGGAAGGGGTCACAGGGAAAGCGTTTCAAGGAGTCAGAGGTACGTGGTGAGCGTTTGTCAGGCAGTAGTGGCAGGGACTGGTGGTGAGTTGGTGTTGGGTGTTAAGACTTGGGAGTGTTTAAGGTCTGGGGCTCAAGGGGGTGGGAGTTAGGTCAGAGCGGTCAGGTTTCTCAACAACAACAAAAAAAAAAAGCAGGAAATTACTGTTTATTCCTGCATGACTCTGATTGTTCCTGCTCAGCAGGGAAGAACAGAAGTGTAGGTTAGCACTGTGGAAGGATGGAAAGGTCTGCACCGAAGTTTTAATGTGAGAAAGCATTTACATAGGGGTTTGGGAGAGCTGGAAGTCTTTGGGGCTCAGGTGGATGGGGCTTGCTTTGGGAGGTTAAAAGAAAAGGCGAATTCCTGGTTACTGCCTGCCATGAGACCCAGAGGTTTTATTTGTGGTTACTGCCTTCGTAACATGCCTCCTTTGCCTTTTCTTCCTGTTGTTTCCTTATTTCCTTTGCCTGTACACCGAGGTTCCAGCCTACCTCCCTTTCCTTGCCTCATTCCGTACATGAAGCTCAATTCCTAAACTTTCCCGGGGCTGGAGCCCATTATACAGAGAGTTTTATCGCTACATCTATGTCATTATCAGGAATTGAGCTAATTGGAATAAAATGCCTTATTTTCCTATGCTGCCTAAGCATTTCAGCAAGTTATTTCTGTTGAAACCTTCTTTATTGCTAATTGATTGTGACATTAAGAAGTGTAATACATCAGCTTTTCTCTAATATGTGTTTCCACTTTTTTACATGTTAATGAGCATTTTTAACATATTTCTTCAGAGATAATTGGATTCTAAGACTCCCCGTGGTAATGCACTGAAAGCCAGCTAGCAACGCCTTTAATATCTAAAAGACTCTTTCTGCATTTGAATAATCCCACAATTAAAATTAGGAATTAATCTCTTGGCTGAAACAAGGTGTTTGAGGACATTTTCCCTGGTTTAGACAGTTTTAATACATGTTAACTATACTTACGGAGAAGTTAATTAAACCCTTCCTTGGCATTTGTAGCCCAGGACTCAGAAAGGGGTGCATGTATCGCAGATTATCTTATTCCTCTCGCCCATTGACCCTCCTTCTGAAGGCAGGATTTTTTTTGTCCTTCATTTGCTCATAACTTATCCAGCTGGCTGTTTTAAATCAAAGCACAGAAGCTATCATTGAGTAAATTATTTTTTTCTGAAGGTGCAAAGGAACTCGCAAGTTTACTTAAACAGGAAAGGAAATGATGAGATGTAGCTAGCCGGTGTGCAGAAAGCATGAGTGAAATTTCGTATCTCATTTTAAGCACATTGTTAGCAATTAGAGACTAAGACGTGGAAATAGGGCAGAGAAGAAGGTGAGTTAAGATTATGCCACATTTACTGCTATGCAGAATTCTTTCACCTCCCTCAGAAGGCTTTTCACTGTACAGAGGAGGACCTCCAGTGGGGCAGCATGCTGTAGGGCAGTCCTTTACCCCAGATGTTTGGGAATGCTCTTAACTGACAGACGATCCAGACAAAATTAATTACACAGCTACTACTCATTACCTCCAGCCCAGAAGACTCCAAGTCCTGGTTTTTATCTGTCATCAGAAAACAAGCTTGGACACTGCCTGTACGTTCCCCACCTTTCGACTTCTCCAAGCCCTGTCAGGAAATGTCCTCCTGCCTTCCCGTGCTGTGCACCACCAGAGGACGCTGCGTGTGCACACTTGCTGCGGGTGCCCAGGCAAAGTGTGTGCATGCACAGACACACCTGTGTGTGTGTGTGTGTTTGGTGTAGGCAGCTGGGACGCCATACCTCCCATATAGATCTGCTGCCCACACCCAGACCTCGCTCAGACATGCTCCCTGAGCCAGCCACTGGGTTTAACTTTGGAAAAATCAGCTTCTAGCAGAGCTCTGACCACGAACCAGTTTTTTGTGGTAGTGCTCTGAGGCTCAGCAGGTGTAGCAGCCCGGCTGTGAGCACTCCTCTGTGATTTTCTTCCTCTACTGTATCATCCTGAGCTCAGAGCCATTGCTACTGCCACGTGCGGGGATGCTGGCTGGGGACAGAGGCAGTGGCAGTTTGCTCCTGCCACCTGTGTGCCCGTGGAGCTTGTTGCCTTCTCCCTGGGCCGTCAGCAGAGGAGATGGGCTGGGACGGGTCAGGGCAGTTGGCTCAGTTGTGGTCTCTGCTGGCTTGCTCCACTCGAAAGCTGAGGGTTTGGTGGAGAACTGAGTCACCTCTTGTGGCTATGGTGGAAGTGAGTCACAGGCTGCACTCAATTTGACTGCTCCCCTTGGTGGTGGGGACAATTTTAGTGCCTTTGCCCGTTAGCTTCCTCACTGCCCAGCACATCAGTAGGAGAATTTCAGTTCCTTTTGCTAGCTCATTTTTGGAGGAAGCTGCAATTTTGAGCAATGGCTTAAAGTCTCAGGTTTAGTGTCTTCTCTGGTTGGGGTGAAAAGCTGCTTCCTGCTGTTCTGAAAAGCAGCTCTGGCCAACAAGGAGTGACCATAGGAGCATCGAGGGCAGGTGGAGAGGAAGCAACTAAGAACTGCTCCGGGGTGGCTGTGCTGCAACAACGGGAGCGTCGTCTAGAGCAGAGGGTGGAAGGGGACAGAGAGGACATGTTGGGAAACATGACCTGATAGAAACCCCACCAAAGCCAGGCTGGCAGTGTGGTGGATCTGGCTGGGCGAGGTGCTGCTGGGGAGGAACAAGGCGTTGTGTCGGGCTGGCGGCCAAGGACAGGAGCGGGTGCTCTGGGGCAAGATGGAGCTTGCCTGGCAGGGACGCTTATCTGGCAGCGGTACGGCAGCACTCAACGAGGCAAACAGTGCGGGTCTGGAAGCTGCTTGCACAAGGCTTGTGGGGTGGCAGTGGGAGGAAAGCCAGGCAGCAAGCAGGCTGATGCACCTTTTCCTACGCTATGCTACCTATGCTGCTTGCAGGAATGCAACTCCTGCCTGCCCTGCCTGCTCCTCTCCTTTTTTCCAGAGATGTACACACAAGGAAATGACCTGCTTTCTTTTTTTTAAAAGGGGTTCATCTTTCTTTAGCTTGGTTTTCCCAAGAAGTAAAGCTTCTGTGCTCCCATTTTTAATATTCTAACCTGTTATTTGCAAGCAAATTCGTCACAGTGGCATGGTTCAAACAAATGCTAAATCTCTACTACTTTCATGAAAATCTTTAGAGACTTGGTTACTGCTGCTGTAGTAGAAAGGACTAATCAGTTCTCCCTTCACTGGGCTGTTGGACACAGGACAGATGATGTAAACCGGGCTCTACCAGTTCTGCCTGTGGCCTGCTTTAAGAGCAACACTTCTGTTTGTTTACACTGGAAAGGCGAGCGCACAGGAAGGTGTGCTGGGCTCTGGCAGCCCAGCCATTCTCAGAAACTTCTTGCCCGTGTGTACGTTTGTGCTGAAGTTTAGAGCTGTGCCCTGCTTGAAAGGGAGCCAGTTGCAACCCATGGGCAAAAGTCACCTGGTCCTAAACCCAGCAAGATGCTGAAAACCAGAGGGGAAAAAATGGGATGAAGACACAGGGAATTCACAGCCGATGTGTCAATGGCTAAACTCATTATTTTTGTTAAATGCTTCACTTAGTGCAGCTTGTATGTGTTTTGAAGAGTTACTTGGCTGTGCTAAGGGGTGCTGACCTCTCTGCCTTTAGCAAAGGGTGGGAGATCCTCATTTTAACTTCTCAATCTTCTCCTTGTGCCTGGAAGACCCTCTGGAGATACTGACTCAGACCAGGAGAATGTGGACTCCAGACCGGCAGTGCTCACAGTTGCAGACATGAAGCAGTTGACCTGCTCTGAAGGACTGGCTTCCTAAAATGACTCACCTGGCTCCAGGAAATAAGCAATACTAGCCCTGGGGTACTGCTTATGGTCCTTCATCTCAGTACCAGCTGAGACATCCATACACAAGCTCTCAGCCTTGTCAGCCATGCCTGAGAAATGAGGTCCTTGACTTATGTTTGCAAAGTTTGGCCAAACCTGGGCTGGATGGCATTTTGTCCTTTCCTACCTCCCTGTAGGAAAGGGACAAATTACTAGCTGATATGTTAGGAATGCCACAATCACACCTGCTGCCTCTTTTGCAGCTGTACCAATTACACTCCACCCTGATGATGACGAGGTGTCACAAGGCAGGAATAATGAGATCATGTCAAGGGGAGCATGAGAACCATCAAAGGAATGAAGAGCTGGGGGAAGGTAATGAACAGCTTGCTCATGAGTTTTGAGATGCAAACACAGTACACCCCTAGATAACATGGACTAGTGAAAGGATCTAGCTGGATCTGGTCCTCTTCCTGCTCTGCAGCTTTACCACCAGCACTGCAGGACTGTAACTGGGATCAGGGCACTACAGCCCAGCCACAAAGACCATCTCTGCCCCAGACTGCTTGAATGAAGAAATGCTCACTGAAATTCACAGGTTCACAGATTGGTAGGTGTTGGAAGGGACCTCTGGAGACCATCTAGTCTGCCCCCCCCCACTAAAGCAGGAGCACTTAGAGCATGTTACACAGGATGGCGTCCGGGTAGGTTTTGAATCTCTCCAGAGAAGGAGACTCCACAACCTCTCTGGGCAGCCTGTCCCAGTGCTCGGTCACCCTCAGAGTGAAGAAGTTTTTCCTCATGTTCAGATGGAACTTCCCGTGTTCCAGTTAGTGCCTGTTGCCCCTTGTCCTGTCACTAGGCACCATTGAGAAGAGTTTCGCCCCTTCCTCTTGACACCCACCCTTTAGATATTTATAAGCATTAATAAGATCCCCTCTCAGTCTTCTCCAGGCTAAACAGCCCCAGCTCTCTCAGCTTTTCCTCAAATGAGAGACTGTCAAGTCCCTTAATCATCTTTGTAGCCCTCCACTGGACTGTGCCCAGTAGTTCTCTGTCTTGAACTGGGGAACCCAGAACTGGGCACACAACTCCAGCTGTGGCCTCACCAGGGCAGAATAGAGGGGGAGGAGAACGTCCCTTGACCTGCTGGACACGCTCTTCTCGGTGCACCCCAGGTACCATTGGCCTTCTTGGCCACAAGGGCACACTGCTGGCTCATGGAGAAATTACAGTCGGTGCACCAAACAAAAAGGACGAATATTTCTAGGTTTATTTTCATATAAAACATGACATACATGTGGCCCTGGGTGGACTGTGGAGCCCTTTAAAGAGCTAAAGAAACCCTCACCTTAGTCTTGAGGAACACCTCCATCTTAATGATGCTTGAGGAAAGGAAACTCACTTCCTCTCTTGCTGAGTGGCTGCTGTGCTGGAGGAAATGGCTCAGTCTCACAGGCTTGTTTTACTGTTATTAGTAAGAACTCAGAAACACCCAGCAAACTCTGAGCATCAGTAGATGGGTGTTTGAATGTCAAATGTGCTGGGATGGAGCGCACCGTGTTGGCATAACCATAAATGTTGTGGTTGTGAGGGGAAGCATCAGCCAGGGTGACGCGAGTGTGTAATGAGAAGTTATTTTTGTAACTGAGATTATGTGGGAGAGCACAACAATTTGTAAAGGACAGCCTAGTAATACGGTGTCTTGTAACAATGAGCTGAGCTTATCTGACTTTGCAAGGGTGTATTTGGTGCTACAGTAAACAGTATTCCTCTGCTTATCATCTTTGCTGGTTCATCTTTAGTAGTCATTTTTACGTTACTATAGGCTATCTTCGCTAATGTTTGATTTACAGGTGTTTCCGAAGTCTAATGCTGCAGATCTAATCTAACTCACAGAAGAGTCTTATTACAACATAATGGGTGATATATGTAGGTTCAGGCACGGTAATCTGGCATAGTGTCTTGAGAATGATATCTGTTGATTTATTTACTGGGGAAAAAAAAAAGGAAACAGCTGACAAACTTTACAGATTCATCAAGATCTATTCCTTCAGTCCAATAAACTGTGATTATCGCTACACTATAAGGACTTGTTTCATCTCTTTGCAAATACACAGAGAGCGCTAACACAGAGAGATATTTTATTTGACGTGCGTATGGAGGCAGAAAAATCCTTTCTAACAGATAATATTAAAGACCCAGCAAACAAAGTGCCATAACACAATAAAAATGGCTTTAATTGAGCAGCTGTTTACGGATGCCTAGGCTGGTTCTCATCATTTTTCCTGAGCTGGTTTGGGCTCTTCTTGCTGCATCAGCGAACAGCAGCTCATGACCAAGTGCCACCGGGAGCCCTGGATGCTACCACCGAGTCTGATAAGGCTGCTAGGCAAGAAATGTCAGATAATATATCAATTGCACGGCAGGCAGCTGCAGGAATAATTGGCATATCCTTCCCCCAACCTGGTATTTCTATAACTTTTAAAAAGCTTTATCCATCTACTGCATCAGGTTGCTGCTAATATTTAGAGGTATAACTCCCGTTCTAGGGAAAGCTGTTACATGATGAAAACTTTTAATTATGCAGAGTTTTACCCAGTCTTCAGCTGGACATTGTGCAACAAAATTCCCATTTCTCAGCATTACTTTTCTCCTGGTGTTTTCTGCAACTTGTTTCTGTTCAGTGTTTGCTCTTTCTTCACCCTAAATGCTGTCTGTCATTTTGTATCTCCTTAAAAGCCCTTTCTCAAGCTATGTTAAAATGATGCCTTTGGGCTACTTTTCTCAATATTCTCACAATAATTTCAATCTAAAAGACCATTAAAAAACAGGATAGAAAACCCAAAGGCAAAATCACAACAATTTAAGACAGATTATGAAACTAGTTATTTCTATGTGGGAAGTAAAAAAGTTGAAGATGATGAAACGGGTCTCTGTGAATGCAATTAATACTTGCTTGCACTTTTGCCATTATTATTGCAGTTAACATTAGGCAATAAATATAAGAGCCATAATTAACAGATGATTGAAAAATATTTTTTTATTTAACATGAAGCAATTTTCTCTCTCGTTGTTACACATGAGAAGCCAAGAGACTCACCAGAGGAGGTCTCATTTATGCAGGGAAACCTCTTCTTTACCGTGTGCCCACTGACGCCACTCTTATTTCTTGCCTCGCAGCCAGTTTTGACACCTGGAAAGACACCGCTCCACAATGGCAGCGGTGCGGGTGTTCAGGCGGAAAGGTGCTCGTGAGGATGGGCGGGTGCTGGCACCCTTGGCCATGCCCTTGGTAGAGCTGGTGTCCGTGGATCCTGTGGTGTCCTGGGGTGTGCAGAGCTCCACGGTGTCCTGGGATGTGCATAGCTCCACGGTGCTCTGGGGCGTGCATGTCCCCGTGGGTTCTGCAGCACTCTGGGACACGCACGGCTCCGTGCCAATCACACTTTTGGATGTGCAGGGATCCACACATGTAGCCAAGCACTGGTTGGGGCAGGGATCACCAATGATCACACCCTGAGCACAGCAGGGCTCCTCCCTGCAGACCTCGAGCACCTCAAGGGTGCAGGGCTCCATAAGTGAGACTGGGTGCTGCAAGGAGATGTTTTCCATGCAGGTCCCAACTGTCTCAGGGATACAAGGCTCCACTGGTGAGATTGCTTGCTGGAGGGGGAAGGTCTCCGTGCATGTCCCAGCTGTGTCAATGGGGCAGAGCTCCGCCATTGGGATTGTGTGCTGGAGGGGGAAGGTCTTCACACAGGTCTCTTCTGTCTCAAGGGTGCAGGGATCCATTGCTGAGGTTGGGTACTTCAAGGGACAGGTTTCCACGCAGGTCCCAGCTGTCTCAGGGATGCAGGGATCCACTGGCGAGATTGCATGCTGGAAGGGAAAGGTTTCCACACATGTCCCAGCTGCCTCAGGGGTACAAGGCTCCACTGGTGAGCCTGTGGGCTGGAATTGGAAGCTGGTCCCTCCCTTGCTTTGAGGGGGATCGCAGGGGATCGCTGCTGCAGACACACAGGCACCCACACATGGAGGTGCACAGGAGTCCCAGGCAGCTGTGTGCTCAGGGCAGCAGGCGTCCCCGGGCACAGGGACAGCAGGAGGTGGGCAGGTGACCCCAACCTGAGGGCAAGCATCCAGGCAGGTGGCTGCACCCTGACACGTGCAGGGGTCCACCTGGAAAGTCTTCTCAGGACAGGGGTGCATGTCCTGCACAGGGCAGACATCCAGGTCCACCACGGCACAAAGTGATGGGCAAGTGTCGGTGTGCGCAGTCTCCTCAGTGCAGGCAGAAGGGGGCAGGCAGGGCAGCTTGCACTGGGAAGACATCTTTCTGCACTGCAGGCAAGCCTGAAAGAAAAAGAGCAATTTGGTGTCTACTAACCCAAAGCATCAGACATTTCATTTTCTTGGCTGGTGAATTCTTCAGCAAGATGGTTGCTGTTTGTGCCCCAATTTGGTCATAAAATAAGGAACAGAGAGAAATTTTGCTGGTTTTTCTTTCAAATTCTGCAACCACTCCTTATGAAAAGAAGTTTGATCATTCTTCTTTTTTTCTGAATACACTTCCAAGCTCAGTTTTTCTTATTAAAAATCTGTTTTCAGCCAAACAGTTTCACCCTAGCAGTGTTTTCTTGCAAAGATACCAGTGGATTTGATTAACATTTCCAGCAGGCTTATAAACATCAAGTTAACCTCCCTCTCTTTTCCCAGATGTTTCCTCCTTGTCCTGAAACTCCCTTGCAGGAGAATACCCATCTCACAGCAGCTGCAAGAGGTGCAGCTATCACTGTCCTACCTTTACTATTGCTAAATGCAACAACAGGCTAGACAGGTAAAAGACAGACGTAGTTGTTCAGGTTTACCGTGAGGCTAGGCGCTCTTACCTGGGACTTTGGCCGCTACTGTATGCGATGCTGTAGTCGCTTCACTGCTTAGATGATAACTACATGCACAGCAGTCCCGCGTAGGCACTCAGTGAGCAAGACGGTGTTTTAGCCCTCTAAATCCGGTGCTGAGGCAACAAGAAGCATTTTGCAGAGCATCCGTGGGAATTACAGCAAAGTAAGCACGAAGGAAGATTATTACTCTTTCAAACTCTTATCACCAAGGAGATGTGAGAGCCAATAAACAATTTCCCTTAAGCAGCTGGTAGCAGTAATCTATTTCAGCAAATAGTAGAAAATTAACACCAGTAATAGGCTTAGATCTGTACAATTCTGAAGATACTTACCCAGCTCGGTATCAGCAAATAAAGACGGTGAGCAGACACGGCAACTTTAACCAGGGATCTGCCTTGTATATTCAACAGCCTGGCCTCCGGAGACGAGGTGCCCCAGGCACACAGACAAGCTACCCTTTGCTAACCCAGACCTGCTCCACCTCTACCCTGTGATGGATTATTTGACTAATTATTTTTAATGGAAACTGGCTATTTCCGTGGCTGTAGCGTAACCTCGAATGAGCAAAGATGGCTTGCGAATTCACGTGTCCTTTCAGCGGGGCTGACGTCAGAGAAGAATTTGGGAAATGAATGGACTCTTGGCTTGCTCTCAAATAGTCGGCCAGTCATGGGTCAGTTTTTCTGTAATGGTAAAACATCCTCCAGCCCAACACATCATGCGGGCCATTAGAGACAGGATGGGATGTGGGATCTGGGGGATTCTTTTATTTTTAGCTACATCTGACCTCTTTCTGTCACTGCCACTGTCCTATTCAGACATGGTGCTGCTGGTGGTAGTGTCCTGACGTGGTTCTGGAAACTCTTATATCATCACTAGTCTCGTGATGTTTTTGCATTGCGTCCTAAAGCTCTGACTCAAATAACAATGCTATTCCATCGTCGTGATGTTGTCTTTATCCTCATGCAGATACACTCCTGAAGAGCAGACGGGTGCCAGGAGGAGTGACCACCACCCTTTTTCCTTCGGCCCACTGGTTTACCAAAATCAGCTGAATAGTACTAAGGGTTGATTCAAATCACTGTCGTCAGCAGCGAACTGGCAACCCAAGTGGTCACACATCCCAAATTTATTTATTTTTGACTTAACTGAAAGCCACTACATTGGACACCACTGTACTCAGCAGCATGGACACACATGTTTAAAGGGAGAATAGTGTGCAGGCAGAAGAACGCACCTTTGTCTCCAGATGATATATGCCCTCGTCTCTGCATGCAAGTAATACTGGTTTGATGTTTGTGTCACCAAGTGACTTAAGGCTAGTTCGGAGCAAGCAGTGAAGGAAGTTTCAGAGTCTTTGATCTCTCACAGGCCATGCACTTGTTGGATCTCCCTTTTCTTGTCTAACGAGGGATTTTCAGACAAGAACATCCTTACTTGACTGCAATTGTGGCAGGCAGAAAGCGGCAACTCCGTGCTGTGGCAGTCATGCATAGTTTGCTACCTTTCATAAATGGTGTACCTCAGTCTTGGTTTAGCCAGATATACGACAGAAATGTGCACAGCAAACTGAAAAGGGCCACTACCATGGACACTGTGGTCAGAGCACCAAACACAGATGGTTCGTCACCCTGGAGAATCACTGCATACAGATAGGCCATTGGAGGAGAAGTCCTGGAAGGAGCCTAAGTGACACTGAAGATCTTAACACAGTGTGAAGCCTTCTCTGGCTGCCTAACTGCAAAATCATGACAAATTTTGGCTATGCCAGCATACTGCACTTGGTTGAGGAGCAGAGATTTATGAAGCTGCCCAGAAAACTTGGGTCGTCCCATGGACCGGGCTGCACCCTCAGTCGTACACCAGCAGTTTCAGGGGAGTGAGTGGTCCCCTTCGTCTGGCACATGTGAGACCACATCTGGATGCTGTGTCCAACTTGGGACCCATAGTGCAAGACAGTCTCCAACAAACTGGAGTTAGTTCAGTGGAGACCACCAAGATGGTCCAGGGGCCTTGAGGAGATGATGGATGGGGAGAGTCTGAAGAACCTGCTCACCCTGGGAAGAAAAAGACTTAGTGGGGATCATGGGGCCCCTTTCAGCTATCTAAAGAGTATTAACGGAGAGGCTCTTCTCGGAGGTGCCCAGTGACAGAGTGAGAGGTAATAACTGCAAGTTGCAACAAGGGAAATTCTGACCAGATTATCGGGAATAAAATTCTCAGTAGGAGGGATATTGTGTGCTAGTAAGAGCAAGCAAACCTGCACAGTAGAGCAGAACAAAGCCACTTATAGAGTCCTATTCCATCTGTAATCCTGGTCTGTATGGCTGTCTCAGGGGAAGGTGCAAGAAAATGTACCAAATTAACTTTTTTTCCAAAAAAAGTTTAATCCCAGGTAGGATTGTTTCCAGGCTGTATCATCAGTTCTTTGTTTCCCATCCCCCCTAGGAAATACATGGATCAGGAATTCAAGCTTGCAGGCAGCAGTCATAGTGTCGTATGTACCACCTCAGTGGCTAGGTTTCATTAAAAATTATAATGTAAGCGAGTAATTTAAGGATTGGAGGTGGAGCAGGTCTGGATTATTAAAAATTTTATTTCCATACCCCTGAGGTGTCTCACTTCCGGAGACATGGACACTGAAATCATATAAAAGGATTCATATTGTAGTGTTTCTCAAACCATTTTGGTTTCGTTTGCTAGTTGCTGGTGGTGAATTGGGTAAGTCTCTCTTGGCTTAGTGGGAAGTAATGTAGTGGCTGGGGTTATTTAATTTTTAAATATTATCCGCAGAAGCAAGTTAGAAGACTTATGAGTGCTTCTGCTTAGCGAGATTTGTGTATGGTACTTATCAAGCAGCTGAGCTAAGGGTAAATATTCATTCCGTCTTCTGCTAGTCTTTATTTGCTGTATGTTTTGCAATTGCTGTGCTTTCTCCATCAAGATGTCTCAGGGTAGTTGAGAGTGGACTAACCTCTCTCTTTCCCCAATAACATTGCTACCCTGTTTTAACCAGGAAATTATTGGGTTTGAGAAGAGATCAAAAGGCAAAGCTAGAACTTCAAAGGAAAAAAGTGGGAGGGAAGATAAGAAGTGGAGACTTGCAGGCTGCAAGGGTAAGCAATGTCTGGAAGGAAGTCTGGGTAAGAAGAGCTAGGAGGACTTTTGTGGCGAGGTGGGAAAGCAGCTGCACTGTGAGCATCAGATCCTTTCCTTGTGGAAGTTTTCCAGCATGAAGCCTCCACTCATGTCCTCTAGCTGAGGACCTGCATGTGGACAGGGCGCTATCAGAAGCCTAGTGGTCTCCCTTTTGGGTGGAAATAGGGAAGTAATGTCAAAGAGTTAATCCCAAACCAAGGGGAGCTGTGGACAGGTGGGGGCTGTCATGACTTCAGACCCTGCAATATAATCTAGCTGAGTCCAAACAACGCCACTTTTCTTTCCTGTTTTGAGAAGAAGTTAACATGCACATGCAGCCAGTAGCTACAAACTTGTCTAAAATGCTTTCATCTGGAGTTAGTGCCCTGCTATGGATTTCAGGCTGTTTTCCCAGTATATTGTTGAATATTCTGCTGGAATAGTATAGTTTAACTCAGTGTATAAAATAGCCTCATGAAAGCCAAATGTCTCTGTTTTCCACAAAGTATATTCCTTTCCTGCTTTCAGACGTTACCCCTCCCTCAAAGATGCATTGCCAAAATGATTGCCAACTGAGACAGCTCTGCCTTCCACCTCCCACCATCTTGGTGAGGAGTTTTCCCGTGAAAAAATGTACGGATCCCTGTGGTGCTGTCTGTAACATCCAGCGCTTGTCTCCGTGTGGGGATCCCTGCTACTATGCTAGGATTCCTCAGGGCACCACCACTTACGTGAACCTGGGTAATCTTGGTGTGACACAGACTGCCAGGTGCGTGGATCCATGCTGCCTCGGAGTCACCACGTGTGTACCTCCGTGCTGTGAGGAAGTGACCAAGTGCACAACCACACGTGCAGACCCATGCTGCTGCAAAGTGACTGAGTGCACCACCAGATGTGAAGATTCGTGCTGTGAGGAAGTGACCAAGTGCACCACTACGTGTGTGGATCCCTGCTGTGACAGAGTGACCAAGTGCACCACCACATGTGTGGATCCCTGCTGTGACAGAGTGACCAAGTGCACCACTACATGTGTGGATCCCTGCTGTGACAAAGTGACCAAGTGCACCACTACGTGTGTGGATCCGTGCTGCAAGGAAGTGACCAAGTGCACCACCACATGCGTGGATCCATGTTGCAAGGAAGTGACCAAGTGCACCACCACGTGTGTGGATCCCTGCTGTGACAGAGTGACCAAGTGCACCACCACGTGTGTGGAACCCTGCTGTGACAGAGTGACCAAGTGCACCACCACGTGTGTGGATCCCTGCTGCGACAGAATGACCAAGTGCACCACCACGTGTGTGGACCCCTGCTGCAAGGAAGTGTCCAAGTGCACCACCAGATGTGTGGATCCATGCTGCAAGGAAGTGACCAAGTGCACCACCACGTGCGTGGATCCCTGCTGTGACAGAGTGACCAAGTGCACCACCACGTGTGTGGACCCCTGCTGCAAGGAAGTAACCAAGTGCACCACCAGATGTGTGGATCCATGCTGCAAGGAAGTGACGAAGTGCACCACCACGTGCGTGGATCCCTGCTGTAGTGAGGTGTCTAAGTGCACCACCACGTGTGTGGACCCCTGCTGCAAGGAAGTGACCAAGTGCACCACCAGATGTGTGGATCCCTGCTGTGGACCTGTGACCAGATGTGCCACCACATGTGTGGATCCCTGCTGCAGCAAAGTGACCAAATGCACCACAACATGCATGGATCCGTGTTGTGGGGAAGTGACCAAATGCACCACAAGGTGTATAGATCCATGCTGTGGAGGTGTCACCAGATGCACCACTAAATGTGTGGATCCCTGCTGTGACAGAGTGACCAAGTGCACCACCAGGTGCATAGATCCATGCTGTGGCAGAGTGACCAAGTGCACCACCAGGTGTGTGGATCCCTGCTGTGGAGCCGTGACCAGATGCACCTCTAAGTGTGTTGATCCATGTTGTGGGGAAATCACCAAATGTACCACAAGGTGCATAGATCCGTGCTGTCGAGGTGTCACTAGATGCACCACTAAGTGTTTGGATCCATGCTGCAGCAGAGTGACCAAGTGCACCACCAGATGCGTAGATCCATGCTGTAGTGAAGTGACCAGGTACACCACCACATGTGTGGATCCCTGCTATGGAGGAGTGACAAAGTACGCTACCAGGTGTGTGGATCCATGTTGTGGAGGAGTGATGAAGTGTGCTACCAGGTGTGTGGATCCCTGCTGTGGTAGAGTGACCAAGTGTATCACCAGATGCATGGATCCCTGCTGTAGTGAGGTGACCAAGTGCACCACCAGATGCGTGGATCCCTGCTGTGACAGAGTGACCAAGTGCACTACCACATGTGTGGATCCGTGCTGCAAGGAAGTGACCAAGTGCACCACCACGTGCATGGATCCCTGCTGTGGAGGTGTGAGTGAATGCACCACCACGTGTGTGGATCCGTGCTGCAAGGAAGTGACCAAGTGCACCACCACGTGCGTGGATCCCTGCTGTGGAGGTGTGAGTGAATGCACCACCACGTGTGTGGACCCCTGCTGCAAGGAAGTGACCAAGTGCACCACCACGTGTGTGGATCCATGCTGTGGAGGTGTGAGTGAGTGCACCACCACGTGTGTGGATCCGTGCTGCAAGGAAGTGACCAAGTGCACCACCACGTGTGTGGATCCCTGCTGCGACAGAGTGACCAAGTGCACCACCACATGCGTGGATCCCTGCTGTGGGGGTGTTCAGGCTGTTACGAAGTGCGTGGATTCCTGTCCCACCACCTGCGTCACACAAGCCACACCCCCGTGCATGGGTGTATGCACCTCTCCCTGTGGTCGGGTCTACTCCATCACATGTGCAGATGTCTGCTGTCGTAAATGCCAGGCTCCTTGAGGGGCTGCATGTGGGGACTCCTGTGGTGGGAGCCACAAGGGAACCCCACTCTGCAGGGCCATTGCCCTGTGGAGTCTCCAAAGGCTAAGGAACGGAAATGGTTTGCAGATCCCTGAACCTGCCAACGTCTTCCTCACATCTTTGCTTTCCTAGTGCCCTTCCTGTCCTAGGAAGAGTAAATCCTGAAATGATTTTCCTTACATTCAGCATAATTTCTGCTATATTTATCTCAAGAACAATGCCTTTCCTTGTAACGTGTAGCTAATTGAGTTTGTGCCCCTAGGAATATTGCCTGGGAGAGAGAGATTCTGTAATTCTTTGCACTGATGTGGATGGTGAAATTTCCACGTTTGTTTTTTCTTGCCATCTTCTCCTTCTCCTGTATGAAGCAATAATAATAATAATAATAATAAAAAGATCTTGGCATCAGCTGTCTGCAAGTGTTTCCTTCACTTTTGCATTCCCCCCAGACTCACACTTTCTCCTTTTAATTTCTTCTAGAAGGCAGCTCCTTCTAGAATGCATGGGAAGGTCTAAGGCAACAGCTGGAGACCTGGGACTCATCTGGGCTATCCCAGATCATTGCTAGGAGAGAGGATGCTGTATGTCACGAAGAAGCACCACTCCCTCATGGTTTCAAAAAGACTTTGAAAACCCAACCATTTGCTGAAGTGCTCCTCCGAAGCTTGAGGAGCTCAGGGCGAGCTGTGTCTGCATCCCGCAAGCAGAAATGAAATGTTCCATTGCGAGCAATGGGTAAATAAGCAACTAACAAGGGGAAGATGAGGGGAGACTGTGCCTCGTGACTTTGTCACCCGTGTGTAAGAGGTCCTATCTCAGCCTTTTGCAATTGATTTTTATTTCCTTGTCTCTGCTGGCAATTGGGCAAGCCTCATCAGTTAGGGACATCAACACGGTTTCACTCACCGCTGAACCGTGAAGAAATGTGATTAGTATTAGCAAAAAGTGTCTCGGACAATTTTGGTAACCCTCCATGAATATCTGCTAACTGGATCCCAGTGCTTCCTCCTTAGCACCAAATTTGTTTGCAAATTGCTCGCCCGGGAGTAAGCAACATCCTCAGGGACTCAAAGTCACCCTGTCACACATGCCAAGGGTAGTGCTCTGCAGGTTTCCAGGGCAGAGATGGTGCAGAGTGGAATCAGGCTTAACAGCAACTGCTGAAGGGAGGAGAGATGGGGAGGCAGACTGTGGGGGAAGCCAGCCCAGCTGCTGAAGCAGCAGACGTGGGCACAGCTCTGTCTGCAGGCACTCACTGGCTCCTTCTTTAAAGATGCCCCAGGGCACGTGGCTGGTGACTAACCTGCAATTATCACTGTCTCACTTTTTCTAGTAGAGGAGTCCAGCCAATAGTGGGACATGATAAATCATACCCAATGGACGTGGCGTTGTGTGCAGAATAGGGAGATCCGGCCTCACACAAATTGTTCCACCCTTGCACCTCTTCTGTTTCCGTCCTCCTCTCGCAGCAGGTTGTGGCAGACCCTGGCTCTCGCCACTGGTTGTACAGCTCTTGCCACAGCGGGTGTCTGGACTGTGGCAAGTACTGAAGGCATTACCTAAGCACAAATTCTATACAATAGAAATACCAAACCAATTCAGGCTTCCTAATCACCTCTCTGTGGAGGTCTGATTTGACTCCAAAACGCCTTTAAAACTCATTAAAAGTTTCTGTGCAAGCAATGATTTCCTTTGTTCCTGCCCCAAATCTAATGGAACAATCTTCTGGGAAATAAGAAACAGTAGGTGGAAAAAATGGCATTCAGATAAGATTTTCCCTTAAGCTATTTCTCTGTAGCTTCCTTCTGATGGCATGATGCTTGCATTATATTTAATCCTTCATATGAACATAGAAACTCAGATTTTAAAAAGCTGAGACCATTAGCAGAGAGCAGACACTTCATTTTTATGTGAACATCACAAGATTGTACCGTAGGAAGGGAAACAGACGTCCTTCGTGAATGTTTATACTACATCTATGAAACTATTGGAACAGTTTGGGAGAAAATTGCTGTTCGGCATAAGCAAATGTAGTAGACCCTCAGTTCTTGCTCTGTCAGGCAATGTTCTCTGAGCTCTAAAAAGTATTCCTCAGAGATCAGGACACAGTTTTAATCAGTAATGTAAGAAAATCTAAGGAAAGCTAGATTCCCGTTCAAAAATATTGTGAAATCAAAGCAAATATCTGCAATAGTCAGAAGACAAAAGATAAAACAGATGAGGGTTTTTTTTCCATAACCACAGTTAGTTCCTCTTTTTCAGATTTAATTGCATTCAGATGCTCACTTATCATTCTTCACTAAGCACTCACCTTCCTGAGTAAACAGGAAAAGAGGTGGATAGTGCCGTATTTGAGTTCCTCTCGGCCCCAGAAGTAATGATCTAATTACTTGATCAAATAGTCCCTAGGGCATGGACTAGACAAGCCACTTGTTTTCATGGGAGGCTAATTGCATTCTATACTCAGCCTTCCGGCATCTCAGCTATGCGACAGTTTCCAAAGCCGGAGCGATAGACCAGCAGCCTGGAGACCAGACCCGCCTGGAAGCTGCTCTTGGTGCTGGATCACACCCTCGCACCTTCCCTGGGTAGTTGTGGTAGGGAATGATGAGAGGGGAAAGTCGGATGTAATGAAGCCCCAGACTTTAAAATTTAATTGCAACAAACTGCAGGAGAGTGGGCTGGGAAGCCTTTGCCATGCTGAGAATATAGGGAGAACCTTTGATTTCTATGAAAATGCTTTGTTCATCAAAATGTGGGTAGTGTATTATATGGGATGCTGCACATAAGCAAAATGAAATCCCTGATGCTGACCAGTGCTGGATGCCACAGAGGAAGAAAGCTTACTTAGGCTTTTAGATAAACCAAGTGATGCAAAAAAATCCAGAGGTGTCATATTCTAAAGCAAAGCGTTCAGCAGTTTACAAAATAGGGTGTTTTTCTAGAAAAAAATCCGTCTGAACAGCCCAAAATGGCACATATCCAAACAGCTGCACAGGGAAAAAAAATCAGTTTGAGGTGTTTTCATCAAAAATCATGACATCTGCACATCCTGAAGTTTTGTATTTATGTTAACGATCATGCCTCCATGACCACGTGGTGTTTCATGTCTGTAGGCGAACTTTTTATAGCCGTAAGAAAATGGCTCCAATCTTGATGTGCCTCCATCTTCGGTAGCTCTTGGTGGTGAAATACAAAGTCTCTCTTGCATTATTGGGAGCCAGAAGCGTTGACCATGTTCTTTTTTATTGACTTTTTTCGGAAATATACTCCTCATCACCAGAATACTGTGCTCAGGGGCATCCTCTTCTGCAGCACCAGACAAAGCTCTGGGTAGGGGAGTCTGTCTCCTCCTGGGCTCCAGGAACCTCTTCTGGTTCAGGTTTGTGTTCTGTCATGCTGTTTTCATCAAGGCGCGACCCATCGCACCAGCCTCTGGCTCTGCAAAAGACTGTAACATGTGTTTTTAATTAAATAGAAGTGTCAGATTTGGAAAAAAAAAAAAATCACTTCTTTTCAGCTCTTTTGCCAAAGGAGGATGGCCATGGAAGGATGTTGCTGTGGTCTCGTGACTCACTGAAGTTAATATGACTAGTCAAATGACCAAATTGCTAATAAATATAATAGAGATCCACAAATAAGTGTCAATTAAGGATAATAATCCAGCCCGCTGATGTTCCCACATATTACAAATGCAGATCAATTTGTATCTCCTAAAATGTCTATTTCTCTTAGAAGTTGTTACAATTTCTTGCTAATCAAATATAACAATAGGGTATACAATAACCCACTATAGAAAGGGAGCCATAGGACCGGTCCTCAGCTTTGGTTTTAGAGGTGAGCCTGGAATGCTAGGAAAGCATGAAGAACTGGAACTGTACAAACCGGACTATGAGAAACTCTTGTCTAAGACAAGCAAACAACACTGTACAAGTCCTTATTCCTTCCTATTATCTATAAAAGCCACCAGTGCAGCAGTATGAGTCTCAGAGAGAGAAACCGCACATGATGCACCGAGCCTGTCCAGCAAAGAAGAGTGGAAAGACTGAATGAACCATGAGGTGCTGCTGAGAGGATGCCAAGAGCAGTGCAAATCCATCAGCTCATATGGGTTTAGGATGGGAATTTCAGTTTCCCCATGTAAACAGTAGAAATGAACCAGTGCCGATGCCTGCAATTCTCCAGCGGGACTCCTGGTTTCCATTGTAAACAGGATGCACTGCTCATGCTGAACGCATTGGGTGGCTTCTTTCTCCCCCCCCATTTAGCATTTGTATAAGTGATCTCATCGGGGAATTTGGTCACCTAAATGTAGTCTGATGATTACATTCCGCTTCCGTGATTGGAATATCTCAGAGAAATAAAGATTTTCTCTGCTGCGGAGCTAAGTGAGATATCATGATAAACAAAAGGTTCAATACGCTAATATGGAGTCCTGGGACTAAATCCCACTTACAATGAAGCCCTTTACACTGCTTTGGCAGTAAAAAAATGCCTTTCAAATGAGTGCCCCTTTACTTTGCCCTGAATGGCTTGAAGAGGTCCTCAAGGTAACTGGAGTTGTGTCCCCATTGGCATTGACAAGCATGAATGATATTTATAGAGGGTGGAGAGGAATGGATTGGGTGTATTTAATGGTTAAAAAGGTATTAGAGAAACAGAAGCGCTGATGGCATACTGTAGGATTAGCTGTTTCTTACCATGAGAATTAGGACATGATGTTTCTCATAGTAAATCAGATCAATTGTCCATCTTCCCTAATAATAGCTATCCATTCTTATTGCATTGAAAAAACCTAAGGTATCATTCAGACATTTAAGGAATAAGGAGATGAAAATACTCAAGCATATTAAATCTTCTTTGAAAAGCAATTAATTCAGCACCTGTTTTTCTTTAATTACTGTGTCATTCCCGTTGGGAACCACATGACTTGAGTGTTAGGTGGAAGCAGAATTTGCTCAGGATCACATGTTTTTCCTGGAAGAGAGTTTCCACCAAAAATTAGGATGTAAACAAATATGTAAAGCATGTATAGGTGGAGCCTGTTCAGGTAGTTAGTGGTCAGGTGTCCATACCCCTGGGCTCCCTTGTTTCCGGAGATGACGCCATGCAAGCCATATAAAAAGGTTTGCATTTTGATGCTCACACCAGTTCATTTGACTTCTCCCTCGCTCACTTGCATTGGTGAACTGGTAAGTCTTTCTTGGATTTATCAGGGAATAATGCGATGGCTGTGTTACTTGGTTGTTCTGGTCAAGAGAATATATTACTGATCATAGGAGAGCTTTGCTTCTGGTGTTTCTGTTCCAAGATTTGTCCTGGAATGGGGGAGAGGATTTTTGACTCTTATCTAGAGTTTCCTCTTCCTTAAGTAGCTTGCAAATGTCCTGTCACCTCTTCATAAACTGTGACTGTCTCTCATCCTCCTTCATATTCTATCTTCATTAAGTTTTTCATACCTCATTAAGTCTGGAAATTAAATAAATTAGTGGATGCTGCAGAGTAAGTCTTGGGACTTCAAAAGAGATGGGTGGGAAGAAGCATTATCTGGAAGGAAGCTGCAGAACACCTGAAGGCAAAGCTGCAGGAGATATCTGGGAGAAGTCAAGATGAGGAAATGAATTGGAAATACAAGCTGCAAACTCTGGGCCAACCCTTCTCTTATGAAAGGATGAGCCTATTAATTTTAATACAACTCCAATGATGTACCATGATATACAGCTGGAGGATTTGGGATAGCGTCTGAATTTGTGGTCTTTGGGCTCTATCCTCGGGCGTTAGCAGCTCAAAGTCTACACGAAGGGAGATGTGCTCTGTGCTGTGCATGAGGAACTGAAGAAGTGATAAGCAAAAGATGGGCCCTGGAACATCTGCTGATTTAATTAAGAAAATAAGAAAATTAACTATTTTCATGTTATGGCTTCTACAAAGTTTGGGTAATTCTATAAAATTCAGGGTTTATGCCTCTAACTGTGAGCAATTCTACAAAGTTCAGGGTTTATGCCTCTAGTCTTCCTGACAGTGATGCTTGCAAGTTCCCAAGAAAGGAAGGAATAACTGGGCAGTGTTAGCTGCATATGTCTGAATCCACAAATCATTCACACACGCAACTTTTTCTAACAGTCCTTTTCTCAGCCCAACAGCTAACTGTTATATACGTTCCAAGAGGTTGTGAATTGTGGCTCAAGAAGAAAGGACGAATGTCTTGATTTTGTATCTCTCTTCTTATCTTTGTCCGTAGCTTCATCAGCACCTCAGAAGGATGTCTTGCTACGAGCAGTGCAAACAGCCCTGCCTGCCTCCTCCCATCTGCGTGCAGAAATGCGCCAAGTGCGTGGAGCCCTGCAAGACGGTCTGCGTGGAGCCCTGCGGCAGCGTCTGCGTGAAGCCCTGCGAGGTCTGCCCGACGCCCTGCGCCACCCAGTGCACCACGTCCTGCGCCACCCAGTGCGTGGAGCCTTGTGCCACCCAGTGCACCACGTCCTGCACCACCCAGTGCGTGGAGCCCTGCAGCACCCAGTGCGTGGAGGTCTGCCCCCCTAAGTGCATCGACGTCTGCATAAAGCCATGCGCCACTCAGTGCGCGACCCAGTGCACCACCCAGTGCGTGGAGCCCTGCGTCACCGAGTGCTGCACCAAGTGCGTGGAGCCCTGCCCACCCCCATGCGTGGAGGTGTGTGCCACCAAGTGCGTTGATTCGTGCGAGACGGTGTGCCTGGAGCCATGCAGCACGGGATGCTCTCACCAATGCTGATCGCCGTAATGCACGAGCCTTGCATGCCGCCCTGATGCTTCAGTGCGTTGCATTATCCATAGGCTCATGAACATCCATGGAACGAAAAACAAGTTACAGACCCACCTGCAACGTACTGAGACCTCTCCCCACCTGGTTAGCCCGTGCTCTCTTTGTCTTGGAAAATACTTCTCTGAATGTTTCCAGCCTGTATCTTTCTTTTCTGTGATACTTCTGCTACTGCTACCTCAGCACCTTTTTCTTGGTAACTGCTGGGCACCTTGGGAAGTTATTTAGCAATGGCTGTGCTGTAAGCAGTTGATGTTGGAAGATGTCTCCCCTTCTATTCTTAATTCTCATCTCATCTTTTAATGTATGCCCTCTTGTCTTTTAATGTCTATGTGCAGCAATAAAAATTGACCATCAATGGCACCATATGTCTTCTGTCTTTCTTTAATCTCGCCGTTCCCATGCCTTTGCACCCAAGAACACGTCCCTTTAGTTTTCCTTCTAAAAGGTGTTATGGTTGTGGAGGATTTGTGCCTGCAATGTAGTGCTGTAAACAGAGAGCGTGCATTATAACGTGGAGCCATGTCTTCTAATATCATGAACAAACATCATCCAGTCACTACTTTTACTGACACATATAAAAAAATCAGCTTTGTCCTACTTGAAAATAATGATAGAAATTTAATTTTCACTTTTATTAATGATAGAATGTTGATCTTTATATCTCTAGGTTTTGGAGGCAAATCTTAGAAACTGTTAAAAGGTAAATTTAAGTGGAAGAAAACCCCAAATCCAAGAAAGAAGGAATTGAAACATTCTTGCCGAGATTTTAATTATTTCTTAAAAACTTTCTGATGGAGATGAAAATGGTATTTTTGATGAATTCTTTCCATGATCCTCACTGTCTAAATATAGAAAGTAGAGGATTTGGCTTCAGGAGATGAATCTTTTTGTGGTTCAGGAACAGGTCCGAGCCCTGCAAGACTGCAGTTCTGTTCCCAGGTTTGCTGCTGATACTTGGTGTGGCTTTGGGCACGTCTCACTCTTGTTATCTATCTGTTCCCCATCTGCAATGAGGAGAACTGACATCCCTGACTGGTAGAGTGGTTGGCATTTCGGGTTCATTAGCGTCTGGCACGTACAATAATATTTTAATTCACTTATAAATGCATCTTCTTTATTTGGAGTCATAATTTTGAAACTGGAGGAGGCCCATTGTCTGGAAGGACGTTATTCCCATTTAAACACTCAGTTTCAGAGATAATGCTCCCATTGTCTTCCACACTGTGGATGTCACTTGCCTACCTCCATCTCCATGGTAGCCACACAATTTCCCTGTCTGGGATGTAGACAATTGCTATCCACCTACCATATCATTATGGCAAGGGTGGAGAACATCTAATCTAGAAAAGAAAAGAGTTATATTTAGGTGTGTGTAAACACTGTTACCAAATCAGCTTTTAATGAAACCTTGTGTGCAGGTGTAGAGAGTTTGACAGTAGATTCCTTTTTGTGTTATTTCTGTCAACACCAAAAGGTGACACCATCAAACAGGAATAATGATAGGCAAAACATTTGTCTCAGTAAGGCAAACAAATTCTACACGTGAACACACATTTCAGTTCGGATAGACAAAGCAGGGGTAGAAGGACCAGACATTCAACAGCACGAAAATGGAGGGGGAGACCAGGAATGTGCACCTCTAATTCCTACTGCTGAATGCAAACCTTTGGGGATTCAGCAACGAACTCTGCCTTGCTAATAACTTCTTGCTGCTGCCACATGTGTACTGTCAGTGCCCACTTTCAGGCACGGAAAAAGTCTTAGTCATGAAGTCATATGCAGCTACTAATGAGATCCATCCTATAGGTTAGTCACCTATGACTGATTTCCAAGCATCTTCATCCAGCTCTATCTATCTGCTGTGTTAGTAATTTAAATTTTTTTCTTCTCTCTCTCCCTGCTGCGAGCATTGCACCAGGCGCAGTAATCATAGATGGGAGCCCACAGCTCTGAAAACCCCAGAGGAAGTGGCAGAAGAGACCTGTTGGTTTGTGATCATCATGCTTCCTGCGCCTGTAGGAAAAGGTGTTGCAAAAGCCCTGACACATTGCTCTCCTATGCACCTGTGGTTAGTTCTGAGCATTGCTAAGATTCTCCCGTATATTTACAATAAATTAGTGACATTTGTTCCATGTCAACCTCAGGGTTGTTAAGACCCTTGCTAAATCAGGCATGAGTGAGGGATCTTAAGATATGAGATGATGTTGTTTCCACTAGCATCTTCTGCTCTCCTAAACCCAGAAGAAGCCATGTCCATCATCCCTCCATGGATCACATGTCTGTAGTGGAGACCGGGCTGTAATTCATAGGGCTGAATATAACCCCACAGGGCATAGCATTGAGGGATACTCAAGGGAGGCTTGAACTACCTTTTCCATTAGAGCTGAAGATAATGTTTCACTGGAAACATTTTCTCTGTTCTTTCCTTGGAAAAATTTCAAGAGGATCAACATTTTTCTGAAACATGGATCGATCCCCAGAAAAAGAAATTCTGCCACAACTTCAGCGAGCCAAACCTATTGTAAAATAGAAGTTTCAGTTGCTACAGTGAAAAGCTATGTGAAAGTGCAAGAAAAAATAAGAGGAAAGATTTCTGATTTCTTGACAATATAAAATGTTTCATTCCCCTTTTGGGGAAGGAAAATAGAGGACAGAAGCAAAACCCAAAAACACAGACTGCCAAACACAGACCCACTGCCCTTCCCAGGAGCTGGGATGCAACGCACAGACCTCCCCCACCCCACTCTGATTTATGCCAGCCGGAGATCTGTTCTGGTGATCACAGACAAAACTATCAGGAAAAATGTAAACTTTATGCGAACATGTTCTCCCCACTCTGGAGCGGATCAGAGCCATCTCTCAAATCTGAATTCAGTTGTGGGATCTTTGCCCAGGGTCAGGACAAGATGAATTATTAATAAATTAGCCAGTTATTACCAGATTGGGTGTGCCTTGCATTAAAAACAACAAATCCCCCGCACCCGAAAGAGGTGGTATGTCTCACAGACCTTGACTGAAGTCCAGGTGTACGGAGGTGTCAGTGGAGCAGGTTCTGGTTGTGAAAGATTCTGGTCATCAAGTTAATCTGTTGTCATCAGCTCCCGGGGCTGACTTCTGAAAGCATATAAAAGCCTTCCATTGGGCTCGTTAACCTGAGCAGCTTCTTCTTCCTTTCCTCCAACAGCAGGAGATATCAGGTGAGTTCCTCTGTGCACATTTAGCTATATACGTCGGGGTTCCTGGTGCTCTGTTCTTGGGAGATAGGGTGATTTCTCTTTATTTTGTTTTTCTAGTACCAGTTTCAGCTTGTCGTCTTGGCAATTTCACCTCCATACAGGGAAAGCCATATTATGTTATTTTGAGACTTTCTGAGGCTCCAGACAGTAGCTTGCTGACTCTGTGGACCAGCAAACCCTTGTCAACCCTCATAATTTTTTTTTCCCAACTGATAAGAATCCTTGTGGATAACCACTGGGTATTGAGGATTAGCTACCAAAGGATGGCATTCACTGGCAGCTTGTTTTGCATCTGTCGAGCAGTCATGGGCTGATCTCTGCAGTCTCCTGGATCTCCAGGACTCCGAGTTTCACTTCTCTGTATAAAATCATATCATCACTGAGCAGGAGGACAGTCCACCTGCATTTAGTGGCCAGAGATGTGGCTCCTGCTCTGAGGCTCTTGATGAACTGAGCAGAGATGTGGTTGTTACTGGAAGGGATTGTTATCAAATGATTTTTTTTTTCCCCCTTTCAAAATCATTTGCAAAACTGAAACGTCACTAGCTTTCTGCTCCTCTTTGACTAGTTTTAAATATTGCTCTGAGGTTCTTCTTGAACTAAGCATGCTTTCATTACAACTTGTATTGCTTCTTTGCTTGTCAAAGTTGAAAAGTTCAGAAAACAGTGAGCAGAGGGAAAGAAGGAAAACTCACTGTTTCTCTTCCCTCCTTCTGTAGCTTTTTACCTGTCTGGATCACAACTTTGTTAGGATGGTGCTTGTCTCTTATATTAATCTATGCTTATATACAGTTATGCCCTGAGGCCTCAGGAGAGTGGCTGATCCCCACAGGGGCTAACAGTGATGGGAGCCCAGAAGAGCAATATGGGGCAGCTACAGCAAACTGGAGTCACTGACACAAACTCGGTCTGAACAGCAGCATCCTCAGGGATTTCCAAGCGGGGGTTTTGTGGGTTTTTTGCTGGTAGGATTAACTTTTAAAGGCTGCTCAACTGTTGGTTCAATGTCAAAGCTGAAGAACTGATTGAAACTGTAATATCCGCATAGGAGAAGTGTGTAAGGCTTAAAATAACTGAAATAGCACCTTGGTTTTCTTCCAGGCTTAGCAAAGATGTCTTCCCACCAGCAGAAACAGCAGCAGCAAATACCTTCAAAATGCCAGGAAAAGTGTCCTCCAAAGTGTGCGGAGCAATGCCAGCCCCCAAAAGGGCAAGCCAAGTGTCCTGTGAAGAGCATCCCGCAGCAGCAGCAGCAGCAGCAATGCCCAAAGCAGAAGTAGCGCTAACAGCAATGGTCACAAAGTGCAATGGAAGATGCAAATGTTTACTTCCCAGCTCTCCTTCTGTCTGCTGGCTCTGCCAGAATAGCTAGAAATTTGTAGCACACCTCCTTTTGTTTGTGAGCAGAAATTACTTTACAAAGAGATGCAATTCATTAACTTGGATTTATTCATCCTCTACTAAAAAAAAAATATTCTTCTGATCTTTAATTTGGGACATGCTACAATAAAATTATAAGTAACCTCATTACTTGCTTCCTGATTTCTTTTTTTTTTTTTCACTTTATCAGTGTCATTCATTCTCTTTTGTGTTCTTTTATCAGCCAAAGAATTACCTTTAACCGTACACTTGTATATAAGGCACATACACAGAAGGCTCTGTGCACATTTGCCTTGTAGATTTCCCATGAAATTATTTGTCCGTATTTTTATTTTAGATAGATCCAGAAACCTACAGCTGTTAATATGATGACCCAGTAGACCAGAAATGTGAAATGCATAGGGCAAACAGGACACAAAACGATCACAATTTCTATAAAGGCCATTTAAATTTGGGATCTTTTGGGGCAGAGCTATGCCTAGGTGTCAAAACTGGCTCTGGATTGATGTGCTTCCCATCTCAGGGCAATCTTGCAAGTTGTTTTCATACTGAACTGGAGCAAACTGGGGAAAAATCAGTTTTCTGCAAGATAAAATATTCTGAAGTATATCTTTGTGGGTCTATCAAAGCAATTAATCTTGGTTTTAGAGTCTTAACTATACTCTAACTGCTGAGAGGAAAATAGCCTTTGGAAGTTTTTAACACTGGAAGGAAGCTTTGGCTTGCTCAGCATGAGTAGTTTTGGTTTTAGAAGAATCAGAAAGAGGATTCAGAATGTTTTGGTTTCACAGTAGGACATACTGGCTCAGCTAATTGATTTCCAGCCAGCTGTATGGCAGAGTAGAGGAGGAAAATTACCATAAATATAGAGGCTGTTGAGTGGTATGATATTGGTGTCTGGCAGCTAGACATAAGCTTGCTCTGCAAACCAAAGGCTGTGTGTCTCAGTGCGATTCCGTGCTCAGATGATGAGGTTGGATGTATCTAACACCCATCTAACAGGTACAGAGCCAAACTAGTGAGATTACATCACTCCTGGCTCATCTGAAGTGTGGGAAAGACTTGTTTGCTTGTGCTTGCAACCTGCCTCGTAGACACGCCTGTGCCTCATGTCCGCTGAAGGTCACGGAGTGGCTGTGGATATGTGTAAATTGGGCAGATTGACCATGGGGACAACTCGGTGTGCCCTGCTCTGGGACGGGGTGCCTTGCTGAGAGGTGTTTCGGTGTTATTGGCCACCCCATGGACTGACACGGTGCAGGGAATCTTGCAGGTACTCAAACTTGGGCACCTGGAGATGAGCAGCAGGACCCAGGGACCTCTGCAAGCATCCAAGTTTCCGAGCCCTGATTCACCCAGTTTTGAGGCTAAAAAATTACTGACTCTTGCAAGCTGAGGCCCCTTTTCATCTTTTTAAGCAGAAGCTATTAAAAATCTCCACAACTTGGTATTCAAAGTCATTTTTATTGTTGATTTTCACAGTGAAATAAATCCTGGATACAATATCAGCCTAAAATAATTAGAGATAAGTACCAAATACATACACTGTGTGGTGAAACATGTTCCAGGGTGTAATTGAGACAGCACTGTGTATGCTTCCTCCTTTATCCTGTCTAACAGATGGAAGCCACGCCTGAGGTTAATCTATTACAAAACATGTCTGGATTGGATTTAATTATCTATATATTTTCCATAAATAATCTCAGCTCGAGCTGTTCTTTTACACATCCTAGAAAATCCAAGGTGAGCTCTTTGAGGAAAGTGCTGATTACTACCAATTCAGCTAAGCAAATAAGTAAGAGGTGGTGGCTTTTCTGTCAAAATCTTCTTATTTCCTCTAGCCCAATGGATTTTTTTTTTTTTTAATTGCATAAAATATTCAGCACTATGGATTCATGATTCAGAAAGTCTTGTTGCCATTGACCAGAACCCTTTAAGCAGCAGGTTCTGCACAAACCTCAAATCCTATTATTAATAGGCAAAACACCTAAATGCAAGGTGGGAGATGGCATTTGCGTACGGGGAGCTGGGGAGAAAGGCGTGAAAACCAGGAGGCAGCATGCGGGTCTGGACAATGAGCTCTAGGTCCCTAACTGCATTTGGGTTAAGTTTGAATATTTAGCTTAATGAACCCTGGGCCTTTGAAAGCCAGCGGGATGATTGGGAGAGGGAGGAAATTCAGGCCACTGGAAAGCTGAACGCATATGCCCACGACATCACTTGAAGCCTCGTTACCTATTGACAGTCCCGACATGTCAGTTAGCGTATGGCTGTTAGTATAGGATAACGCTAGCGTTAGCTGGAGGGGGAGTTGGGAGCTGTGCTTCTTAACAGAAATTCTGCAGTGGAAAAAAAAAAGGGTGTTGGAAAATGACCTCTGATTGTGGGACACGGGGAGAGGAGGTCTGGGTTTTGCAATCTTCTCTCTTCGGGGCTTCCCTTGTCAGCTGCAAGTTACTTCTGCATCGGTGGCCACTGGTTGGGCTGCTTCACCTGCTGCTGCTCGATGGGAGGACACTTCTCTGGAAGGGAGCACTTCTCTGGCTCAGGGCAGGGAGCAGGGATTGGCACGGGGGTCTCCTTGCACTCCTGCTTCTCTGGAGGGCACGGGGTGGGCACAGGGATCTCCTTGCACTCCTGCTTCTCCTGGGGACATGGTACAGGTTCAGGGCACGGAACAGGGATTGGCACAGGGATCTCCTTGCACTCCTGCTTCTCCTGGGGACACGGTGCAGGTTCAGGGCATGGAACAGGGATTGGCACAGGGGCTTCCTTGCATTGCTGCTTTTCTTGGGCACATGGTGTGGGTTCAGAGCATGGAACTGGGATTGGTATGGGGGTCTCCTTGCACTCCTGCTTCTCTGGAGGGCACGGGGTGGGCACAGGGATCTCCTTGCACTCCTGCTTCTCCTGGGGACATGGTACGGGTTCAGGGCATGGAACAGGGATTGGCACAGGGATCTCCTTGCATTGCTGCTTCTCTTGGGAACATGCTACAGCCTCTGGGCAGGTAACAGGAACTGTCACGGGGATTTCCTTGCACTCCTGCTTCTCCAGCACACATGGAGTTGGTTCAGAGCAGGAAACAGGGGCTGGCACAGGCAGCTCTTTGCATGCTGATTTCTCTTCGGGGCATGGAACAGGCTCAGGGCATGACACAGGTGGGAAAGTTGGTGGTAGCTTGCATTGTTGTTGCTGCTGCTGCTCCTGGGGTGGACACTCGGGTATTACAACCGCTGGTGTTTCTCCTTTGCCTGGTTCCACCACCGGTGTTGGCAATGGCACTGTTTTTTCTGATACCACCACTACTGGAACTGGTTCTGGGCAAGGTGTTGGGACTTGGACTTCAGGTTGCTGCTGCGGACATGGGACTGGGTCAGTGCACGGCACAGGCTCTTGGCTTTGATTTGAAATCGTTTTGCTCAGGCCAGGTGGGAGGGTGATTTCCTGCTTGATTTGCATCTGATTCAAAGACATCTTTGCAGAAAACAAGATTATCTGAAAGAAAAATCAGAGTGTTATTGTGCCTGCTAAATGAACTGCATTGGGATAAGGGTGAAACGATTATAAGAAACATGAATCAGCTGCAAGAGTAAAGTTCTCTTAGTTTGCCCTTGGTTTCCCAAGGCAGGTTGGCTCAGAAAGAATCATGATTTGCTCTTTCTTTTTCATCCTGCCTTTCAGCTCCTGCTCTGACTCTGTCTTATCTTGTTCCTCCTTTCTGTTCTGCAATGTGGGACAGCCCTGTCAGGTCTGACTGAGGTAGAGGCACTCCTTTGAACTTGGAGCTGATTTACACTTCAGAGCTCTTCCTCCTGTTGCTTAGCTCTTCCCAATGTGTTAACTCCCTTTCATTTCTGTCCCGGGGAATTGACGAGAGGAGTTGGCAAATAACAGATCTGCTGGTTTGATAGCGGCTTCAGAAAGTCAAAAAAATAATAAAAAAGTAATGAATGCCAAAGACAAACATTTAAAAACTTTTTGTGTATCAAAATGTAGAAAAATATAAATCTGGGCCCAACGGGATATTTTACATTGACAAACCTGAAATACTTTATTTTGCCCATTTTAAAATGGTTTCCAGATTTTACTTGGAATTAGAAACCTGAGGTGTTAAGGCCTCGAGGTGGACCTCACCAGTAAGCTGATATCTTTCTGTAGTATTAAGAGTCTTTACAGTAAAAATAGGCCAACTCCTCCTCTTGCTCTGGTTTCGCTCTGACTTCATTGATGATGAAATGGACTGAGGTTACCTGTGGCACAGTCCTTCCAACTGTCACGGAAAGAATTAGCAGTGGTAATGCATCCCTATGTTTCTGGATTATCATGGCCACTAATAATACGTGTAGCTTGCATGAATCAGAATAATCAGGAGGGATTTCTTCTCCCAAGGCAACAGGCCATGTGCAACAGGCCAAATGGTTTTCCTAACAATTTATGACGCTGCCTCTCTTTTATGGGCTACTGAAAGCAGGCACCAGGCTCAGCTGGACTGGTGCTGTGTCTTTGGTAAACCCTGTGTTGCTGTTTCTCTAGAGACAGTATAATGGCACAAATAAAAGTTTAGAATTCCAGAAGTGTTGGTCGGAAGGGGCATTTTTAAGTCCCCTCAACGCAGGACTAGCACCAACACAGATCATGTGAGAGTGTGCAAGTTCGTTCTCCCTTCCTCATGTTGCCTTCCCCTTTCAGAACATCTTCAAAGCAAATTCATTCCACTCTTCTGCATCCTCGTAGATCCTCCAGATCAATATCACTTGTCTCTTGCTACTTTCTTTATAGGAGCCTGATAAGATCTTAAGCCAAATTAATATATTGCTCTAGACATGGGTAGCATGAATGATACAGCACACTAGGAACACTTTCACCCTTCTGCTCTGCACAGCCTCTCGTACTCCTAAATCTATCTTTTACAAAGTAATTCTTCAATGAAATTGAAGTTTTAAAAATATTCTTGTTATAAATAGCAGAATCACAGAAAATAGATTTGGAAGGAGCTTTAGCAGACCATTTAAACCTTCTTCCCTGAAGGCAGGATCAGTTATACTTAAACCAACATAATTTTATCTCATCTCTTCTACAGAAAGGATCTAATTCAGCACTTAACTATCCTCAGATTTACACACAATCTGAATTTGCCTTGCAGAGTCATTCCAAGATTGCTTGTCCTACCCAAATGCCCACAGTTTCTCTTCTTTGCAGAAATCTTTTGCATATTCAAAGGTAACAAATAAGACACTTCTTTAAAGAGTCTGCCTACGCTAAGCCAAGCAGTGAAATTATAAACATCACAAAAAAAGTATCAGTGTTCTCCGACTTACCCAACCAGTCAACAGGGAGAAGCACGAAGTCGAGTGGATGGTGGAGCACGGAGATTTGAGAACTTTTATATGGTTTCAAAGCCCTGCCTTCTGGGAATGAGTCCTCCTAGGTAATGAGCTCATTCTTTCACAACTGCCGTTGTGCATTTCCTCCACAGACTTGTTTTACACGTAGGCATTGTGAAGAGACAGCTTCTGGTGCAGAATGCGTTTTAGTCCCCTTTCTGACTAATCCGATTTAACAAAAAACTTTCTGTGTGAATAAAGGTCATACCCTCAGGTTAACACACTCATTGCAGACCCCATCGAGATCAGGGGTCTTGGTGTGGCGTCAACCAGTGTGGTTCCCCTTCAACCCATGCACAAGTCATTTCATGTCAGCTAATGCTCCCACTTCTTCGGATGTATCTGTGGTTTAAGACAGGGGGGCTAATCTGTACTTCTCTCACCTGCTTTTCATCAATGAATTCTCTAAAGTGACTTTCTTGTGATTCTATAAACTTGTGATGGATGGGGTTGGTTTTTTTTTTCCCCATGAAGATTTCATTCTTCTTTCATTTCAGAACAGATAATTTTGAATGCATGTTGTTTTCCGTGGTGCAGAGGATGCAGCTCCCACCTTTCTAAATGTGACAGAAGAGGGAGCTGAGTTTATCTCCATGTACCATGTAAGAAGTAAAAGCATTTTTTAACAGCATACAAGATTTATCACATCCAAATGCAACTGGGACACTGGTCTCATTTAGATGCCAGAATGGCATTTGAAAAGATGTTTCAATCTACATGTGAAATAAAGGGAGCTTGTAGTGTACACAGTTTTGTATAAGCATATATAATGTATATAAGCATTATTCCATGTAAAAAAGCTTATTGAGTGAAAATAGCTCACTGATTATTATTCTCAAAACCTCAGGGAGCTATCAGGATACAAGTCAAACAGTCCTCATTTCTGATGGTAGGATTATTTTCAGCAGCGGAGACGACGTGTCCCACAAAGAGGTGAATTTCATCATATTTGGTGTCTTGGGACTATCTTTGTCCTGTCTCCACCATTTTACCAGAGTTATTATCAGAGCACGCACTCCAGATGCAATCGTTGCAACAGGCTGAGCTGGTACCCATCACCGGCTGGGATTCCTGGGCTGCAAATGCAAGAAGCTGTTTCTAGCTGTGGTGTAACTTCCTCTGTTAATAATCATTTGGCAACTGAAGGACAGAACACCTGAATTTTGCACCACATCTTCTTCTCCTATAGCGTGACTTCATCCATGCAACTTCCTTTCTTACCTCATGGCAGGTGGGGCCCTGCCTTGCTGCCTGCCTGGCTCTGGAAGATGCTTAGTTTTAGTTGCCAGCCTTTGCTAGCGAGGGAAATATCCCAGCACAAGACCTAACCCTGACTCAGGCCTTTGCTGGTACAAATTGCAGTCGTAGCTCTGCTGAAGGCAGGAACTAGGACACTTTCCAGCAGTGGAGAACCTGCCTGTCTGCTTTCTAGGTAGCATCATGCTTTGTGGTTATCAAAATAGCCCTTCTGCTGAGATATGCTCCTGGAACATAGCCCTTCAAAGCAGGAAGATAGAGGGAATAAGCTCAGACTCATAAAAAAAGTGGGGTTTATCATTGCACTTGTTGGCCTGAAGAGGACTGGGTTTGAAAGGAGACAAGTGCATTTCATTAGATCAAACATTGCATTTGAATATTTGTGCAATATTCACAAGTGAATATGCACCTTCGGGTCAGAGCTTCAGTAACCTTTGGTATGTTCATCAATTAGAGCACCTGAGAGAAATGGGGCACGTAGCACTTGTGAAGCAGCGTTGAGGCAAAGACTGTTACAGGCTGTCCAGCCATGGCTCTGTGTTGAGACATTGCTTTTACTTAAGCAAGCAATGAGGTTTCTGGAATATTTAGGTGTAAAATTTCCAGCCTCAACTTGCAACATCAAGTGATTAAAGAAAATCACTTTCCATAGCTGGAAGGGAGACGACCTGAACCCTGTCTGGAGATCAGAAGGTGGGGCTGTTCTGACCTTAAACACTGGTTTGGATCCAGGTCTGGAGAGGCTTGGGGAGGTCACTTCACCTCCATGTCAGCAACCTCAGCAGAAAAAATGATGGTAATTATCATCGAAGAGGCTCTGAAGTCAGCCCGTGGAAAGGGAGTGAATGTTTTTCCCATAGTAGAGGTGTAATTGCTTTCCCCTTCCATGTGAATTGCACAAAGCCTATTTTTAGAGGCAAATGCCATACGCAGTGCGACCTGCCTCACTGAAACATTTGGGAAACTACAGGAGAAACGTGCATCGAGTAAGGTGGCTTTAGAGAGAACGTGGAGCTAAGCAGCTCCTCAGCTTTAGCCTGGTGGAGCCTGGCTCACCTCCCAGTTGATACTGAAGTTGTACCACTAATTCCAGGGAACATAACACCACAAGTGAGAAAAATACTGGCCCAAGCCCATCCTTCTTCCTAGACAGAAAATGCTACTCCAGCTCCCACACAGCTTGGGCAGGTGCTGTGCTGCTATCAGCCCATCAATGGCCTTGCAAATGCTGATCAGGTAGTTAAGTCCCCAAAAGTCTAAGATGCCCTAGGAGCTATGCAGCATTTACGCTAGCAGCTCCAAATGGAGGTCTGTAGCTGTCTGCTTTATCTGGTTTATCATCAAGATGAGAGTCTCAATATCTCTAAAGATCCTGAAGCTGTATTGCTTCAGTCTTAAAAAAAAAGGATCAGCTTTTCTAGAAGTGAAGACCACTGCAGAGGACCTCAGCTCAGAATGTGAAATGCTGACAGTGATCCTCACCTCACGTCTACATGGATGCTCTTTCATTTTTCGCCGTCCAGTACTTTGAACCTTTGTGCACAGAGAAAATGATCTGAGGAAACTATTGCACTCCTGGATTTCATGTCTTGGTGTGATTCAGAAGTTGCTGAACTGGATCTCCCAAGACATGGCTCGCCCTGATGTTTAATTAGACACTGTTTCGTTAACACCCCATCTTGTTCTTTATTATTGTGTCTGTCATCATCTTAGGGTGGACATCTGGATTAACTCATCTCACGAGACAAAAGACATAATTACCTGTTACTGGATTTTCTAGTATCGGTCTGTCTGCCTCTGAGTCCAGTCGCTGAAGCATCTGCAGACTCTATCTTCTCTCCTAGTGCCGGAGACTGTCAAGAATCATAGAATCGTTTTGGTTGGAAAAGACCTTTAAGATCATCAAGTCATGTTACAGAAGACAAGAAACTGGTCGCCCACAGGCATGGCCAAATGCTGTAATATCCAAGTACTAAATATGAAGTATCCATGCTTCAATTATTTTTCTCCCTGCCTGTTATTCCATGAGTGATTCCTCTTCATCTTTGCTGCAATAGAGCACCTGAGCTTCCCAGGAACCAGGGAGTTTCCTATTAGACTTGTATCAATGGGTTAGTTTAACAACTCTCAAGAGATTCACATGGCTGAATCACTGACTTAAGTCTGTGACTCTGCAGTCATAGTTATAAAACCTCTTCCATAAATTCACCAACCTCCATCTTAAAACTTGTTACATATTTTGATTCCAATTTTTTTTGATTTGTCAGCTTATCCCAGAGTCTCACTGCACTGTTTCTTGAAAATCTTCTAATTCCCTGCCTAAATGTATTACTAACTGCTTCTGCAGAATTACTGTGCTTCTCGAGTACAACAGATTGCCTCATTGAAAACCCACTGGGCACAACAGGAACACTTTCCAGTCAGCCATTACATCAAAGAAGCCTAATTCTCAATTGCTTAGCTCAGGAATGAACTTGTTGGAGTTTAGCCTGTCATCAGCCTTTTCTAGCCCATACACCAGGATGTGCAATTGTAAAGTAGAGCAACCTGGGGGCACCCTAGCTTCATGCTCATCTTTGCAGCCCTGCTGCTGGAGAGCAGGGAGCAGCTGGACCTCATTTCAGGTGTCCCTGCACTCTTGGAAGGGGATGAAATACCAGCTTGCTGGAGTATCAGCTGCATGGTGGTCAGGCAGGTGCCTGGTACAACAAGGAGGTTCTCAGGGCATCACTTGCGTTTGGATTAAGGTTGCTTTATACTTCGAAAGAAGTCAGAAAAGACCTTGAATGTCCCCGAGGTTCAGGTCCCACATTTTGAATTTCTGTGTGAATTTTCTGCTTGCGTTATTTTTGTTGTTTCTGGCAGGACTGAAGCCATGGGGCTTTAGAGCAGAGCATTCGGAAAACATTGGAAGAAGAACTCGCTTTCAGGTGTGGCCAAGACATCCGCCCTCTGCTGCTAAAATAGAAAATGCCTAAGAATTGGAAGTTTTCTTTCCTAAAGGTCAGGAAGAAACACCTGTTTCTGCAAATTGGGCAGTTCTGGAGCTGTGAAAAAAATGGGCACCATGTACAGCACAGGCCCTTGTCTCCAGGAGGTAGGGCTCCTGGGGTATATAAGGACCTTTCTGACTCCGAAGTCTACAGTTACAGACAGTTACACTGTCTTTGCATTGATTTATTGCTTCACTGGTGGGTTGAGTAAGTTTGATTCTGATGAATCTATTAAATACTGTTAATTAGACTTGCCATAATATGACTTACCATAGGATTACAGTTCAGTGATGGCAATTTCAGACTCTTCCATTTGCAAATGGAATTAATTAAGATTAAATTTCAGGAGCTGCAGGCTCCAGGAGTTAAACTGTTTCTTCTCCCACTCTTTCTGCATCTGTGTAATGCCACAGATTAATGGAGATAATCTTGGTTATACCTATGCCATTCTTGTGACTTTGATGGCATCACACCATTGCACAAGGTGATTATAGGAAGAGAATCAGGCCCAGAGGACTCGAGATTATACAAACTTGCCTTGCATTATAATCCTAAAACTGCTCCATTAGCTGAATTGCTATGGAAAGAGGAAATTTTAAAAGATTAGTATGTCCTGAGCATCTGATTTAATAAGATGTTCTGGCTGATAGAACAAATTCCCTGGGAAGGAAAAGGAAGGGGTAAATCCCAGAGCAGCAGGGAAGATTTTTGGGACCCTCACAGCCTTGCACGAATGCTGTGTCTGACAAAACAGATTCTGACCACCAACCTTGGTGTCCTCAGAGGCGTTTGGACTGCAAACCAATACTGACATGGTTGAGGGCTGGAAAAGGGATCATCTGACAAGGGCTGAGTAATGAAAGGGTCATTGAGCAGTTGAATATACAGAAGGAAGATATTTTGGGAGGGTCAATTATTGGCCTTCAAGCTTGTGAGAGAGAGACTTATCTTGGATCTTCTCCTTTCCATTGCTCTGGATTAGTCATTAAAATCACAACAATCCTGAGCTGTCAAAGTTTGCTTCGTTCTAACACCTATATGTGGATGAATATGAAGCCACCTGTGTTTCTAATGGAAAAGTGCTGCTTTCACTGCTGCTTTTCTTTCTTCTCTTGGTTTGTTGTTTTACAAAAAGGAAAAAAAAAAGTGCAACTTTTTATTTCCTCAAAAACATTGGATTTTCTTTTTTCCTATAATGTTTTTCTCTGTCTCTGGCTTGCCAGAAGGATGGTCTCCCAGCTAAACCAGCAGCAGTGCAAGCAAGCAGCCCCTCTGCCACCTGCAGTGAGCAAAGCCATGCTGGAGCCAGCACCAGTCACCCAGCAGTGGCAGAGCCAGACAGAAAAGCTATAGATGCCATAGATGGAGCTTTTTACATCAAAACCAGAAGCCAAGAAATGCCCACCACCAGCCAAGGCACCACAAGCTCTCATTTCTGTGCCACGCCTGGAACAACAGCAAAACCAGAAGCCGAGTCAATGGCCTCCCAAGCCAAAGCAGCTCCTGCATATGGAAACTGATGACAGAGGAACAAAATCTGGGGCATGCCATGGTAACTTCATGTTCTCATTGCTGGTGTGATAGAGGCTCCACTAGATATATTTCACAGCTTCATCTTCTGCAGCTGGGCACCTCGGTGAGCACATGCTGCTTCCCCATTCAGAACAGAGGTGCTGGCAGCCCCTGGAGCTGTTCTGCTGGGGGTTTTGTGCTTTTCAATTCATGTCTGTTGCTGCTGCAGAAGGGACAGCTGTGGCTGCGACCAAGCTTTGAGTCCATACCTCAACGCCCAGGTTTCTCTCCCGTTGGAAGCCCAGCTAATGGATAGTGTAGCTAATGGATTTGGGTGCTGGGGAGAGAAAGTTGTGTTGAAACTCCACAGCTCAGCTTAAGTGTTTTAAAAGTCACCAGGGTTATTATGATCATGTAGTCAGATTTTTTACAGAGACTAACCTCCACTGAGCCTGGTAGCAACCAGAACAAAGAGGTGTGTGAGGCTACTAATTGCAGAACACCAAGACTTCATTAAGTAATAAAACACTTTTAAAATGAAGCAAGAAGGAGTTGAAGTGGGGAGCATTTCATTCTAATGTATGATGGGGTTAGTATTTTGCCCTCATTAAATCATTGAAATAGCAAGACTGTGAATTTACTGCTTGCTGGGCTAATAATATGTTAAGTTCTATTATCTACAGCCTGTATGCTGCTTTCTAATGACAAGTCTGATACAACAAAAGTGCGATCTCTGCTTGTTTCGTTTATTCTCTGCCCTCCCCTCCCTGCACGCGCCTTACCGCCCTGCAGCGATCAACTGAACAGCCTCACTCTCCTGTGAAGAGCACGACGTGCAGCCCAGCTACTGTTGCAGCCTGCGTTCTCAGTGCCCAGAAGCACACGTACGTGTGAGCAATCGGAATAAGGCACTCTGGCTTTTACCGCAGTGGGAGCAGGAGGCTGTGATTGGGCTTCAGGGAGCATTGGCAACTCGGCTTTAACTTCATGGCAGTGCCCTGGTACAATAAGGAGCATTCAGACGTTAGAGTCCTGTGACACAAAGGCATTGGGCTGGGTTTAGTTTACAGGCTGCCAGCTTAAACTATTTTCCTGGAGAGAAAGTGCATCTGAAGGCAGTTTTTCAGCTACCAGTATCTGGTTCTGCTACGGCTGTTGCAGGAGGTGGTTGTGCGTGTTACTGCTGCACTCTAGTGGTTTGCACAGCTTTGAGGAAACGTCCGTGTGTCCTGGTTTCAACTGGGACAGAGTTAATTTTCTTCCTAGAAGCTAGCACAGTGCTGTGTTTTGGATTTAGAATGAGAATAATGTTGATAACACACTGATGTTTTAGTTGTTGCCAAGCAGTTAAGGACTTTTCAGCTTCTCATACAGGCCTGCCAACAAGAAGGTGGGGATGCCAAGAAGCCGGGAGGGGACACAACCAGGACTGCTGACACAAACTGGGCAAAAGGATATTGCACACCATATGACGTCATGCTCCATATATAACTGGGGGTTTGCTGGGAGTCAGGGCAGCTCAGGAACTAGCTGAGCATCAGCTTCAGCTGGTGAGAAATTGTGTTGTGCATCACTTGCTTTGTATATTATTATTATCATCATCTGCCTTTTCTGTCATATTAAACTATCTTTATATCAACTCGTGAGTTTTACCCTTTTTTTCTTTTTGATTCTCTTCCCTATCCCACTGCAGGGCGAGTGAGCAAAGGGCTGTGTGGTTGCTTTTTTAGCTGCTGGCTGGATTAAACCACAACACCATGCCGTGTGAGTTTGGAGGACATGGCCATGTCTTGGCAAGGCTGGAGGAAATGTCCATGCCTTCGTGAGGCTGGAAGACACAGCCATGCCTTTATGAGGCTGGAGGAAAAGGCCATTCCTTGGTAAGACTGAAGGAAATGTCCATGCTCTGGTGAGGTTGGAGGAAATGGCTGTGTCTTGGCAAGGCTCAGGAAACGATCAGAGGAAACGGCCGTGCCTTCGTGAGGCTGGAGGAAACGGTCATGCCTGGGAGAGACCGGAGGAAATGACCATGCCTTGGCAAGGTTGGAGGACGTGGCAATGCCTTGGCAAGGCTAAAGGAAATGGCTGTGTCTTGGAGAGACTGGAGGAAATGGCCATCCCAGACCCATGCAGGTACTTCCTCAAAGTGGATCTGTTTCTTCAAGGGAGGAGTCTCTTCCTTGACTTTGCTGTTGTAGCCTATCGCATGTAGTGTCCTTCACTGTGCACTAGTTTTAATGCTTAACAGCTCCCCACTGTAGGTCCGTCCTGCTTTACAGCTCTTTGCCTAGTTTATCAGTATTCTTTTGTTACAGTTAGCAGAGCAAGGCTAATTTTTACATCACTCGAGGTTTCAACTCGATATCCCAGATCGCACCTAGACAATTTACCTTGTTTCTTCTATTTTGTTCTTTGACTGGCTTGTTCTTCTGCCAAATTTCTATATTTGGAGCCGGCAGAGAGTTTTGCATTCCTGGTGCATTGGCTCATACTCCAAAATTGCTGCACTGTGAAGGCGCTCTTTTGCATTCCTGATTTATTAAAGGGTGGTGGATTCCCTAATGTCTCACCTGGCGCGTCCTCCAGGATGTTTTTCAGCTTCCCTCTTCATAATTCTCTTTAACTTCTTTTCCCACCTTCATCTCGTGCTGTTTTCCAGGTTGAGTCAGGCATTTTAGAAAAGCACGGGAGATTTTCTTAGCTGACAGCCACTGCAGGGCAGGACTGACTTGTGCGGAGAAGGTGAATACTACCAGGATATGCACAGGTGATGACAATAGAAGCACACATTTTTGAAAAGGCATTGTCATGTGAAAGTGAAACACTCATTAAATTGTTACATAGTGAAAGTCTCCAAAGTTGCTATGTTGCCAAAGTTAAAATGGAGCCTAACTGGGTTTCTGGGGTTTTTCTTTCTACTTTGATCTGTAGTTTTGGAGTGTACTGATTAAGAGGGTTTAGATACACAGTCTTACAGATATTACTGGGTATTAACATGAAAGTCAAGTTATTGTTGTGATCACATAATTAAAGTTCACCTGGGCTTTCACTAAGTTAGGCAGGTACACATGGGGTTTCAGTCAAGTACAGAATGAAATAAGGATTTGTTTGAAGGTTGGGGCAGTGCCTGCATCCAGACTAGAATAAAAATAATATAAATGTGAACTACTCTGCTTAATAGGGAGGATCACACCTATAACATTTGGAGCTGAAAAGCAATGAAGAGTTATGACTTTGGATCAAAGAACTAATTTCTGCCAGAGAGATGCCACAACAAAGCCACATTTTTGTGGTTCAGGCAAAGATGAACACACTCAGTGCTGGCCAGCAAGGGTCAGGATTCCTTCTTGCTGGCAAAGCCTATGGTAAAGGGAGCATTTCCCCCTCTGTGATTCTTGCCTGGTCTGGGACATAGTTGTCCAAGAGTTCCTAAATTTTGTTCAGTTTCATAACAAAATTATTTATGGACCTTTTTCTTCACCTAAAGAACTACCTGGGGAGAGCCATTTCTCTAGTTCACGAGAAACCACAGTTTTTAATAAACATACTCCGGAGCTGGGTTTCATCTCAGCCAGTGCTAGATGCCAGTGGGGCAGAGCACTCCTCTGCACTGGTGTCCCCTCAGCTCTCCTTGTAGTCAGCAGGAAGAAATCGTCACTTTTGGGGGATATTTCATGTGACAACGTACACATGAAAGCATTGATTATATGTTCAGTGACTTCAAAAAAAAATTAATCTCCCAGTTTTCTAACTATTTTCTTTAATCTGATTGCAGTGTGCGATAAGAAGTTGACTCACTGAGAAAGTCACCTGCAGGACTGGAGGAAGTTTATCTTCTCCTGGTGTTTTTTGTGGCCTGTCATGCTGCTGGTCACAGCTTTGACAGCTGAGCTTGTGCAAGAGCTGCAATCAAATGTGACTGTAGCTCATCTTTTCCGCTCATCTGAGAGTCACTGGACGGTGTATTCCCATTGCTCTGATAACAGGTGATTGCGTTGGGATCACCGGAGCATCAGGACACCGACGACCAGGTGCTCTCCAGAGCTACATGAGCTAAAAATGAAGCTCTCTGTGGATGATGAACTGCACTCACCCAGGGGGGTTATTTGAACTTTACTAGGAGATCCTGATTTTCCTCAGAGGAGCCAGTGGCCTGTGTCCAGCCTGCACACGTGGCTGACCCTGGCTGCTGGGCTTTATAGGGCAGACGAGAGGTGCTGTCACCTCTAATCAGGGACTAAAGTTAGAGAAGCACATGGAGGGGTCAGTGCAGTTCTCACGTCATGAAGCCAATGCCATGTGTGTGCGGAAAGAGGCCAGGTGATGGGATGGCCCCATTTCTGGGGACCACCAGGACATTTCCAGGGTCTGTGAGACCTCTGGAAAGTTATAACAGTATGTTATTGGGTGCGTTTCTGCCTTGCAAAACCCTCGAGGCAGGGGATGCCACTGCTGCCTGCCTCTCCAAATACCATTCAGTCTTACCGTGCCAGGGAGGATTATACAAAAGGTAATTACTCTTACTATGGGGAGCTGACATTCAACTACTCATCCTCAGGGATGAGTACACTGATGCTAGTCACTGCGAGTCTTGCACACAGGACAGCTTTTGCATAGGAGCCAATAGGATATGTCGTGGGTACCTCATACCTTCAAGGCACGTTTAGTAGCTATATAAAAGCTCTCCTTCTATTAGGACTCACTGGTCACATCGCAAAGCTGTTCTCATCACGGAGCTGGGTAAGTCTGGTTTGTGCTGGGCTTTCTGTTGGTTTTTAAAACTAGTCAGTTTGAATTTCTGTGTTGGATTGGGAGTGCACTCTCTTCCAGTGTCTCCAGCCGGGCATCATAGTCCAAGAGACACTTTGGAAAAATGCAAGGAAAGGTTGTTAGCAGTAATTGGGGTGCTGCTATTGTTGTTTGCTTTTGAGGGTGCCTGACAGCAGTCACAGAAGCGTTGGTGTATCAGGGAACATAATGATAGAAGAGCTGTAAGCAGGTTTGTGTTCAGTTGCGGTATCGCTGCCCTTTAATTGGCTTTGGTTCCCTAATGAGCATGAACTTTGTGATGCTGGGACTGAGCTGTGAACCTCTGCCTGCCCGCGGTGTAATGGAATCACCAAGCAGCGGTGCCTTGGGTGCTCTTTGCCTCTCCTGCTATGGCAGATGTGGCTAGATGTTCGGAGTGTGTTTCTAGGTTGAGTTTTTTTCTTGATGTATCAGCGAGAGGTCAGAAGCAGTCGCCAGCCAAAATCAGGAGGAGAAAACTGGATTCAATGAGTGAAAGGCAGCTCTGAGACCAGCCATCCCCCTGCTGACGTCCGAGATCAGTTCTCCCCTGTGGAGGTACAGGTGATGGGGAGACAGCTGCAGTGTGGGGAGATCTTTAATGCTACGTATCTCTGACTTTCCCCACTGTTTGACTTAGTGCTGTGTTTCAGACTTAAAAATGATGGGTTATGTCCTCGGTGGCTGCTGCCGGTGTGTTTTTTGAGACCGTGGCATAGGTGGGATGTGTCTCCAGCACCCTGTGAAGCAGCATGGGCAGCAGCAGGACCGCGAGAAACTCAGCCGGGTGCCTATCTAAAGGCTCTGCTTTCTCATGTGTCATTCCAGTCCTGCCAAAACCTCGCTGAGATGTCGTGCTACCTGCAGCAGTGCCTCCCTCCAGTCTACCAGGACCCCATCCCCATCAAGTGTCCGCCAATGTACGCTGCCAGACACCTGCCACTGCCTACCTGGCACTCGACACTGTGCATCCCGCAGTATGTGACCCCCTGTGTCCCCCGGCAGCGGATCATGTCCTCCAGCTTCTCCCAACAGCAGTGTGTGACCAAGTGCATGCCACGGCAGCAGTATGCAACCAAGTGTGTGCCGCAGCAGCAGTGTGTGACCCAGCGCATTCTACAGCAGCCATGCGTAACTCGGTGCGTGACGACCTGCGTGCCGCAGCAGCAGTGTGCGACTCAGGGTGTGTCGCAACAGCCTTGTGTGACCAAGTGTGTGCCGCAGCAGCAGTGTGCTACCAAGTGTGTGCCACAACAGTGCGCAACCAAGTGCACGACCACCTATGCTCCCCAGCAGCAGTGTGCGACCAAGTGCATCCCGCAGCAGCAGCATGTGACCAGGTGTGTGACTACATGTGTGCCACAGCAGCCGTACCTGACCAAGGGCATCCCACAGCAGCAGTGTGCAACCAAGTGCATCCCACAGCAGTGTGTGACCACGTACAACCCCCAGCAGCAGTGTGCAACCAGATGTGTCACCACGTGTGTCCCGCAGCAGCGTGCAAGCAAGTGTGTCTCGCACCAATTTGTGACCGCTTGTGCCCCACAGCCATGTGCCACCACGTACGTCCCTCAGCAATGTGCGACCAGGTGTGTGACCAAGTGTATTCCACAGCAGTGTGCCACCAAGTGTCCTACCATTTGTATCCCGCAGCAGTGTGAAACAGCTTGTGTCCCACAGCAGCAGTGTGCAACCAAATACATCCCACAACAGCCATGTGTGACCAAGTGTGTCCCACAGCAGCAGTGTGCCACCAAATGTGTCCCGCAGCAGCAGTGTGTGACCAAATGTGCCCCACAGCAGCCGTGTGCCACCAAGTGTGTCCCACAGCAGCGGTGTGCCACCAAATGTGTCCCACAGCAGCCGTGTGTGACCAAGTGTGTCCCACAGCAGCAGTGTGCCACCAAATGTGTCCCGCAGCAGCAGTGTGTGACCAAATGTGCCCCACAGCAGCCGTGTGCCACCAAGTGTGTCCCACAGCAGCGGTGTGCCACCAAATGTGTCCCACAGCAGCCGTGTGTGACCAAGTGTGTCCCACAGCAGCAGTGTGCCACCAAGTGTGTCCCACAGCAGCAGTGTGCCACCAAATGTGTCCCACAAGAGCCGTGTGTGACCAAGCGTGTCCCACAGCAGCAGTGTGCCACCAAGTGTGTCCCACAGCAGCAGTGTGCGACCAAGTGTGTCCCACAGCAGCAGTGTGCCACCAAGTGTGCCCCGCAGCAACATCAATCAGGTGGAGTGAAAATTTCGAGTCATTCCAAAAAGTACTGCTCTGCGTCCAAATGGCCCTGGTAACAAGAGAGGGGGGAAGGAAAGTCCATGGAAAAAAGGAGGTACAGCTTTGGGGCAGGGGTTATTTATCTCCTCGTACCACTGCCAACAATTTCCTATTGCTTAAGTTTGCTTTATCTCTGTTTTCCAGTACTTCTCAGCTCTATCTTGGGCCAGGGTTGTGATGCTATTTCCATGGCTGCACTCCAGGTGCCTGTGGCTTGTACCTTAATCTGCTGCAAGGCATAGTTTAGTGGGATGCTATTAAATTCTCACCTAACTGAAATGAATTTTAAAAAGTAAACAAAAAAAAAAAGAAAAGAAAAAAAATAAATGTCTAAGGAGTCCAGATCACAACAGCATCAAGAGGACTGGCAGTGCGGCCGTCGGAGGGCTGGCCCGTGTCCGGCTCAGGGTTTAGTCCTGGCCTTAGGAGACAACATCCAGGTTAACCTAGATTCCACAAGGCTGCGACCTCTCCAAAACAGCTGTTTTCACTCACAGATTTGGAAGACAAATGTAAATTTGCTAAGCAAACGGTATGAGAATCTTATTCCAATGGCCTTCATTTCGGAAGGTGGCCAGAAATCCCTGCTGCTTTAAAACACTGACTCTGCACTGACTCCAATAGAGTCCCCGAACAAGACAGGATTTCTGGATGGGTGAAGTTGGTCCTTGCTGAAATTTTACACACGAATGTTTTTATTCACTTGGTTGCTTTGATATTATCGAAAACACCACTTGAAACAAAAGAAAGTATTTGAGATTTGAAGTAACACTGAAAGTTGTAGCACGACTGTTTTAGAAATGTTTGAGCTATAAAAGCAATTAACTATATTCTTTATACTGCCTGAAGATGTGTACTCTGCACTGTATTGAAAACAAACCATATATATGTATGTATACTTATACATATATATATCCTTAAATAAATATAGTTGTCTGACCTCAGATTAAATATCTTGTCTTTTTGCCCTCTGGTTGTTCTTCTTTATTAAATATAGTGAACTCCTGTCTGAAAAATACAAAAATCCTGTAATATGCCCTATCATTAGGAAAATGAATAGTAGCTCACGCTAAGTAGATCATGCGTATTTTGGAGGGTAAAAACAAGTGTCGCAAGACAACGAGGAGGGTGTGACTGGGGCCGGGACGCTGCCCCGCATCCTGCCCTGCTCCACCCTTGCCCGGTCACCTTGGGGTGCCACCACGGGCTGCCCTCTGAAGGCAAGGAGGTGTCTAAGCCCTGAGCATCGAGCAATGTCAAGGTGACATCTGGTTGCTTCCCTGGGGGTGCACAGTGTGTGATGGAGGAGCAGACCATTTTCATACCTCCTCCTGAACGTCCAGTGACGATGCTTTGGCCCAGAGATGCAGCGTGCAAGAGCAGCAGTGACTGTGGCCCTCCTTCCACCTTGCAGAGCCAGGGATGTCCTCACAACCCAACATTTTCTACCCGTTTTAAAACCAAGGAACGAGCAACGGTGTGGCCTTCTGAGCAGCTGTCACATCACCATGGCTTTCCCATAGAAGCCAGAGCCCAGGGGATTGTTAGGAAAATCTTCCTGGGTGGTGGGTGGCTGGGTGGCACAGGACATCATCTCACAGGGGTGGAGCGGCCGCTGGAACGTGGAGCTTGTTTTGGATGCGGTTGCTGACAGAGTCTGGTGCTGACCCTGGCTCTGACTCACGCTGTGCCACCAAGTGACCACAGCGCAATGTGCCTCGGTTTCCCCCGTGCTTAATTGGGAATAATAATAGCCCCCACAACAACGTCCCATGCGGCACTGTGCGTCTCTCTCTGAGATGAAAGGACTTTACAGATGCTAATTAAGAACATTTGGATGACAGGGTACGATGTTATCATCGGGTTAATATTTTGCTACCTGCACTGGAAACACTAAACGCAATATTAGCATTACTTGAAGACTACTTGATCCAGACCTTGCCCAGGAACTGGATTTATGTAGCTTATAAAAATTGTATTAATCTGCTTACCTGATCTCTGACGCCAGTTTGATTCCTACAATCTTGGGTCAGATTATGTAACATTAAAAAGGGTGTTGTAGTTGAAACACAACGAAAGTCAAGAGAAATACAAGTTGAATTCAGAGCTTTCGTCTTCAGTTGCAGAAAAGAAGATAAGCCTAGAGAAACCATTCTTCCCTTCGTCTTTCGTAGCTCTTGAAATGTTAGCATCAACTAGAAAAATATGCACTTTGTAATTTTTTCTGTGATACTGAGGGAGAATTTTTGTTGGAAAATCAGAAATGTAGATAACAAACCTACCTTCAGGCTTCTGTATTTTCTGGTGAAAACAGAAATAGAAAATGTACGCAGCAGTTCATGAGCCAGAGATCAATATTCTGCTTCAAATCGTAGAATCCTAGAATTATTTAGGTTAGAAAATACCCTCAAAAGATCATCAAGTCCAGCCGTAAATATAACACTGCCAAGTCCACCACTAAACCATGTCGCTAAGTACCATGTCCACACGACTTTTAAATACCTCCAGGGATGGCAAGCCAGCAGCATCCCCGGTGCTCCATATTGGTGAGAAATTTTCCACCTACTCCATTAAAAGTTAACTTATTTCACCTGTTTTTATTTCAATGTGTGGGACCTCCCCTGAATTCCCAGCATGCTGGAACCCAATTCAGAGGTGTCAGATTTGCATTAAAGGAAAAAAAAAAAAATGCCAGGGCCTTCGCTTATGCAGATATGACTACGTAAAAATACATTCCCTGTCCGCACTTATGTTCATGCCACTGTTAATTTTCCCCTGGGTGTATTTGTGACACAAACAGGGAACAAAGGGAGGGATGACTGGTGCAGAGCACGAAATGCGATTTGTGTTTTCAGGACACAAACCCGGTTTGATTCAGCCGCCTTTCCCCGGGCTGCCCCAGTGCTCCTGCTCAGCCCTTCTCCACTTTGTTGTGCTGAAAAAGCGTCACCTCTTTCGGCAGGTTATTCACTTCATGGCAAGTCATTTTAGTAGCCGTCTTGCCCTTAGCCTAAGGCTTTCTCAGTCCCAATCATCCGTCTCTTCCCTGGGTTCCCTGTATAAGTGAAGGAAGTCCGCGTGCCACAGTAATTACGGTCTGCAAAAAGTCGCCAAGAGTCCTTCCTGGACGGTGTTTTCAAAGGCACCGAAGGGACTTAGGCATGTGGCTCCCATGGAAATCAGGAGTCCCTTTGGTGGTCTCAACTGCAATCTTCTTCTGGGTGGAAAGGTGCGTTTTAGCTGGCCTGGATTTGCAATGTGCAGGCAGGGATGCTTCAGCACTGCACAGAGTGTCCTTGTCCTTCGTTGGTTCGATGTTGGATCAGGAGGTTCCCCTACACGGAGCTCACAGGTAAGCCAGATGTCCCGGCAGTGCCGGGTGGTGATGGCAGCCACGCAGAGCGAGGACAGCCATTCCCACCGTCACGAAGCTGCACGTGGCTCGGCCAGGACTGGCAGGCAATTAGAGCATCACCCAGACAAACCGCCTCACTCCCCTAGGGCACTTATTCACTGTATAAAAGCTCTGCCATCGCGGGGCTCTTCTAGGCACTTCTCTCCGGTTGTTCTCACTGATGAAGTGGGTAAGTCTGGCTTTTAATGGAGCTCCTGAAATGCTGTTTTATTCCTGGGTGGCCGGAGCAGGCAGAGGTCCTGCCTGTGTACTCGCGGAGAAGCATCCTCTGGGGGATGCTGCCTTCAGCACCAGCATGCGCGGCTCTAACGGCTGAAGCATCTCCTCTGTGCTAAACTGAAGAATATTGGGAAAGCAATTCCAGATGGACTGTGAAGTCAGGAGTGGGATTTGTGGGCTTTTCTACGCTTTCTGTTAGTTCTAGTCCCAAGGAGGCTATTGACTATGTAAAGGGCTCAATGCTGGCAGGAGTCAGATACGAGCTTGCACGCGAAAAGGCAGCTCCTCTAAAGGAAGTGGCGTGGAGAAATTTGCTGCCATTTTATGGAATTTAAACAAAGCAACTTTTCAGAGAACAGTAAGAAGCTGACCAGCTTCAGTGCCAATGAGAGACTCTCTAGAGAGTCTGAACATGTTAAAACTTCTATCTAGGCTAACAGTGATAAAAATAAGTCTGAGATGCAAACAACCCCCTGGAAGCCAATAATCCTCCCTACTTTTGAAGCTTTTTATCTTGATGAGCATCACCAGATACTTTAGCATTGTACATGTAGCAGTAGCAATTGCTATCATTGTTTTTCAATGGGTTGTTTTTATTAGTCAATTATTATTATAATTGTAGTGATAATAAGTTTTCCTAATGATAGTAACACACAGCATTGTTATTGCTAATAGTCACCCAGTGATAGGCTTTTAGAAGATAAAATGCCTTACAGTAATTATAGACAGAACTAGGGGTGTTCAGAAAATGCAGTTTCTTTACAGTCATTTAATTATATGCCTTAATCTCCAAACAATGTTGAAAGTAAAAAATCATTTTTGATCAGAGTACCTTTCACATGTCAGTGGTTCCAGTACCTGTTGTCTTTAAAATATTCCTGTTAAAACCTCAGAAAACTCCTTGAAACTGGTGTTTTCTGCAGTGAGGAATGAAGTGGGATGGTTTTTCCTATGGCCCTCAGGGCCAAAGCAAAGTGACATTTCACAGTGGTTTCAGGAGGAAAGTGTAGATCTCCAGAAGGTGCCACCTGGTCCCTTCCCCAGGGATGCGGTCTTGGCTAGAGTCCCCTTCCTGCTGCTCATGCAGGGGCTGCCAGGATGAGGTTTCACTGTCAGAGATGCTATGCCAAGCATTTTGACACTGAGTCTTTGGCTTACCGTAACAAAACCAGGGCACTATGGCTTTGTATGACTGCGGTGCAGGACTGGAGGCTGCTTTAGATGAGTGCAATTCTCTCAACTCAGTGAAACTTGACCAATTAACACCAGCTGACATTTTGCCTTGATAGCTTTTCCTTCCCTGCTATGGTTTCACCAAATACTTAGAAACAATCCTATGGTATTTCCTCTTTTCTTGATGATGCCTACACAATAGTATGAGGCTGGGACTGCAAGGCTTGCAGAGGCAGCAAAGCTGATGCTACAGCAGCAAGCTCAGAGCCTGTAATTGCATGCTGCCAGCCCAGCAGACCCCTGTGGGTCCATGAATCGACAGGCAGGGCGTACGTGCTAAGCTCCGTGCTGCCACAAACCTATCCTTACTCTCAGCTAGCTAATTTAACCTCAGCTTGGGTTTGCCTGCTTGAACTGCAACCACACCTGAGTATTACAGCATGGACACACCTTTAATTTTGGCTTGCCTTTCATCTCCAGTGCTTGGGAGTTGCAGGACATAAACTTGAAAGGATGTCCCAGTGGGGACACAGGAGGTTTCCAGGAGTAAGACAAGGGTCATAATGTCACTTCTCCTCCATGAAATGCTTTGGTGGACACTTAGCTGGTCTTTGAAGGGTGGCATGAAAACTCCCCAGTTTGCCTGGCTCCAATCCCTGATTGTTTCTCAGCTCTCAAGAGAAGGGTGTGTGGGCACAAGCTGAGAACAGACTCTCCTCTCCTCACCTGGCTAATCAAAGCCTGGGCTTGAGTCACCGAGAGCCTCTGACCTTCAGGAGAGCTAGGGTGTGGGTTGCCATGTTGGGATGCAGGAAACTCCGAGTCCCGCATCACAAAAAATAGCCTATGCCTATGTGAACTGTCTGTCTTTTTCCTGCTTTCAGGCATAAGCACCTTGCGTTACCATGCACTATTATGGGGAGCAGTATAAACATCTGTACCTGCCGGGATCGGCCTATATCACCGAAAGCATCCAGCAGTGCACGCCCCAGTCCGACGCGTGCAGTACCACGTGCCACCCAGTGAGCGTGATCAAGAGCCCGATGCCGAGATGGCAAAGCTACACGCAACCTTTCACTTACGTGTGCCCACAGCCGAATGTGACCCAGACCCCTCTGCAGTCTAGTGAGCCCTATGTTCAGCAGTGCGTCCTGCTGTACCCTGAGTCTTGTGAGACCACTCGCCTTCTGCCCTGCAGGAAGCCCAGCCTGAAGCTGAGCACAATGCAAAGTTTCCAGACCTGTGAGACCAGTGGCCCCGAGAAAAAACGTATGGCCAAGAGCCTCCCACCGTGTGCAACCAGGTGCCCAGAGCCGGGCAAACTCAAGTTCCCACCGTGTGGGATCAAGTACTCGTCCTCATGCAAGAACGAATGCAGGTCGCAGAAGATATCCAAATGCTCGTCGCAGCGGTACGGCACAGGGCTCCGGTCCCTGCAGGGGATGACCAGCGGCTATTCCCTGCCGCTGCGGGGAGTCACCGAGTGCCCCCCGCAGCAATGCATGACGCAGTCTTTCCTGCAGGAGTACGTGAGCGGGTTTCCCCAGCAAAAGTGCATGAAGGGCTACCCGACGCAGGAGTGCATCACCACCTACTCCTCGCAGCAGTGTGTAACCAAGTGCCCCCCTGGGCAGGGAATAAAGGAGTGCTCCTCGCAGCAACACATAGCCAAATGCTCGCTGCCGCAGGAGGGAGCCAAGCACAAGAGCTCCTCGACACAACACCTAAGCAAGTCCAAGTGCCTCTACCCGCGGGCCACCCAGCACTCAACGCAGCGTCACGCAGTGGGGGTGAAACATTCAAGCCACTCCAAGAAGAGTCGTTGTGCTTCAAAATGGCTGTGGTAAAGGAGATAAAGAAGTAGTTGTGAAACTAGCAAGCTACGTAGCGGAGGTCCCTGTTCCCATTCCTAAGCTTTGGCCTTATTTTACCCCTTATTGTATCCATGTTAAACTCATAGAGTGCATTGCCTTTCTTTTTTGACCTCACTTCAATAATTCCTGCAACAGAAAACACGTTAGTGAGAAGTTAAGTAACTCTGAGCTCAGGCTTTGAACTTCAAACTGATACAGAGTTCACAACCAACGAGGTTTTTACTGTTACTGGATCAATTATACTCCCTGGTTGTACCAGTCATATTAAACCCAGGTTGCAGCTGGATTAGTGCTGTCTGATTTATTTTCCATTTTAAAAAACTGTTTCTAATACCTACTGCTGGACAAGATTATTCCCTGTTGTTATACCACTCCTTTGTGTAAAATAATGTCAGTAATGATGCTTTTAGGACTAGATTTACCATCTGTGGGAACAAATCTTGGTGTTGTAAAGTTACCCAGAGACATAATAAAAGCAGCAGCGCAGGGTGGTATTTAGAAGGCTTGACTAAAATAATGAGACCCATTAGCAGCCCTCAGACAGGAGTTTACTGTCCATCCAGGCTTAGCTCGGTTGCACCAGCGTCACAGGGGAGCAGGTCTCACAGAGGAGCTTTCAGTCCTGCACACCTTGGGACCAGGGCAAGCTTCCCCCAGGTGTCCCCTGCTCTGCAAATTTGTCCCTGGATGAACCACTGCTGAGCACATCATGAGATGGGTTGTGTGGGATAGTCCCTGGCATCGCAGGGGGAAGAAAGGACGCTGCAGAAGGTCTCTTCTGATGCTGTGACCCTGAGCTGGCCCTGTCTGCATTGGATGGGTGATCAGCATCAATAGTCTGTGGTTATAAAATTGCAACCAGAGGGAAAAGTAACTTTCAGTTCCAGCTGATCCTTGACGATAACATTTTCATAGACAGCAGGAAATAATTATCCTGCTTGGTCAATATTTTGATTTCCGTGTATATATATACATATATGTAAGAGGCAAAGTCGCAAAGCACGTATCTTTGCACACCTGCCCTACACCACCGTCTCTCCCAGGAGGTGCTCCTGGGGCAGCAGAAGCTCTCTGCCACCATCTAAAGGTGCAGTGGAGACCCTGCAGCTCCCACCACGGCTGCTTTGCTCTGCTCAGCCAGCTCCTGAGTAGGTCTCAGCAGAAAACGTCCTCCTAGCTCCTCTGCTTCTTCTGCAGCACCCCGAACAGACCAAGCAGGATTTCTATAGACTCCTTTTTTTCTAATAAAGTGATGGCTTTGCCTGTAAAAACAAGAGACTGATGATACCAGCAGTCCTCCAGGATTAGGAGGAGTCTTGCTCCCCACAGGGAGAGAGAGTTCATTTTAACTTCTGGTAAATCACTAACCCTGGGGAATTAAATGAAAAAGAGAGGAAAGGCCTGAGCAGGTAGCTCCCTGCTGACTACCTCACATCGGATCGATCCCTTTCTTGTACCAAGCCTATGTAAAACCTGGCTCCTCTCTGCCCGCTCACCCCAGGCACCAGCACGCTCAGGACAGGCAGTGAGGCACAGAGGTCTGCAGCCATCAGAGAGAGATGGAGGTTCACAATTAAGGCACAGTGGGCACAGCCCAGGCCTGGGGGGGAAGCTCTCCCACCTGCATTTATCCCACTTGCATGGTTTAAAAGGCTTTACTGATCTTAATCGCTCTTGGTCCCGAAAGGAGCTAGGCTCCCCTTCAGTTAGCGTGGGGAAGATGGCATTGATCAGCAGAAAAGGAGTTCCTTTAAAAAAAAAAAAACAAACCAAAACCAATATTCTGTTTTGCTTTTGCTGCTGATAAAGGAGTTGTGCTGACATGATAACATAAAAACCTGGTATGTCAAAGCAGCCACTAAATGGTGCCTGAACTTTTACTGGCGCTCTGCATGAAGATGGTTTTTATGCTCTCTTGTTCCCTCTCTCCTCCTGGCAGCAGATGCTGCTCTCCTTCATCAAATGGATTAGTAGTTGGAATCTGCTCCTGAAAAGGTCATGAGCACTGCAAAAAAAAAAAAAAAAAAATTTTAAAAAAAGAAAAAAGGACCTGGTGGCCCAGGAGGTGATGTGAGGCAGTGCTGCATCCTTGTGGCAGTGAGAGCCAACAGCAGGCTGGGCTGCCTCAGCCAGAGCATAGCCACTGGCAGGAGAACGGTGGTGATTCCCCTCCAGCTGGCATTCAGGAGGCCACATCCAGCCATCCATGTCCAATTTTGGGTGCTCAGCGCAAGAGCCATGGTCATCCAGGAGCGAGTTTGAAGGGTGCAAGAAGAGAGAGGGTGGGAGAGCTGGGAATGTTTGCCCTGGAGAAGAAAATGCTGAAGGGACAGTTTATTACTACCTTCACCCGCTAAATGAGTGTTTAGAGCAAAGACAGGCTCCACTCCAAGGTGGACAGTGACAGGGTGGGCTGCAAAGTGTCTTCTATTTTGGGCTTACTTTGCACAGCTTTCCATGTGACTCCTGTCCAAATGAGGCTTTGGGCAACGTGGTCTAGTGGAGGGTGTCCCTGCCCGCAGCAGGGGGGTTGGAACTAGATGATCTTTGGGGTCCCTTGCAACCTAAACCATTCTATGGTTCTATGATTATATGAAATTGGTTCTAGTGCAGGATCTCCCAGCTGGACAAACTCCACATTGCCCATGGTATTGTTGTTGTATAGGGTTGTGTTTCTATTCCCATTTCCAAAGGTGCTTTTTGTGCAGAAGACATCGTAGCTTCTAGAAATTAAATGGCAACCTCACTGTCTTTTCTTCCTACAAGGAAGATTGGGAGGTGTAAATGAGTTTCCAGTTTGGGGTGTTTGGGTGCTCTGCAGGTAAAGTGGCATAGAATCAGGAACTTCCATTTTTCCAGACACTTTTCCAGTTTTTAAGGAAGAAGGGTATGATCAGAAACTGGTTCAGAAGTCACCAAGAGATCCATAACTACCTGAAATTGTCACAGAATATGAAATACGATTAACATAAATTGCCAGCAATCTCTAGTAACAGAGCTCAGTGGGGTTAACCTCCATCGTGAGCTATGAATTTAGGGCCTGGCTTTTTTGGATAACTTTGTGTGAGCTTTTTGCTGTATTTTGTGAGAGGATGGGGAAAATAATCCTGACATTCAGGGACTGGTGAGGTTTCCACACAACAGGGAATGTCAAAACATTTCAAAAATATTCATTTCTGGTTTATGCATGCAAAGCATTTTATCGTTATAATATTAATAGTATGTTATCTGAGACAAACACCTCAGGGCCAATAGCAACTTTAGGATATGCAGGTTTTGATGGAAGTGTCTTAGTCGTTCTCATAAACAGGATGTTGTTTTCGAGCCTTCACAACTCAAGGTGTGTTGCTTTTCCATTAAACAGTAATTTTCAATTTGCATTCAAAAGCAATCATTTCAAAACAGGTTAAAAGGTGGCTTCAGCTAGGTCTGTGAGAGTTGAACATGTGACTCACAACTCTGAGAATCTACCTGAATCCTTGGGAAATCAGTGAGGCTCCACAAAACTCATCAATTCAGGTACATCAGTACCCACATGATTAAAAATTTTTCCCCACACTTAAGTCTCCCTTGATGCGCTTTTAGCCCATGACTTCTCTTGTCCTCAACAGGTGTAAGTGGCAGCTAAACTCTTTCACTTTGGCATCTACCTTTTACCTGCAGAAATTCTTACCTCATCTCCTTCCAGTCTTCTCTTCTGTAAGTGAGCATCCTTAAGATGAGGTTATGTTTGTTAGCCTTCTGATCACACATGGTGATTGGAGCCAGATGCTCGGCAGCTGGTCCATACCCAGAGTGGGAACGAGGATCTCCAAGCAAAATGGCATCCTCCAGCTGAAGCTGTGACAACAGTCAGTGAAACAAAGGACAGGAAGCAAATAACCAAATCAGTTTCATTGTGAACAAAAATGGGGTCTCTTTTTTTTTTTTTTTTTTGCATTCTGCAAAATCCTATTCTCCACTCCTCCATCTGCTTACAGGCATGAACCCCATGGTGCCTCCAACTAAATGCTACAGTGGATTTAGGGGAATGAATTAAACCCCCACACCTACCAATATGTCTGCAATACATCGGTTGCTGTCTGCAAACCACTGCTCACATGGTCAATGTTTAAGCCAAAACCGAACATCCTCAAGTTAATGGAGACAGAAGTGGTAGAATCCCATTAGCAATTAATTTAGACCATAAAGACATAATATGAAGGGAACCCCACAGCATGTAACAGTATGTACCATAGAAAAATGAATAGTGCTGGTAAACAATGTTAAAATAATTACGGTAATTATAAGTGTTACACATGCGGGAAACATTGTTTGGAAAGTAATTAAGACCTCATGCACAAACGTTGTCTCATCTTCCTGGAAGTTCAAGAAAGCATATAAAACTCAAAGGATTCAGGGCTCCTCTGGCCATTTCTCTGGACTTCTTCCTGGACAGCTGGTAAGTCCCATTCACCTCAGTCTAATTATATTAAGTAAAACATGGGCTGGGGTTTAACAGCAATCCACCCTGCAGTTTCTAAAAATATTAATGAGATTCTTTCTTGAAAAGTTTGCTAGAAATTATTTAGTTGTATACTTGGACCATGCTCAGCCTTAAAATATATCTGTGGGGACTGGCATTCTTATTTAAAAAAAAATGTAGTGCTATTTTATTATTATCAATTAACTGTATATAGCTACATTGTATTCAACATAAAAGACATTGTAAGCTTGATTGAGGTAGAGTTTAGATAACATTACCGTATAATCATAGAATAGTTTGGTTTGGAAGGGGCCTTTAAAGTTCTTCTAGTCCAACCCCCCTACAATAAGCAGGGACATCTTCAACTAGACCAGGTTGCTCAGGAACGTTAGTATTAGTATTTTTTCATTAAAAAATTGGAGAAGATCCGAGATGTTCAAATTTGTTTTCCAAAAATTTTTATTCATAGATCAGCAAGATTTAGTTTTCAAAGGGATAAAAAAGGACTTCCTATTTCCGTCCTTTCCTGCCAGAATGATCATGTTTGCATCCAAATCACAGCTAGAACAAAGTTTTCATTTCACTAAGAATGAATTTTCACAATTCACAAATTGTGTGAAAAACACAATTTTCAGTTGGTCATTCATGCTGGTCTGTTCATGGCTGGAGCCTCTCTCTTTGGGTTAAGACACCTTTACCATAGCACTGTTAGGAAGAAGAAACTCTGCAAGGACAATTGTTTACAAACTCAATGACTTCAGGGTTTTTCTGATGAGGGCATCTGATGCTGAGCATTGGCAGACACCAAAAGCTAGACAAGATAAGTAATGGGATCCCCCTTAATCTCTCCATCATAATTGGTGGGCAGAAACAGGCATTTCACACGACTTATTTAAGCACCTACCTCTGAAGGAGCTTGACTGCACCCTGAAAGTGCCTGTGCCAGGGACAGAAATAAAGTGACTACTTTATAGGTAACCATCTACATCACACAGTTTTAAGCTTTGGCAGGTAAATCCCACATTATATTTTTGTAATTAGTTCCAGCTGAATGACCTAAAAGATGGATTTGGGGTCTAGGCAAAAAAGTAGGCACCAAAAATCTCTATAAAGCTCTTAGCTCTGCCACGAATGGTCTCTGCAGACAGGTACCTGGAGGCAAGGTTTTCCTAGGAGCTCAGGGTCTAGCACACGGAATGGTACCAAAATCAAGTCCTTCTACCTCCCGCACAGCAGTCTCCAGATTGCAGAGCTGGGACAGTGGTTTTTTCCTCCCAGCGCTGCCTGACACAGGCTCACGAGCCTCTCGGGACAAAGCCTCTTTGTAGACTTGCACCAATACAGCGCGCGGCGCAATCTCGGTGGAGGCACAGGAATCCTACTGCGCATGATTACTCTAATGAGGGCTGAGCATGCTCTATCACAGAGACAAACAAATCAACCCAGGCAAGGACATTCTCCAGCACAGGGATATAAAAAATACTTATTCCTGTATGACCAGTAACCTCATGGGACCCGCAGTGGTTACGCTGGAGTCACTGGCCACAGCTGCTGTACCTCTCCAGTCATCCTTGGGGGCTGCTGAGACAGGATCTGTAATTGGGAGAACGAAAAGAGGCACGGCATAGGGACAGAGGAGGAAAGGGCCCGGGAGCAATGGATGGCAGTGATAAAGCGGGATGGAGGTTGGTTGAACCCAGAGGCCTAACGGTCCTTTTTGGGAGGGTGGAGGCAGGGTGAGAAGGACTCGGGGTGATGAGCATGGGGTGAGTGGAGCAAGGGGACAACCCTGGACTGACCCGTGAGCTTCATTTCCTGAAATCATGGGCTCATGTTGTCTCTGTTACAGCATCTACGTAACCTGCACAGCCCCTGTAATAAAATACCTGAGCTGCACCTCTTATCCGCTTGCACTTTCTCCTCCACCACAGCGTACCCCCAGCTGTGGCACGCACCTCCCCTTCCCTGCAAAGAGGGCAGGAGAGGAGCAGGAGTCCTCCCTGAGGTGCAGAGGTCTGCAGGGTGAAGGGCAGGGTGCGGGTTGCGAATGCTTTGAGAAACACCCCCGTGATCTCCATTGTGTGCTGCAGGTTCGCCACCATTTCTCCCAGATGTCCTTCGGTGGCGGGTGGGACACAGGACGATGTTCCTACTCATGCGATGTGCAGTGCCCACAGCCTCTTGCTACCAGCTGCAATGACCCATGTGTTGTATCCTGTGGCGCCTCCAGAGTCATTATATACCCCCCTCCCGTCGTCGTGACGTTCCCGGGGCCCATCCTCAGCACGTGCCCACAGGAGACGGTAGTGGGAAGTTCTGCAGTCCTGGAGGGAGGTACACCAGCCCCGCCGACATCTTTGAGAGCAGAAGTCCTGTGCTCAGAGCCACCTGCAGAGAGATTGGTCCCAAAATACGTGCCTCAGCGTGCACCACGCTGCTCCTACGTGTTTTCTTCCCACTGGATGCATCCTTGCAGCAGACCCAGCTACAGACGCTGCCAACCATCTGAGAGCGAGAGGGAAGAGCATGCTCCAGAGAAGGAGAGGCCAGAAACTGAAAATAAAGATACAGCAAATGAGGACAAAGAGACCTCTGAAGAGTAACACAGTGGTACCAACGCCAATGACCAAGTCCAAAGGCCTCATAGAATCCTACTACCTCTTTAAAGCAGGCTTACCTACATCTTCTTTAAACTATGCTTTACCTTAAGTACATAGTTTTTCCTCAGGTATGTTCTCAGGCAGGTGATTAGAGTAGTAAAATGCCCCCTATGCTAATTGGTGTTAGCCTGACCTTTGAAACATACAGTATCTGATTCTTGGGAATGAGTTGTTCTTTTTCCATCACTTTCCAGAAAAATTAAGGCAGCAGCTGTTTCAAGAACACCACAAATGTGGTCATTTGAGACATGACAAACCCTTTCACTGCTAAAGCTAATTAGACTGTTCTTGACATTTAAGAGAATTAAGTCACCAGGAAATTCACTATTCTTTTTGAGATATATACGCACGCACACACACACACACGTAATTTGTTTCTGGCTTTCAGTTTCACTGCAGGAAAGAAGTGTGGGGGGGGAAGAAACCAATCCTCTCTTTATATTTAATTTTATTTAAGGAAAAAAGTACTTGAATAAATGTATCACCTGCATATAGAAGTTAATGCAGTATATGAGTGACAGAATCTGCATCTGGAACTGTGCCCTTTATGCTGTTAATTTATTCTAGCAGTCTTTCTGTCCTTTCCCTTCCCATTAAAATTATTCTGCATTATTATGGTGGTTTTCTTGTTTTCCTTGTCTTCTACTCTTGATTTTCAGGTACCTACTGGTGAAATTTAGATGGCAAACATCGAAACCAAATCTGTCAGCCCTGTTCACCCATAAAGTGAGAAAATAAACTCCCTCTTGCACTCCCCAGCTATGTTCACATGCCTTTGCACAAGACTGTTTCATTTTCACTTTCGTCTCCCAGCTTTCACTTGTTCCTCATCCTGTTAAGTACAGCTTGTGGTTTTGCGAGTTTACAGCTTGATGTGTCAGCTGAAAAGCAATAAGTAGAATGTAAAGGAGCAATACCTTGAGAAATTTTCCTTATTATTTACTTCTGTTCAGGAAAAAGCCCCAGCTACTCCCTGTTCCCCCAATTCTAAGCTTCTATTCATCTAAAGATTTCCACATATTTTAAGCTCAAGCATTGTCTTTTTATTCCCAAGAAGAATATTACTGCATTTGTGATCGGGCACTTCTGCCAGTCTTTGCAAGCTAAAAGTCCAGTTTAACAGAACTGAAATAAATTTCACAGGTAAGCTTGTCCCTAAAACTGTGAAAGCTGGCTAAACTCTAATTCCCCATTGTTGAGCTGGTGAGTCTTGAGAGCTGCTGTATAACAATTTGCTCTCACCTGTGGAGAGAGATGCCCGTGAACATCAGGGCGTGCACCTCATTCTGCAAACAACAGCCCATGCAGCCACATCCAGATGCAGTTAGTTGTTTTCCCAGAGACTCCTTCAAAGAGAAAAGGGATTGCAGAAAACTTTACAGCAGTGTTAAAACACGATACGAAAACACGCTAAGCAGCCTGGCTTCCTGCCAGTCTCCCTCTTTACCATGCCCTGTCTCCCTGGGAAGCTGCCAGACGCTGAGTTTGCCCATCCGTCTGCTGCAGCCCCCAGGCTTTCACCTTGACTGTGATCTGCTGTCTGCTCAGCCAACTCACCTGGACATCTGCCTGGGAGATACATGCTGCCTGCCCCCTGTAAATCTGCTCTTTCTAAAATGAGCCCCTCAAATATTTGGTGTATAGATATTTAAATTTTTCCCTTTACAGGATGGGAACTCCTTTAAATCTCCTTGTTTATTTTGCAGACATTAACATGTGCCCTACTTTATTGATCCACTATGAAGATGTAATTACTATATCTTGGAAGATTAGCTTGTGAACTGTGTCTCAGTGTCACGCCCTAGATAAGCTGGGAGGCAGGGCAGAGATAGAAGCTTTGTTTATTGCCTGGCTCACGCAAAAAGTGTTGTGAAAAATTCAGTAATGAGGTCATCAGCAGGGTGGAGCTCTCAGGAACCTCCAGTCCAAAAGACCCGGTCTTGACTCATTATCTATACCCCACCCAGTCCAGCAGTAAAAGGAGTTGAACAATAATCTAGTTGCACAAGGGGATTCAGGAAGTGATTTTTCACCTCCTGAAGATAACTTGCAAATTATTCCTTTTTTTTTCCTCTTAAAAAAAAAAAAAAAATTACTTGCCTGAAAATCACTAGCTTGGTTCTTCTTGAGAATGAAGCAGCTTGCACAAGATAGTCCATCCTCCAAAAGCCTTGCTGAGACTTTTTAGAGAAGAGCCATTAGCCTTTCAGCCTAGGAACTTAGCACTTGATCCCTTTTGGAGAAATTTGTTTGTCACATCCATACCGCGCACCATGGCGTTCTGCTGTCTGAAATGCAAGTGTGTCATTTGAGTCCATTCAGTGTGCACCAACACATCGCACTTTCAAAGAACTCTCAATATTCTCTACTCACCTGCCTAAGCCATATCTTGAGGCAGTTTGATTAACAGCCTAGCTAAGAACCCCAGTATTTCTGATAATTCTGCGTCTTTCTGCCAATTTAGTCTTTGCTCTTGGTCTTTCCTCCTTTGCCTGCTATTTAACAACCTCCCACAAACACGTTGCAACTGTTTCTCTCACACTGCTCATTTCGATGCTTTCCCTCTATATTGCCTTGCATGTGGGAGCCCAGCTGTTCCTCTACCTTCCCCTACTATTTCAGTCATTATAAAGGATGCCACATTTTATTGTCATTATAACATCCCCCATCATCTTCTCACTGCTTCTTGCAAACCTTCTTTCTCTTTGCATCCATATAGCACAGACAATTATCATCTTATTATGGGATAACTGATGCCCAAAAGCCACCTAACCTGTCTAAGGACACTCTATACATAAGGGTGGATCTAAGACTTAGACACACCTAATTATTATTAGCCTTATTACTTATAACCTGTCATTATAATTCCAATATCGCATGCCAGCCAAATTTACAAAGGGGCCAGAGAGACCAAGGCATGGGACAGACACAGGAGAAGGGGCAGAACAAATCCTGTGAGGGATGCCCAGAAAAGGTGCTGGTTCAGGGATGCTGTTACTGTTTAAATCCTTTTTCAAGTTGTGACATGACTTACCAGGAGCGAGGTAGGAGTGCACTGACCTTTGTGGCAGCTTCCTACTCAAGCTGAGGTTATAGCCTTGTTGACCTGAGTTGGAAGAAGCAGTGCTATACAGATATTTGCAGCAGAAGGGGACCTGGCACCACAATTCGGATATTTCCTCTGGATAGCAGAGCACTACTTTCCCTTTCCCTTCTGTGAAAAGAGCCTTCTCTGTCTCTAAGCTCAACTATAAATTCATTTAACAGGGTTCTGTGGCACCAGATCAGCGCTCTTAGTCTAATAGCCTTGAAGGAACTGAAAGTCAGCTGCCAGTTTTTCTTGCTGAGATTAGCAAGCTTAATTAGATAATGAACCAGAATGAAGATTTAATTAATAGCTTTAGAATTAATAGATTATTAAATTGGATATTAGCACCACACCCCTGTGAGCCATGAGGTGATACAGGATTATGAATCCACTCTGGCAGTATCAGGACATACCATGAACACTAACAAAGTATTAAAAATGGATTATTTGCAGGGGTGGAACTTCCAAAGTACTCCACTCTAAATAACCCAAAACTTGGACTCATGAGCACCCACCCTACTAGGAAACAGCTCTATACACATCTCTACCGTACTCGTGTTTTAAGAAGGCTCAGCTAACTCCACACTCCCTCCTTCTCTTTGTCATGGGACAAAAGTGCTACTCCAGAGTGTCTTTGAATACACAATTGCCACTCCAATAAGTGCCCATCACTATGTCCTCCTCACCTCCTCAAGCCTCTTGGTTCTCATTGAGGTCCTTCACCTCTTTGCAGCAACTCAGACACAGAGAAGAAAAATACAAGTGTCCTCCTCAGAGCCTGAGTCTTGTGGGGCAGGACAGAGCTGGGCTGATTTATGGAGTAACCCAGCAGCCTTATCAATGCTGCTACATCAGCTCTTCCCACACCTGGGGACTTCAGATGACCCAGTAGACCTCAGAGTCCTACAGCCCTGTTCCTGGTCAAGCAAGGTGGCTCTGACCTGGAAAACATGCTTGAGTGATGGGTACGTTGTGTGCAGCCTGAGAGGTATGCATTGGCCGGCTTCGATACACAGCTAAATTATACACAGACGTGCAAGCTGTAGCTACACCTTGGGCTGCAATTTCACATACCCTCAGGTTTTATTGAGGAGAGCAGCACTCATATATAAAGAGGATTAGTTCTGTTTTGGTTTTAAGATGAAAGATGCCGGTAAGATTGCAGTAATCTAATTATTCCTGAGCTCCTACCAAATCTCATTTAGTGGTGGGGAAGAATTCCTCAGCTTCAGAATGATTTGTGTGTGTAGTTACTTAATCACCACCTTTTGTTGCACCGTAGCTAGAAAAAGTAACCAAACCTATCCATAAGAGAGGAAAACCACGTGAAGAGAGCTGTATTTTGCCATTAAATACTTAAAGATGACACTAGGCATTCAGGATGCAAATGGGACATCAGTAGACTGAGGTCACTGACTATGAATCCCCTCTGGAATTTTGCTGAAAGGAGATGAAGTAAGGAGTGTGGAAAAGGCAAAAAATAGAAGAAAGTCATCTTAGTGCCAATGAAAACTGGAACATGCAGTGGTGGCTGAATACAGGGTCTCCATATCAGTGGGGTTTCTAAACTTCCAGAGCCCTCAAAGGACAGCTAGACAGTACTTCAAAGAGATGGCAGAACTGCCCATTTGATGAAATTCAAGCGCTTATGGAAAGGTCAATGTATGGATAGATCTCCAGGCTCCACCAAACGTGTCTGCTGACTGTAAGAGAAACTCGGATACGTATTTTCAGACACCCAAGCATAGCTATCTCAGTCTGGAACAGAATCTAACCCCTATGTCCTGCTTTCTCCTGTGGAAACCACATAGTTGCACAACCAAGGCCAACTTTCAGGCACAATGACTTGTTTTGATTTACTGAGTGGCTGACAGGACAAGCAAGCAGGGGTTTTAGGTTCGAAGAAACGGTTACTGGAGAAGATTGTTATAAATATAAGATAAAGCCTGAGAAAGAGAAGTCAGATATTGGCCTGATTTTAAGAAGAAATGAAGTTCCTTTGATTTTTGGAACTGGTGGAAGCATCAGTTTTTCTGGAAAACTACAAATTTTATCATCGATCTAGACTCGCTTTCTTTTTTTTTTTCTTTTTTTCCCTTTTTTTTTCTGTTGTCTTTGGGGCTCTGCTTGGCCCACAGTCACAAGTTTTCCTGTATTTACAATAGCATAGCCTGAGTAAATCATCTCCAACAGCTCCAAACACAGGGAGAAGAGTAGGGTGCCCACAAAAAAAGATTTATTTTTCTTTTTTAAGTAGGGATGAACAAAAGGAATCAAGTAAATGTAACGCACAACTTACAATGAATATAAAAGTACAAAAGTGAGATACTGCTATGGTCTGAGCAATATATAGATAATGAAAGAGCAGACAGTGGTGATCTAGTCCTTCAGTTCCTTATTTCATCTTGAGTCTTGCAATTAGGCAATGAAAAAGCACTCGGTAATATTGATCCTCAAGTTTGAGCAGTTTTAGAAATAGGTTTCCAGGTGACAGCTCTTAGACCATGCTGGAAACCTGTGCCAAAATGTGGATGTTCAGGATCCAAAGCAGCCTTAAGTTTGCACTCTTGCACAATGATCCCCATATTTTAACCTATTTATTTTGCTGCATGGTGATGTTTGTTATTACAAGCACTCTCTGCCTGGAATTGCTATGATAAAATCTGCGGAAAAATGAAGGTTAAGGATAATGTTTTGCTATAATCTGTTGTGGTGGGTTGAGCCTGGCTGGGGGCCAGGTGCCCACCAGAGCCGCTCTCTCACTCCCCTCCTTCACTAAAGAGGGGAGAAAAGGCATAATGAAATGCTTGTAGGTCGAGATAAGGACAGGGAGAGATCACTCACTAATTGTTGTCACGAGCAAAACAGACCGAACTTAGAGAGGGAATTCATCTGATTTATTACTAGGCAAAACAGAGTAGAGGAATGAGAAAATAAAATCAACTCTTAAAACACTTCCCCCCACCCCTCCCATCTTCCCGGGCTCAACTTCACTCCCGGCTTCAACCTTCCCCCTGCCCAGCGGCACAGGGGGACGGGGAGTGGGGGTTACGGTCAGTTCATCTCACGGTGTTTCTGCCGCTTCTTCATCCTCAGGGGGAGGACTCCTCTCATCGGTCCCCTGCTCCAGCATGGAGTCCCTCTCACGGGGTGCAGACCTTCAGGAGCAAACTGCTCCAGCGTGGGGTCCCCCACGGGGTCACAAGTCCTGCCAGCAAACCTGCCCTGGCGTGGGCTCCCCTCTTCACGGGTCCACCGGTCCGGCCAGGAACTTGCTCCAGCGTGGGCTTCCCACGGGCTGCAGCCTCCTTCAGGTGCCTCCACCTGCCCCGGCATGGGGTCCTCCACGGGCTGCAGGTGGAATCTCTACACCCCCTTATCCTTCCTCCATGGGCTGCAGGGGACAGCCTGCTTCACCATGGTCTTCACCACGGGCTGCAGGGGGATCTCTGCTCCGGCGCCTGGAGCTCCTCCTCCCCCTCCATCTGCACTGACCTTGGTGTCTGCAGAGTTTCTTACATCTTCTCACTCCTCTCTCCAGCTGCAAAAGCTCTCCCTCTCTAAGTGTTTTTCTGCTTCTTAACTATGTTATCACAGAGGCGCTGATTGGCTTGGCCTTGGCCAGCGGCGGGCCCGTCTTAGAGCCGGCTGGCATTGGCTCTGTCAGACACAGGGGGAGCTTCTAGCAGCTTCTCACAGAAGCCACCCCTGTAGCCCCCCCGCTACCAAAACCTTGCCACGCAACCCCAACACATCTGTGATAATAATATAGGCTATTTCCTTTCAGACATGTGAGCTTTCAGACCAATTTAGAAAATTATAGCATGGGACAGGTGAGAGCAATGGCAATTAAACCAGCTTCCTCTTCAAGATTTAATCTTAGTATGCAAAGTAGTTGTGTGAGGATCAGAGCACAGTATCGTGATTCCTAAAACCAGAAAATCAATAAAGCTACTGCCAACAAAAACAACAACAACAACAAGCTAGAAAAAAACAAGATGAGGAGTCTTTGAGATAATGCTTCAGAATTGCTTCATGTGAGGTGAGTTATAAATCTAAAGCTGTAAGTACAAGGTCTGGGATTCCTCAGTCAGGCCAGACTGCTGGTTTATATAAGTTTGTTGTTCTGTATATGAAGCAATAAACTCTTCAGAGGAAAATATAAAATCCCTGATGTTTTTTCTTCATATTTTCAGGTGTATTGAGATTTGGCCTGGTGAGGGAGGATATTTATTTCTTTATCCTTACAAGAACTCTTTGATGTAAGGCAGCTGAGTTTCAGGTGATGTGAAAAGGAATGCTGGACTCTTGCCAATTACTCCTTATGCATTTTGTATCTTATATTTTTTTTAAAAGGATATCTGTGGAGTAGGAGAGCTGATCAGAGTTTGATATCGAAAGACCGTATCTGCTCTTGTGGCTTTCTACCTTATGTAAAACATGAATTCCCTTTACTTAAAGCTGCCAGGGAAAAGCATCAGTTACAGAAAGCAAACTGTCCGGATGGTCAAGCCAGTGTGATTTTCTGCAGTGTGTGTTAAGAAGCTATGTTTTGAACAAGTTTTCTATACATTGGAAAAAAAAATCAAAACCAATGAGGTCCTTATTATATTCTATAAAATACACGGTTTGGTAACTCCTTTAATTGCTTCAGCTGTCAATCGCTGTAATTATTAGTTACTTCTCATTCCCACAAATTATGTGTGTCATTATTCTGTGCAGCTTGCTGCCATATCTCTATCAGCAGCATACATTCCGTGGCCATGAAATGTAAATAAAATAATCTGTATATTTTTTTTAGCTTTAGTTTTAATAATTTTCCGCAAGAACATAGCTAAAAGGGTTTTTATGTAAATGTGATTATGTGAATCACAGTATCAGCCTTTGTCAGGCCTCGCGAATTTATTTTAGCTGAGGTTATGGGCCTGTGCTTCAGGTAATGTTTCCTCTGGATTGTCTAGTCCCACAGGTAATGTATATTGTTCCCCTCCTCATATTGACCTCCAACAAGCATACTCAGAAAGAAGAATTCAGTTTCTTCATAGTTACTAGTATTTTTTGGTGTTTATTCTAAATGGCACCTTGGAAGGGAATGATTCCTTGAGATGAGGAATGGAAGATAAATTGTAAAAGCTTGCACAAGTACCTCTCCTTAGCTGAATTTCCAATTGGATTATTGTGCCTGATCCTAGTGCTGACAGGAGAGCCTGTGAACTGCTTTGGTATCTCTTACTTTCTACTTACTTGGGACGTGATGTAGTCATGTAGGAGAACATCTGTCCTAAGGACAGTCCCAAGCCATAAACTCCAGTCCTAAAGCCCCTGGAGTGGGTACGCAATGGCCATGGACACTAATGCCTGTTTAATGTAAAAAGATTTCCTACTTTAAAGAGGAAAAATCCAGAAGACTACTGGTTGTTATTATTACCTGAGATGACAAATGATAAACGGGAATCCTGTGCTTACTGGCAGCACGCAGTTTATCCATCTCTGAGCTACCTTCATAAGTATTAACAAGTATTTAAGAGAAAACCAATCTCAACTTATTGTGCGATTTTCGGCGAAAAGACAAGATAGGTGAAGTGCACGCATTGTGCTGTGTGGGATTGGAAATTATCTAATAATCACAAGCTATTATCAAAACAGTTGCAACAAAGGCAGGCATCATCAGAGGAAAACGTTCTGTTTCACAAGGTGTACAGAATGGTTGCGTAAAGATATCTCCCAATTTCTACTCTCTATGACAGCATATAAAAGTCCTCATAACTCAGGTCTCCGTAGCTGCCTCTGATGACTTGTTCTTCTTGGTGACTGGGTAAGTCTGATTTAACTGAATCAGTTCATAATTATAGATGTGGATTTATAGGTAGCATTAATATGAGGTTATATATCCTACTTTATTTTAGGGCAGGACCTTATTCTCTAAAAACATTTTACTTGGAAACTGCTTACTTGCAAATAGGGTGGATCTAGACATCACCACGTGTGGGGGAAAAACTAAACGGGAGTCTCAAAAATGTGGATGGTAGCAATTCCTAGGAATTGAGCATTTATCTATGGAGACAGGACACTCCAAAAACGTTATCAGGATAGGACTGACTCCCAGACAAAAAACACAGCAGAGGCAGTGATGTGAGAAAAGGACAGAGACATTCTTCACAGGACTGATTTTGGGAATAAGCTATAGGGCAATGGAGCGCTCAAGAGGAGCGGGAGTAGACTTAGAAGCCTCTACCCGGCAATTCATCTTGCTTGCTTGGCGAGATCTGTAATGCACAAGTCTACTTTAGAGTAGAATGGATTGTGCCTTAGAAATGGCGATTATTTTTTATTATTTTTTTTTTAATCACTAACTCCTAAGTTTAGTGTATGGCTGGGACATGTGTATCTGATCTATTCAGATGAATAGCATTCAACTCATCTACACAACCCACGTTACTATAACACATTTTGTTTCTTCATTCCTCTGGCTGTAACAGCTGTAACTTTACCAAGTTAGTGTACTCTCTGCCTTTCAGGTTGACTTGCCTTCTGGAATGATGTCTTCCTATGGACAGATGCTTAGCTCCCGCTGTGCTGCACCATGTGAAGTGACGTGCCCGCAACCATATGCCGACTGTTGGAATGAACCATGCGTCAGGTCATGCGGTGATTCAAGAGCAATCGTGTACGCACCACCCGTTGTCGTGACTTTCCCGGGACCCATTATCAGCTCGTGCCCTCAGGAAAGTTTTGTGGGAACTGCTGAGCCTCAAATAGAGGGTCAGATGGGCTCTGGAGGTGGAGGAATGGGCTCCGGAGGTGGAGGAATGGGTTCTGGTGGTTCCTGTGGTGGAGGCAGCTCCTATGGGATGGGCTCCCATGGTTCAGGTGGTTCTTGTGGTGGCATGGGAGGGGGCTCATATGGTGGGGAGGGCTCGTGTGGTGGTGGAATCTCCCGTTTTGGAAGCTTTTACCGAAACTCATTTTTTTCAGGATTTGGTAGAAATTATTTCCCCTTTTATTCCAGAGGGTACTATAGATATCGCTACGGAAACTATGGGCCATTTTAAATCCTTAAGAAAGAGTCATGACTAAAGGAACAATAAGACACAAACTAGTAGTTGACATATAGACCTGGAAATCAGACATGCCAAGCAGCCTCTGCTCCAGCCAGTGTCAGTAGGAGCTGGGATTGCTTGGGATCTCTTGCGCTATGTTTTATCTAAGGCTTACGATCCCGATGTTGCCTCACTTTGTTATTTGCTCATGTTATGTTTTGTTCTTTCTGAACCTGAAGAGAGTGAAACAAGTAATGGGACTTGACTGTGAAGCATCCAGCTGAAAGAAGAATGCCTTGTGAGCCCTGTGCTCCTCTGAATGACTGATCGATTGTAGTGCTTGTTGAAATGGAAATTACATTCTTTGTCTCTGCATTGCCTCATTCTGCAAGAATGTATTCCACTTCTTGTTTGTATTAAAGCCCTGTTGCATCATAGCACTGTCTTCTGGCTTTCATTTTGCTGCAGTTTCTTAGTTACAAACCACTTTGAAAGAAGTTAACTTTGTGGAGCAATTATTATGCATTAATCAAGGACTATCATCAGAGAAGAATTAATTTCTCTGTATGGCCAATATAATTTTTCAGAAATACTTCATTAGAGTATTTTTTTCCCCTTTCTGATATATACCATGGCAAACATACTGATTACAACAGAATCATAGAATAATTTAGGTTGGTACAACCTCTGGAGATGGTCTGGTACAGCTCCCACTTCAAACCAAGGTAACTTTGAAGGTCATTACCAGGGTCATTACCAGTCATTCCTTGAATATCCCTGAGGAAAATGTTTTAACCCTCAGTGGAGGTTAAAATGACTGCATGTGTCATGAGTCAATCAGAAGGCAAAGTTGTGCTGCAATTTATCTAGTCTTGATGGTAAAATAGTTTATCTGATTACAGACTGCAAAGGGAAATGGGTTAGCCTAGAACTAAGCATTGTAGGCAGGCAGGCCAAAAGAAATGGGAAGAAGTTATCTGTATGCAACTGAGAATCAGACTACAAGTCTTTCACCCTGTGACATGTCTTGAAGTAAGTTGAGCAATTCACCGCGGCAGCTGTACCAGTATTTTTCTTTAGGAGCCCTTTCTATTGTGCTGCCGCTCACAAGAGAGGGCTGGGGCGTAGGTTGAGCAAATGCTGCTTTGCCAAGCATAACATTCATTTCCTTCCTTTGATTGTCTTAATCCTTGTGGTTTGTTAACTTAATTGAAGCATTTATGCAGTAAATGTTTTGAGCTTGTTAAGCATCACCATGAGATCCCTGAGGCAACAGCTATATGGACGCCCTTGTGCTCTCTCAGAATTAAGGATCACAAAGTGCCTCATGCACAGTCATTGCCAGAACTGCCTGAGAAACAGATTCTTCCACCACGACTTTGCATCTGGTTTTAGATTTTTGGTTTCATTGACATCTTCTACACAGATCTCTAAGATGATATGTCTGCAAGCCTTTTGATGAAACAGGAATTTCAATCAGAAAATCTTAGGAGAAATATTCAGATAGCTCTACTCATACTGTGGGTTTATGCATACAATGCGCTGCACCATAACATTAGCAGAATATCACTTGAATTATATCACCCAGCAGTAATGGCATTACTTTACGAGAAGCCTATCAAGCAAAGTACTGATGTTCTGCGAGTCAGATCATAATCCACAGACTTAAGTAAAAACATATTTTGATCGTTAAAAAAGCAGGATTGCTTTTATTTGAGTATAAATCCTTTCTCCTAGTGCAGAATTGTTTTTTTCAGCTGCTTGAAGATATGTGCAGAGATGTGTGTGTATGCACTGGGGTCTCAAAGTACAGAAGGAGTTACTTAGCTGTTGTGACTCCAGTTTTCATGTCAGCTGAGGAACGCCTGATGTTGCTCTAGAGCACCGCAGATAAGATTGTGGCAGCAATGCCCCAGCAATTTTCACTCTTGTTACTCAATGTTTCATTCCCGAGCCTACTGAGTAAGAACTGTGTGGGGGTGTAACTCTCCTTTGTAAATTGTGAGGCATCACCTTTGCTGAAGTCACGTGTCTGGCAGTTTATATAGACATTGCCGGCTCAGCCTCAAAATCACTGACTCTGATCCTCTTAGTACTGCGCGACTGCAACTGCGTGAAGCCGAATGTGGGTACAATTATCACTCAACCTTTGCAAGCTATGTTATCCAAAATGTTCTCAAATTCAAATGAGTGCTCAGGAATGACTCCTTTCAGGCTCAGCCACTAAAATGTGTAGAAATACTTCCCTACACAGAAAGAACAGTGAGATTGGTGCTTTTATGCAGCCACGCATGAGGCCATTTAATTCTACTTCCCATGGAGCTCCACCTCCTATTTTGACTCCCACAGTTCAATTTCACTAAAATTAGTTTGTAAAGCAGAATGGAAGAAAAGAAAAACCAGCAACCTAGTAATATGATTCAACAAGACTTTTAATATCACATGAAATAAGTGCAACAGAATAGAATGGTGCCGTTCAATGATGGTCTATTCCGTAGTCCAAAGGCAGCCAGACCATCCGTGCCGATGATAAAAGACACTGCACATTACAAGGTAAAGCTGAAATCTTCACAGCAAATTCCCACTCACAAATCTGAAGCATTTCCACTCCACCAGAAAGGACATAGAACAAAACTGATAAGAATTTAAGGAGAGAAGCCATCATATGAAACTGCTATTGATAGAAGATGAGGCATAACATGGAAGAAAGAGGTGTGGGCCCACCTGGGCAAGGGTGGCTCCCATTGATGCAATGGGCTTTCACCATCTCTGAAAGCCATCTCAGCTGCGGATCTGGACCTTGCGTTTTCATCTCCGAAGCTGTTGTGTGGGTATTCAGGTTGCCTTAGAATGAGCCACAGTTTCCAAGGTGGGATCCACGGCTGCTGCTATAGGACCGCCTGCTGTAACAGCCCCCCATCCCCGAGGAGCTTCCATACCCAAAGGAACCCCCGGATCCAAAGGAACCCCTCATCCCCAACATACCTCCATACCCAAAGGAACCCCCAGAGCCAAAGGAACTCCCCATCCCTGACATGCCCCCAGAACCAAAGGAGCCCCCAGAGCCAAAGGAACCTCCCATCCCTGACATGTCCCCATACCCAAAGGAGCCCCCAGAGCCAAAGGAACCCCCAGTTCCTGAGGAGCCTCCATACCCAAAGGAGGCCCCAGATCCAAACAAGCCCCCTGTCCCCGACATGCCCCCAGAACCAAAGGAACCCCCCATCCCATAGGAATCATCAGAGCTGTACGGGGTCAAAGCTCCATAGGGCTGGGGAAACGATGTTCCCACAATGCTCTCCTGAGAGCAGCTGCTGAGAGTTGGTCCCGGGAAGGTGAGGACAACTGGTGGGGGGTACACCATGGCTCTGGAGTCCCCACACGATGTCACACAGGGCTCAAGGTTTCTGCTGTAAGCACATGGCTGTGTGCACGTCACTTCACAGGCAGGCAAGCACTCAGAGCTAACGTTGCTCAACATCGTTCTTGGGGAGTGGAGATGAAGCTGAGAAAGACAACGTGTAGTCAGGAAATCATCACAGTCAGGTGCATCTTGTCCTTCTCCTCTAGCTGCTCATCAACTCCCAGCTTAACCTTCCCTCACAGTCTCCCTTTTCCCTGCTATTTCCTTCCTGACTGACCCCTTTTAAGACTTCTCAGTACTTCTTCCTTTGTTTACCATCCACATCTCTTACTCTTCTGAATCTCTCAAAAATATTGCTCTTTTCTCTGGGAATAAGTTACCTGATTCTCATACAACTACTTGTTCAGAAAAGTCCCATTCAATCTCTTTTCAAAGTAGACTTACAAGGAGGTTTGTCTGTAACTTCAGGAAGTCTCCAGGGGAAAGTAACTAACTTCCTAACTCTGTTCTTCCCTTTAGCCCAGCTTTGCTATGAATTCTTGCTAAATCCATTCTTCTCTTTACCTCAGCTTTTCAAAAATTGCTAGTATTTTGCAAGATAAAAAAAGAAGTAAGTTTTAAGTATTCTATAGCTACAAAGATATGCAATGAAATTAGACTTACCCTGTTGGCTTGGAGGAATAAGTCAGTGGAGCTGGAAGAATAGAATAGTTCTTAGTTCTCTACCCTTTTATATATTTTCTTAGACAATAGGAAGGATATGAGGTCATCCGTTATTCACTAAATTCTTGTCACTTACCAAAAAAAAGGTATTCTTCTAAGCCTTGTAATTGTTTTCATTTCAATTCATAATTAGCAATCCATTTACAGTCCTACTTTGAGTGACAGGCATCCAACACCCAGCAGTTTCCTTTTGTCTCAAACTTAATCGAAAAAGTCTTTCGGGCATCATTCTGGTTCCAACTGAAACAGGAGTTGACCTCTCTGTTTACATCTCTTTAATGGCTTTAAGGAAGGTGGCTTACTGATGTGTCAGTCCCACAATTTATTTGTAAGCCTTAGATTTAGGTATAATACCTCCCAAATGGAATCATCCAACCCCACCTTGGATGGGGGGGGTCAGCATTCTTTGCAACTCCACCTGTATCTATTGACGGAATGGATGATACAGCACCATGACAGAATCAGACCTCACAAATTACTCTTGAGCACTGCACAGGACACAGCCCTGCAAAAAGTCTTTCAAAATACAGATAAATGGGATTGAAGTGACACATGACATGTCCTTTAAGCTCTGAGCCCTCTGAGTAATTTTAACCGAGTATGTACCAAAATTCACTCTGGGCTGTTACGCTTAGAGCCTTGTGATGAGGACACCAGTGGGGCCGCTTGCAAGGGCATACCCGAAGATCACCAGGTCTTCTTACTCCAAGGTGGGTCTCAAACTTAGAAGGGAGGTTGAACTTCAAAAGCATCTCATGTTGCTCAGCACTGGGGTCAGGCCATTCCTGAAAGCAGTCTTGAAGGGTTGATCTTTCTGGGGGCCCCTTCTTGGTAAATCATTAATGAAAAACAGTAAGGAGGGGTCAATCAGCTTCAGTGTAAATCCACTGTAGTCAGCAGAATGATATTGTGTAGGAATTTGGCTCTACAATTTCAACAAAGCCCAAATTTATTATATGAGAGTCATATTGTATAGGTCTGTGGATGATTTACTAATTAGGAACCATGAAAATAATTACAGGTGTTAGAGGAGTCACCCAGAAAAGAAAACCCATAGTTTGGTAAGTGCTAGAGATTTTATGAGGTGCTTCACATCCTTAGAGTTGCCTGCACAAAGGTATAAAAGCAGGAACATCTCAGGAGTCTGCTAAAAACTTCTCCTGACTTACCTGTCTTGGTGCTGTAGGTGAGTTTGATTTAAGTTAATAATTTTATATCTGTCATGCCTCTGTAGTGATAGTTTTAAACAAGGACTCTTTCCTGTGTCTGTATTTTGTGATTTTAGCAATGAGATAAGATGTTGAGAATTTTAGGAGTTACTTTGTTTTTTATTACAACTTTCAAAACTTGAGGTGCAAATATAAAGCTAAATCCTCCTGAATGAACGAAGTCCTAGGCATCCTCCACAGGTGCAAGAGGGGAGGAAGAAAAGGGATCACAGGACAGGAGGACTTGAGGGAGGAATAGGAAGCATGAACAAGGATCTAGCCTGCATACCTAACCCCATTGCTGTCACGTGTGTGATGGGCACCCATCCGCACCTGACCGTGATGGTTTCCTGACTACACATTGTCTTCCCCAGCTTCACCTCAAACCCTGAGAACAATGTACTACAACAACATCAGCTCCCGGTGCTTGCCCGCCGGTCGGGTGACATGCATTGAGCCATATGCCTGCAGCAGCAGCCTTGAGCCCTGTGTGACATCGTGTGGGGACTCCAGAGCTGTGGTGTATGCTCCACCGGTCGTCCTCACCTTCCCAGGACCAATTTTCAGCAGCTGCCCTCAGGAAAGCTATGTGGAAACATCGGTTCCCGAGTTTTATGGACCTTTGATCACATATGGCTCTGGGAACTCTGGGATGGGGGATTCCTTTGGCTCTGGGGGCTCCTTTGGGTATGGGGGCATGTCAGGGATGGGAGGTTCCTTTGGTTCTGGGGGCTCCTTTGGTTCTGGGGGCATGTCAGGGATGGGGAGTTCCTTTGGCTCTGGGGGTTCCTTTGGGTATGGGGGCATGTCAGGGGTGGGAGGTTCCTTTGGCTCTGGGGGCTCCTTTGGGTATGGAGGCTCCTCGGGGATGGGGGGCTGTTACAGCAGGCGGTCCTATAGCAGCAGCCGTGGATCCCGCCTTGGAAACTGTGGCTCATTTTAAGGCAGCTTAGATATCTGAATACCCACACAACAGCTTCGGAGATGAAAACGCAAGATCCAGATGCGCAGCTGAGATGGCTTTCAGAGATGGTGAAAGCCCATTGCATCAGCCACGGGAGCCACCCTTGCTCAGTACCTCTGAAAACTAGGTCCACACCTCTTTCTTGTATTTTTCACTTTGTCTATTCTTAATGACATCTTTTGTTAATCATCTCGCAATGCTAGATCCCCATTTTCATTGTGCCAATGTTAAGAAAAAAAAATAATTTCAAAGGCCTGACACAGAGATTGTCAATAAAACTGTGACAGCAGGCGAACAACTGGTTGAAAATGGACTCTTCGTAGGCAGTGAATGCTGTGCCCTTCCCTGGAACTGAGGAATTGTCTGCTTTGTGTTGTGTGCCATCTCATTCTGCTGTGTATCCCATTTCCCCTTTGTATTAAAATCCTCCTGCATCATCAAATTTTGTTCAGGTTTTCTTTCTCTGCAAGACTGTTTTGGTCCTATCCTTTCCACTAGCTCATTAGGCTTCTGAGAGCTGGCTACATAGCCTGTGAGCAACAATTATGTGGTTTTATGGTAATATGATAGTAATTGCTTAAGTAATAAAGGTGTTGTGAAAAGGATGGTTGAATGAAGCATTCAGAATTTAAGCACACAAAACAGTTCAGCATTGCTTCTCCGTAGGGCACAGAGGTTTCTGAAGTTGATGACACAATACTTCGTCCTGGTGTATGAACAGATAGCAAACACTGTCACTTCCCACAGACCATGCTCAGATAAATCATTTTTCATCAGTGCAGCTGCTTCATTTTATGTCAAAATGGGGGACGAGATTTAAAATACCACATGTACAAGACCTTTTCAGAAGAGGTCACACTGCTTAATATCTCTCCCTGGCTGATGGGGAAAAGTGTAGGGGGAAAAAAGTACAAGGGATGAGACATGGTCAGCTGAAGACTGGAAATTCATAAAGGTTTTTCATTTTACACTCTGTGGTATAGCCCAGCTCTTCTCTTCTGAAGGAGTCTGTTCGCCCATTCTGTCACCATATTTCATTTAGAATCAGTTTATAAGAATTATCATGGTTCCCTGAAGATGTTTGAGGTTCAGGCAACTTAAATGTGTTATCAGGAGTGCCTAAAGAATTCAAACCAATATAAAAATACATTTCTCTGGGGACTGTGAATGGTGACCAAAGAAAATCAACCGTATCAGCCTTACTTAATTTCTGAGATTTGTCACCTTGAACCTGCAGTCTTAAATTCCCGAAGACATTTAGGAATTTCTTTTGACTGTGGCCCCATCAAAGAGCTGCATTTATATGACAGCATAGTGTGCTTTGATATCACAGGGGTATGCAAGAAATACTTTCATAAGTGATGAGTGACACGACACCAGAAATAATGCCTTGTGTTGTTTTCCGTAGCTATTGCTGGGAGTCGAAATGCAAAGAGACCAATGGGTGAGTCTTCAGGAGATGTCTATTGAACGCTAAAGATGTGTTAAAACCTGGATCTACTCCATTTGATGTTAATTGGCAAACACATGAGGGACATCAGGAACCAAAGAAAGATTTTTTAATTTTTTTTTTTTTTTATACTTCATGTTGGAACTACAGGATCGTTCATCAGAAAGTCAGGAAGCATGAGCTGAAACACAGGGACTATTAGCAGAGCCAAAACATAGAATGTCCCTGTCATAGATTCCTGGTGCCACTTTGAAAATCTAACTTTTATCTCTGTTAAAACTAAGGTGAAAATGGCAATAACAAAAATTTTAATTGATGGCTTTTCCAGAGATAGAAAAAAAAAATTAAATTAGAGGATACTCACACAATTAAGCAATTGCATAAGTTTCCAGTGTTTAAAGAAGTTAAGGAATTTTAATCTGTCATTTATTTAATGATTGCAGACAAGAAACTCATCAGCTCCAAGCAAAATGTTAATATGACTGAAGAAACAGGCTCAATTTGAAAACAATTAGATAATTTGTTTGCAATCATTTTGTAGCTCTGCAGCTGGAAGGTAAGATAATCATACATCGTCAGGAAGCAGAATTCCAGTTCAGCGGCATGAATCCTGAAATGTGTCACAGGGTGCAACGTTTGCCACTGCTCCAAATTCCTGCTGTCAGCTAAAAGAGCCTGATGGTCTCTTAAAGACTTAAGACAGAAAGTTTTCAGCTGCCAGCTGGCTTCATGGCAATGTGTTTCATAATCAAAGTGCTTTGTAGGTAAAAAGGTGAAAAAAAAACCATTAGGCGAACATACTGATGCAGCATAGCTTTAATGACAGGGAAGCACAGGGTACATTTGGTGAAGACAGGCACGCAGAGCACGAAGGACGTCTCCCAGGGCTTTGGGAAGCAATGCAGCTCCGTGCGTGCCAGCAAAGTCGATCACTTGGACGTCACTGGGCTGCAGCTTCCCCTGCGAGGTCAGCACAGCCCAGGGCTGCTGCAGCGGGAGATGTTGCCCCTTCAGAAGCCGGAGCTACAGCTTCCTCCGCCAATCCTCCTGTAGCCAGAGTAGCTCCCGCCACACTGAGAGCTCCCCCCGCCAAAGGACCGGCCTCCTCCAAAGGAACCCCCACCATAGGAGCTGCCTCCTCCGCAGGAGCCCCCAAAGCCCCTGCCATAGGAGCTCCCGGAACCAAAGGACATTCTGCCTCCGTATGAGCTCCCATATGACCCGCCTCTTCCGTATGAGCTCCCAGAGCCAAATGACCTACCCCCTCCGTACAAGCCCCCCATTCCTAGGGAACTGCCCCCACCGTAAGAGCCACCCATCCCCAGGGAACTGCTTCCTCCATATGAACCCCCAGCACCAAACGAGCCCCCTGAGCCCATTCCCCCTGAAAACTCCCCAATGGATGATGGCAACGTGGTGCCCACAAAGCTCTCCTGAGGGCAGGAGCTGAGGATGGGGCCTGGGAAGGTGATGACCACGGGCGGTGGGTAGACCACGGCACGGGAGTCCCCGCAGGAGGTGACGCAGGGCTCATTCCAGGCATACGCGCATGGGTCTTGGCAGGTCACCTCGCAGGGTGGGTAGCATCTGCTGCTCAAGAGCTGTCCTCCTGAAGACATCTTTTGTGATGTAGATAAAGCTACAGCAGGAGATAAAGTATAAGTACAATGTCGAAATGCTAGAGGGAAAAGAGCTTGCAGATTTGAAGTCTTTCACGAGCATGAAAAAAGGGTGGAAGAAGAATGTTTAGAAAGATTCAGGTTTATCTGTCTTACAGGTTTTTCTGAACATGCATGCACTAACACCTGGCCCTTCCCAAAGTACTTTCTGCTGCTCTAGAACTATTGATGATCATGGAGAGCAAAGCAAACTCCATGTGTTTTTGGAAGGAGCTCTTCTTCTAGATATTGTTGGATTATAATATGCAGCTCTGGAGCTAACTGACAATATTGAATTGATCCAAATGCCTGTGAAAATTCAGTCTTATAATTCATCAGCTGTGTCCACAATGGCATACATTTAAATGACTATAAAAATTTATGTGTGACAAAAGGCAAATGGCATTGCTTAGCATCACCCTTCCTGCAGAAGGCTAAGTCCTCAGTTAAATACTGAAAATATTTTCCTAAAGGTTCATGTAGAGAATGAAGAAGATCCAACTCACCAGGCCTGAAGAAGCGTAGATGAAGAGCTGTCGTCAATGAAACTGAAGTGTTCAGAGCGCTCTTATATACCTCTTCAGACCACCAGTGGGATGTGAGCCATGCTTTGTGCAAGAGCTTCCTATGTGTTGCCAAACTGTGTTTTGCCATATGGATTATTTCTTTAATTGTTCTAATTGTTCTCAAGTGATGTGATCACGACTTTATTCTTAATTCCAAGTCACGTTACAAGCATTACACACCTCGTGTTTTATTTTACACTCCAACCCTGACAAAGTCACCTAGCAGCTGACATTGTCCTTGGCCCTCACTGGAGTTGAAACTGGAATGAGTATAGATGCATGTGAGGGTTATATCGAGCTGATTGTGTTTTGCACACAATGTTCCATTTTTATTCTTCAAAATCTGGATTGCAAATAGTTGGGTGGTTAATAGAAGTGCTACCGCTTGCCAGTGGTGCTGAAATGTGAGAAACAGCAGCAGTGCCCAGGGTTCATCATGTAAATTGATATTTCTCAATGCAATTGTAGGGAAACCAGGAAGACTTGCATTAACTGAGGAGTTGATGAAGAATTGCTGACTAGCAAAACTGTGAAATCAAGGGCTGCCCACTGGTGCCTGACAGGACTCGTTCGCATTCTGATGCAAGATCTTAACCATATAAGCTCCCTGTGCTCTATTTTCTAATTGGGCTTGAAAACACCAGAAATCTGGTGATATAAATGATATAAACATTAAATATAAACATTAAATATAAACATTATAATGACATAATGACATTAAACATAGAATGATATGTAATACAGGCTGAAAACCCAACAATTTAGATTCAGACAGGCTGCAGTTTCTTTCTTCCCACAGCTGTGTCTGAGAGTCAAAATCTAGAAATACTTTAGTTTACTTTGATTTAGAAAAAAATCTGTTTGAGTGTTTGATACAGCTGGCACTAATCCGTGTCGTATTTGTCTCATAACCACACAGAAATATTGATCGCATCTAATGTTCTCACTGTGTTTCTGGTCATTGGTAAAGGAAATTTTGCTTACAGAGATGTCCTTATGCACTCGCATCTCTGTCTCCTAATATACGAGATTTTAAGTACCAATCCAGGAATACTGCTGTGACTTTCTTGAAAGAAATAGTCCTTGCTATTATGAAGATGGTTTAATTTTGGTTTAGATCAAATCACCTCTATACACTCTATGTGCATCCATTCCATATCCAAAAAGACTTTATTTTTTCTCAAATGATGCCTCCTGGACAACACAGTGTGTCTTGCTAGACTAGCACAGCTGTCCTGTGACAAAAGAGGAAAGATGACAATAAAATTACCCCGTGTTCTCACATGGTGCTTCCTTGTACTTATTTGGATGACACGGGACATTTGATGAAGCACTTCTGTAAGCAGTTACCTGGGTGGATGTTAAACAGGTGGAAAAAAATTACCCCTCCCATCCAAGGAGCTATAAAGATTAAATTTGCAGTTTTTCCAACTCTAAGCAATTCTAAATTTAAATGGAATCTTCTGCAGAACAGAAATTATTTCTCCTGACAAAGCCAAAACAATAGTTTTATCTTGGGTAAGGGAAAGACTGATGCCTTTGTCTTGCTAAGTGAACGGAGCTCAATTCATTACCATTGCAATTCAAATCAGGTCAGGAGATGGCACTAGTCATAAAATGGATATAAAAATTATTTAAGGATTAAAGTAAGACAAAGGGTGTGTTGCACATACTTTATGATGTAGACCTGATTTACTAATCATTATCAGTTATCACAATAATTATTACAATTAGAAGTAGCTTATACAGCAAAATGTTTTGCCGGCTAACTATTATGTCCCATGTACAAGTGTGTTGCATATCCTGGTAGCAGTCTGAAGGAGTATATAAAAGCACTGCATTTCTTCCAGATTCACCAGCAACTTCTCTTCAGTCTGGTTTTCTCTGTGAGCCTGGTAAGTACTCTTTCTTTAAGTTTCTTTATGTTAACTGGGATGTTGCTGTCGGTGTTTAAGTTGGGAATGAATTCTATGTCAGTACTCTGCAATGATCAGCAATATCAGTTTTGTTGTATTTCTTAAGCGGGTAAGTTTTTTGTAGCCATTCAGCAGTAACCATTGGTAGATACAGGTCTTAAAATGTGAGGCTGTGTTCTTCCAAACCACAAAGGGAAAGTGTCAATTAAATCCTGTTAATTTGATAAGGAGGTTACAACTTAACCACAGCTTGGCTTTTATTAAAATATGTGTGTATACACACACAGGCACACATATATATATATGTCAAGAATCCCTGTTGATTTCTGTTTATAACTACAGGGTCTGCCAAATCTGCTTCCAAAAGGACCCAATAGATGAGATGAATAAATTAGTGATTAGTCCTTAACAGAACTAGAGGTTAGTGGTGGAAGACAGTAAGATACGCTCTCAGAACGAAGACAGGCTAAAGATGATTTAGAAAGGCAGATTCCTTACTGGCATCTACACTGGACTGTAAAAGAAGTTGTATTTGTGTCTGTATTATTTAGTTTTAACCATGCTGAAGAACAATGTTTCAGACTGGAGTAAGGTTAGATATCTCCACAAGAGTAGTTCTCGTATTTATAAGAAAATAATTCCTTCTCTCAGGAAACATACAGCTCGTATCGTCAGAGTGATTGTGTAAAGGCACAGAGCTACATATACATCTTACTTTTACTCCTTAACCTGTGCTGCAGCTTTATCTACATCACAAAGGATGTCTTCAGGAGGACAGCTCTTGAGCAGCAGATGCTACCCACCCTGCGAGGTGACCTGCCAAGACCCATGCGTGTATGCCTGGAATGAGCCCTGCGTCACCTCCTGCGGGGACTCCCGTGCCGTGGTCTACCCACCGCCCGTGGTCATCACCTTCCCAGGCCCCATCCTCAGCTCCTGCCCTCAGGAGAGCTTTGTGGGCACCACGTTGCCATCATCCATTGGGGAGTTTTCAGGGGGAATGGGCTCAGGGGGCTCGTTTGGTGCTGGGGGTTCATATGGAGGAAGCAGTTCCCTGGGGATGGGTGGCTCTTACGGTGGGGGCAGTTCCCTAGGAATGGGGGGCTTGTACGGAGGGGGTAGGTCATTTGGCTCTGGGAGCTCATACGGAAGAGGCGGGTCATATGGGAGCTCATACGGAGGCAGAATGTCCTTTGGTTCCGGGAGCTCCTATGGCAGGGGCTTTGGGGGCTCCTGCGGAGGAGGCAGCTCCTATGGTGGGGGTTCCTTTGGAGGAGGCCGGTCCTTTGGCGGGGGGAGCTCTCAGTGTGGCGGGAGCTACTCTGGCTACAGGAGGATTGGCGGAGGAAGCTGTAGCTCCGGCTTCTGAAGGGGCAACATCTCCCGCTGCAGCAGCCCTGGGCTGTGCTGACCTCGCAGGGGAAGCTGCAGCCCAGTGACGTCCAAGTGATCGACTTTGCTGGCACGCACGGAGCTGCATTGCTTCCCAAAGCCCTGGGGGACGTCCTTCGTGCTCTGCATGCCTGTCTTCACTAAATGTACCCTGTGCTTCCCTGTCATTAAAACCATGTTGCATTCAAACTGAACCCTCTTCTTCTTTTCCTTGTAACTCGTCTTTTCAAGTAATCTTTTGGGTAATTCAGCAATAGCCCTGAGAAATCTGTGAATGTGCTGGAGGAGGAGTATCAGGCTCCTTTACTACACCATAGCATTTTGTTTGAATGGGGGGAACATAAATCTTACGCTACATCCTTTAGTATTTGCTGGTAGTGTCACCTGGCATAGAATCAAATGGGTAAATCAGCTGATGCCTTCCTGGAAATATGACCTAGTGGCAGACATGCTCCTCTTGAAAACAGGAACATACAATATCAAGTTTAATTAATTATAACATTACAATTCTTTCATGTGAAAGACTCTGGTTATTAGATTTTTCTTCAGTAACACTGAAGATTTGGATTTGTGTGCACACATGCCCTTCAGTTCTCTCTCGTCATAGTGCTCCCTGCTCCTCTTAATTGTTATGAAGATACTTTCCCGTAACAACATGACTCATCCTTATGAATCTGGTCAGACTACTCTGCTGACTAACATGGAACACATGGATGTATCCGTATAAGACCTAAATGTGAGCAAAAGAAAAGACAAGAGGTACAAGAATAATAAATAGGATTTGCTGCTCTCTCTTCCATGCCTCTGAAGTTCTGGTAAGGTGATGGAGAGAAAAGCAAGAACCTGTTGGAGCAAGTCCTGGACCTGTTGGAGCAAGTCCAGAAGAGGCCACGAAGATGATCCAAGGGCTGGAGCACCTCTGCTATGAGGACAGGCTGAGAGAGTTGGGCTTGTTCAGCCTGGAGAAGAGAAGGCTGTGGAGAAGCCTAATTGTGGCCTTCCAGTCCCTGAAGGGGCTACAGGAAAGATGGTGGGGGGCTGTTTGTCAGGGAGTGTAGTCACAGGACAAGGGGGAATGGGTTTCAGCTGAAGGAGTGTCGATTTAGATTAGATGTTAGAAAGAAATTCTTCCCTGTGAGGGTGCTGAGGCCCTGGCACAGGTTGCCCAGAGAAGCTGTGGCTGCCCCTGGCTCCCTGGCAGTGTTCAAGGCCAGGTTGGATGGGGCTTTGGGCAACCTGGGCTAGTGGAGGGTGTCCCTGCCCATGGAACTGGATGATCTTTAAGGTCCCTTCCAACCAAAACCATTCTAGGATTCTTTGAAAAGCAGTGAGTCCTCACAGACTTCACCTGCCTAGTGAAAGCAACGGTGGCAGGAAGGTGAATCACAGATCTCTACCCAGATTTTAAGATCATGGGAAGAAATTCTTTCAATGCCAAAAGTAGCTACCCTAGCTAACTTGAAGCTAGGTCTGCTGTGTTTACATGAACGCTAGACACAATTTTAATGTTAAGATAGACATAACTGTACAATTTATTACATAATTATATAGCCTTCAATTTTATTTTTTTTTTTATTTAATCAGAAATCTTGAAATACCTTTTCCCCTGATGTGTAGACATAGGTTTTCTTTCTCTGGTATTTGTTCTATTCTATCAATTGGAATGAAAACATGGATGTGACAGGTGTTGAGACTGGGTGCTGGTGCCACATCATACCTTAAGTCACGACAGATATTTTGTATTCTCATGCCTAAAAATCTTTTGTCCAGAAGCAATCTTCTGGACAATATGAACCAGAAAATATGAGCCAGTACTTTATCTCTATTCCATAATTTCTCTTTAAACTATCAGACACCTTTTGACTGAACACCCACTTTTGATTTAAAGTCAGTGAGGAATCACTCATCTCTGCCAAATTATTCCAACGGTTAATTATAGTTATAATTAAATGCTTGCACGTTCTTTCTTCTCTAATTACAGTGTTGCCCAATTAGAGAAATCAACCCCCTTTGCAGTTACTTGCGTTTGTTTAAGTCTCTTCCTGGTCTTACTTCACAGAAACCATACAGTACATTTGATTTCTCTGTTTTAGAGAGACTTTAAAAGGGATATAACATCATAAAGCATTGCTTCAAGGAGAAAGGCAGTAAAATCACCTCTATTCAATGGAAAAATGATCATCTCACATTGCAACAAAGAAGACTGAGCTTAGTTTTAGGGAATCCCCCTCCACGTCCAATTGCAGGAGCAGACAGGTGCCGACGGATTTGCAAGTGAGACAATGGAATCCCAGTACTGGAACACTTTTAAGAACAGCTTATACAAATCTTTCCTAGGAATAATTCAGGGGAGAGTATAAATTGGACAATTTCACTTCCACAATGATTTCCTACAATTCTGTTTTTTCCCAAACTCTTTTTTTTTTTTTTTTTAAATTTTTTTTTGAGCCCTGGCATTGCTCAGCACCATTTTTGAGGAATGTTCACCTTCTCAAGCCATTCATATTCATTTAATTTACCTGTTCACAACAGAATTCGTTGCTTCACCAGTTTGAAGTCTGAAATCCTTTACCAATGGCGATTGTATAATTACTTCCTTATCACTGATTTTATACATGTAAATAAATAAATATATGTAAGAGAATAAATGCATATATGTATGTGAAAGTTGGGCTCACTCAAAAGCTCCCTCTGGAGCTGCTCTGGGTAAGTGAGCTGGTACCAGGAGGGTGAGAGTTGCTCTTCCTGCAGCCCTTGTCCTGCCACTGGAGCTTCCTGGGAAATGCCTCTGCAACAGAAATATGGAAAAGGATGAACAGCTGAAGCTGGAAATGCCTATTAGACAGCCAAAGACATGGAAAAAGCTACAGGAGGATGCCGCCACGTGAGCTGAGCATTACCAAGAGTGCAGGAGGAGTCATGGCAAAAATTGCCTGGCAGGGTCGGCGCAGCTGAAAGGAGCTGGAGATGAATGCCAGTCGCTCCACAATTTTCCAAAGCAGCCAGAGGTTGATGTGTTGGGCTGTGCCTTTAAGACAGCACCTGACAGATACTATTGAAATCCTCTCTGAGCAGCACATCTCATCTCCCCTGCATAGCTCCAGCACGGCGGGGAACAGTTATGCATGTAGCTCTGGCTGGGCAGCAGTTCTGGTTGTCACCATGATCTTGGGACCCGTCAGCACAAACAAAGTGTAAAAGGCACACATTGAACAGTTTCTGGGTTCATTTCCCTTCCCTCATTTCCATACGTATACAGCGTTTCTGCTTATTATTGTTGCAGCTTCTATGCTATCAATTACCTCTTGGAAGCAGAGTGATTTTGGAGGATCCTCTAGGCAAGAACACTTATTGGAAATGTTCTGAGGAAATGCTTTCAGATAGTTTTGCCAACACCCACTAATGTTTTATACATGCAAAGTATTGTGGTGTTATGATGTTAATAACAGGCTGCCAGTATTAAACTCCACAGTATTGAATCATAGCGTCACTTTAAAATATATATGTCAGGGCCACCCATGTGATTCTCTGAAACAGGCAATGATAAACACCTTGGGAATTTGGATCCCTTTGGTTTTTTTGATTAAAAGCCAGCTCTGCATTTGTTATCCTAATCATACTATTTAAAATAAGTCGGCCAAATATTCACCTTTCCAAATCAGGGCATATTTGCTGATTTAAATATTATTATACTTATATCATCTGAGGGACCTGGGTCTGCGCTTCAAACATGACATGAAATGCTGCTTCATCACACCAGGTCAAGTTGGGTGCAAATCGGTACTGTAACTCTTAGCCCTCTGTATCACCAAAGCCCTCCTGAGCGATATCAAATAAATCAGTTGCTCCTCTTTTCCCTGGCCCAACTGTGTGTTAAAATGGGCAATGACCAGCTTTGCTGGCTTTGACAGAGCATTGCTCACTTACCTTGAGTTTCCTGCAGGACTCTTCTCCACACTCATAAGCATTTTTCTGATGCAGCTATGACCATAACCACCGTGAAAGGGACTGAGGGTAGAGTGATTTACTCCAAACCAGACTGAGCAATTCCTAGATCCCTCTCACCATCCCACTTTAACCAAAATGAACTTTCTACTCTCATGTTTCTTCCTGGGCTTGGACAGGAATCTTATTGCAGAGGAGGACACCTTTCATGCTCAACCAGGGCTATGGCTGCCACATCGAGCCCTTGCACTGTGTTATATTCTTGCCTTGGAAGAGACTTGAACATCAAATGAGGAGCCAGGGCACCAGGGGCAATGCTGTGCCCTGCTAGGAGTGTCTCTCCAAGGCAATCCTGACACTACAGTCATGCAGTGACTACAGTTTCTGTAAACACGTCCTAACAAGCTTTAAACCAGCAAGCACACTTACTACTAATACTAGGTTAGGCTCTTATGCATTCTTGGAGGTCATGATGTTAAGCAAGGAAAACAAACTCCTGTTTTCTAAGGAACTGCAGGGATGAGTCCTGCAGAGCCTCTGACCAGCTGCGGCACTGACGGGGCTCCCATGCAAGCCCGAGTTCAGCCCTGCGCGCTGTCTTCACGCCGTCAGGGCTGCAAGAACGGGTTTGATGCTTAAAACTGTGAAATGAAAGGAATCCGGGGATGCGACTGTGCAAGTCACGTGCTGGTGAGAATAGGGTAATCAACACAAACAGTAAGCAAAACAATTACTGTAATTACATGTCAAATTTTGTTTGGGGAGTAATGGAACCTAATGCACAAATATGACGTTATTTTCTTGCATCAGCCTGGTGGTCCAGGACAGTATATAAAACCATTCATGATTCAGAAATCTTCCAGCAGGTTCTCTTGGCTTCTCCTCGGTGAACTGAGTAAGTTGGATTCTGATATAACTTCTTCCTAAAAAGAAAAGAAGTATCATTTTTGAAATCTTTGCATTTACTTCAGGGATGAATTTTGGATTCATATGCTGCGATTCTGTACAATATTCAGGAGTTTATTTTCATGAAAGAGTCATTTGCTAATTATTCATTCAGAGGTGCTGATGGATTGAGGTTTAAAAATACATTTGAGATCTAGATAATATTAAAGACATCTACTTCCAGTACTTTATGAAAATTTAATGCATATAGCCTTTAGGTAGCCTAAAAATATCTTAGCCAGTAGTATACATCTGGTAGTGTTGTTCTGACCTTGTGGCTTCCATTTTTTAACTAATTTTGGACAGAGGTACCATGTATAAATAGTGAGATAGGCTATATAAATACTGAGAAGGCGAGATAGCTGCATTCGCCTTTCGGAAAAGAGCCAGCTATTAGGACGTAGCGTCTCTGAGGATGTGGCCCTACAGGGTTCCTGGTCTGACTTTGGAAAAGTCCCACCGGGGACCCTCTCAGGCACTCGCTGTCAGTCTGAATGGCCAGGGCTTTGCTAAATTGTCTATCAGTACAGCTATGCGGAAGAAATGTGAACCCAGAAAATGTCTACTTAAGGTGTATATTCCTTGGGAAGTTGCTTTGGGTGTTTTTGTTCTGTTTATGCAAAGCAGTGGTCTTATGCAAAACATTCAACAGGCTGTGTAAGAAAATTATCCACTCTAAATGTTTTGTACTCTACGTTAGGTGTTCGGATCTGTTTTTCAGCTACCCATTTTCTCTGGCTTGCTTTCTGCCGAGGGATTTGCAGGTCAAGTCAAGAGCATAGAATTAATAGATGTAGTAGAATGAAAGGGTGGGAACCTGAAGACAGTGTCTGGATTAGGGCTTAAGGTCACGAGGAGTTTAGGTGAATAATAGGTATTTTGGCATTGAGTCTAAAACAACAAAAGAAAATAAAATCCGACAAAAATGGCTTGAGTCAAACTGAGCCCCACCCAGGCTTTTCTAATACGCAGTTCTGTTAGATAAAAAATAAGTAATCGCCTTGGCTGAAACCAAAAATATTCCATTAATCTGAAACAACAGATTAACTAGCTCCTTCATTTGGTGATTTAATTTGGAATTTGGGTAACTTTGAAATGACATCCTGAAATATAGTTCTATGACATTTTCCAAATTACCTCCCCACCCTTCAATTTATTTCAAAAGAAAGAAAGAAGGTGAAGAATTTAGTCCAGGTTTGTGAACATTTTTACTCCCTCTGAAATTTAAATTCAGGAAATCTGCTTTCAGGTTTTTGCTGGGCTTCAGATTTTTCCTCGTCATCTTGCAAAAGGGTCTTACTTAATTTTCCAAGTGAGCTTGATGCAAAATATGCTGTATTAAAGCCACTCGTTACAAACTAACTGCACTAAAAACACAGCACTTGGTATCCTTATGGGATTGACTCCCTCATGTACAATACAGGGATTATATACCTCTTCAGGGATTATATACCTCTTTCTGCCTTTTGTCTGCTTAGCCCAGAGAATATGTGAAATCTGTGCGGTAAAACCTCTCATGTGTTTTCCATTTCTGCAATGCTCGGTGCTGTGTTACCCTAATTTTACTGAACTCCACCTCTGGAGTCCAAATTACATAGAAGAAACTGGATGTTATTTAGGCAGCAGCCCCAAAGAGGTGGTTTGGTGTGTGCAGGAAGGAATCAGGCTCTGAAAGGCCACGGAGGAGAAGAGCAAAGCAAAGCAGAACAGGATGGGTATCAACCTATCTACCAACTTGTGTCTCTTCAGGGCTCATGTTAGCTTAGCTCAAGTGTTGATCCTGTCCTACTGGCTCCTTTGGGTTTATATTTGCTCCTTCCCATACCTTGCAGGTCTTACAGCACAGCTAAAAGATGTCCTGCGAGAAAACTGTGTGCACTGAGCCATGCTCTGTCCCATGCGACGTGAAATGCCCCGAGCCCCGTGCCGCCGCCTGCAATGAGCCCTGCGTCATCGCCTGCCCAGACTCCCGCGTGATTATATTCCCACCTCCTGTGGTCGTTACCTTACCAGGACCCATCCTCACCACCTACCCACAGGAAACTATTGTGGGCTCCACGGAGTCAGCCGAGCTGGCCGGCTCGTTAGAGTCAGCCGTGGGGATTGCTTCAGCACAGAAGGGCGCTGAGTGCTTGGAGCCCTGCATCGACCGGTGTGCCCCGCAGTTTGCAACGAAGTGCGAGCCCCAGTGTGTTCCTCAGTGCGTTCCTCAGTGCGCTGCCCCGTGCGCTGCCCCGTGCGCTCCCCCGTGCACTCCCCAGTGCACTCCGCAGTGTGCCCCCCCCTGCGCTCCCCCCTGCGCTCCCTCCTGCGTGCCGGAGTGCTCCTATACTTATTCCACCCGCTGGAAACATCCTTGCCAGAGGGGTTTCTGTACGAAGATCTAATCAACTTAAACCAAAGAACAGTCACGGGAAAAGAACGAGCAAAGAAATGAAAGAATATGGCATGTGATTTACAGGCATGGCTACTGGAGAGGGAAGCACCCCTGAAAACCAGGACCCTACATTTACTTCCTATGTAGCGCTTTAGCTTAGATTAATGCTTTCTTTATTCTTGTGGCTTTGCATCTTACGTCTGCGCTTTTAACTTTCTCTACCCAGTTTGACACTGACCATGGTTTTAAAACAAGGCACACATAGGGATTTTGAATGTCAGGCTCAAGCGAGAGTGAGGAAAGTGAACGTCTCAATGAAATGGGTCACACTGGAATGGGTAACTGGTTTTAGCTTTTCTTGTCTCTAGAAATATGCTTTTTCTAGTCTGCATTATTCTTCCTGCAAATGTTTACTCCACTTTGCATTTACATTAAAATGCTGCTGCATCAAACCATTGGCCTTCTGAATCTCCTTTTTCCTCTGCTACTTATTTGCAATGCTCTCTTGGTGACACTCAGCCTTGTATAGAGGAGCAGAAGATAGCCTGGATACTCTTCCTAGACCACTCAAAACTTGATGCACAGGTAAAATTAAGGATTTGGTTCTGCTCTGCGGGCCTTTGTGCGAAAATGGGATGTCAGTTGTATAACACAGGTTGCAGTCTGGAAACCAGTGAACAGAAGTCCTTTTCACAGAGAAACGTGGTTCTGCATTTGCTAGGTGTACACGTCTAGATTACAGTAAAATTATTATTATTAGAGCATCCTGTTCTAACTCATAACCAGTCCTATTTGGAGGCCTTCTTTTCTATAAACAAACTGAACTGAGCCAGATTCAAGCTATTCTTCATATTTCTGCATCAAAACTTTTCCGGCCTGCTTTTGCAAAGAACTCTTTTTTCACATGTAAGTGTTAACAGTCACGGGTGGACCTGAACCACCAGTTTCTTACTTGCTCCTGGATTTCCTGGTCAGAGCCCCAGGTACCTATGCCTGCCCAGCTGGTGCCAGCAGTGGATCCCTCTAGGCAGATGCCATTTGGGACATCAGGTGTGTCCTTCTCATGCCAAGCAGTTTCAGATGCTGTTTTTATACTAAAGATTATGTTAATTTCATTCTTCCATAATGGCTACGTACGTGTGTTTGCTTATTTAAGTCACGGTCTTTTGGTGCCTAGGAAACACCATGTCATTCTTGCAATTATACCCACCCTGAAATATCCCAAGACTTCCGTAGAACAAAGGGAGTCAGGGTGCTTCACAAACATGCACTGATGTATTACACATGTAAAGTGGTATGTTAATATAATGTTAATAGTATATTACTTGGGTTACATTCCCCAAGACTCTGTAATAACTGATTTGGAAAAAAAGGTCATGATTTCACACACATTTATCTCCATATATTCTCAGGATATTTTTTCCTAGTAAACTGATGATTTTCACTATAAAGTTGCTTTTGTTTTGGTTTATGATGAAACCTTTCATGTCAATGATCAAGACATAGGGCTATTTCCAATCAACCCAAGTTTAAGAGAGGGGCTCACGGAATACATTTGGACCCCTCAGCTCAGTAGTTCCAGAAGTGCAAGTTCACTCTTCAGGTGACCACGTTTTAAAATAAGCTGAGTTTTTTAACATTGAAAAAAAAAAAAAAAAGCATTTTTTGTCCCTCTATTGAGTAGTTCAGAGGGCTAAAAACCCAGCAGTTGAAGTGTTTTTATTAGGGAAACCACTCAGATATCAACCCTGTGAAGCCCCAAGCTATCAGGCTAGAAAAACTTAACGCTGTGCATTCACAACTAGCAACATCGTCCCCCCAGCTCCCCACCATAAACCCAAATAATCCAAATCAGATATTTGAGGAGAGAGGTAAACACAGGAAAACAGGAAAACCTGAGCAATAAACCAGCTCTAGATAAACCACCAAAGCTACCATTGCAAAGATGCTTGTTAACAGCCAGGAACCCATTTCCCATGGCTGCGAAGATCTGATGGAGCAATTAATAAATGTCTCCATCAAAGGATTTGGAGGTTCCTCTTTATTCTCAGCTCCCTTCCCAGCCTGGAAGGATGTGCTTTGGAGCAGGCTGGTCTCTCCTGCAGGGACGGTGTGAGGTTGGTGGGGCTGCAGGAGATGCAGGTCTGGTTGCCCAGCTCGGTGCTGGGGCTGCTGCCCTCCTGTGGAATCAGATTGGGTTGACTCAGACCCTGATCTGAAGGGAACTCAGCAGGGACTGCAAAACCTACCTGCAAGTCTAGGGGTGTGCTCCAGGCAAGTCTAGGTACGTGCTCCCAGACAAGGTCATCATGAACCAGGCATGAAAGTGGTATGGGTTGGTGTCCAGAGCTCCTGCTGCCAATCGCATGCCCAGGAGAGCTGCTGGTGTGCCACAGCCTCTGCAAAGTCTTCATCAATGCCTGTTCATGAAGATCAGCCCAGTGATAAGCCTGCACCAGTCTCTTCTCTTAGTCTCTTTCTCTGTTTACACCATGAGACAGCTCCAAGTCTGCTGCATCTCACTTTCCCAGCTGTTTTGCTTTGCATCACTTTTTGCCATCACTAATATTTTATGAAAGTAGGTAGTTACTATGTCACTTTTTATAGAAAAGATAATTGCTGCCCTAAAGCTAAATGACTTGCTTCCATGGAGAAGCTTGGATTAGACTCATCTGTTGCTATCTTTTGAAACATCTAACATAAATTATAGCGTTTCCTAAACACCACAGGTAAGTTTTAATGTTCGGCTGCCTTGATATAAATGAAATAACAGACAGTTTTGGCCTGCCAGAAAGGAAAAAAAAAATTGACAAGGAAAGAAAGAAAAGATCGTTGGGAGGAGAATTGATTCCTATTTACAGTTGAGATAGGGATACTTAGCAAGTGGCAAACTTTCAAAACAGCTTATTAAATATGAAAACTTTGGAAAGTCTGGGTCCTGTGGATGTGTGGAGGGCCCCAAAAAAGCCCCATAGGGTGAGTGCAGAAGCCTTCACCTTCCTGTCACTCCTCTTCAGGATTACCTGGCCCAGAGCGATGCACTCGGTTACCCGTGCCTATGGTTATTCTTTAGAACAGCGATGGTAAAACGCAATACAAAGGGCAATACTATGAATGTATTAAAAACATTGGCAAGTATCAACAATTATTCCGTTCTGAGCAAGCAACATTTTCAAAGCAGCTGGGACTGTTTCACCACACATTTGGGCAAGCACAGTGCTCACAATGCCATATCCTTCATCAAGATTTAATCTTTGCACATGAATCAGCCCTGCAAATCTTCAAGGCAGTACTCTTAAGTTTCCAAAACTTGAGTCAGTAAGACATGCTAATGAACCAGAAGATATTATTTTGCAAAGGTAATGCATAATAGGTAGATCCTCCTGTGATGTAAGTTACTATTCCCTCCCTGTAACAACTCTATGCCAGCCTACAAAAGTCAATTACCAGGCTCTCAAGTGACATAAGCAATAGATGTATGCCAAATAAGAAATCCAAAGAGACCTAATTTGAAAATGTTCTTTCAAACATGCACATCTGGAGCTGAACACCATCCAAAATCCTGTCTCACCACAACACACCACATATATGCAGACCAAAGCCTATTTGTGGACAGAGAAAAAGGCATATTGTAATAAATGTGGAGAAGCCAGAATGGTAAAAAATTCATGGTGATGTTGGTTGCACTTCATCAGAAAAGGTTAGGATGGAGCTCTGTGCCCTGGAATTACTCATCACTTCTCGTCATAAAGAATATTTTTGTTTCTGCACTTAATCTGCTCATGTTTTTCTCTTTGTTGACCAGTTTGTTGCCAGTGTGTCAAAATGATCTTTAGATTGTGGTGAGTCACTACGGAGATCCCTGGAGCAACAGCCTGGGAAAGTCTTGGGCTTGCTCAGAACAGGCATTTCAGGAGATGTTAACAATGATGGTTCTCTGACTGCAGTGATGTGCAGGGTTATTACCACTCTGGTAATTGCTGGGGTAAGACGCCCTACTGTTGACTAATCATTGCTCTCTAAAACATAACACTGGTGATGTTTCCCCAAGGAGGTTACAACTGAAAGCCTTAGAATTGATGGTCACGTTGTTAGTTAAACCAAAACTTTTTGACTTTGTTTTGGGTTTTTTTTTTTTCCAACTCCATGGACCAAGCCCTCGCTTAGGCACACACCTGAGACTGTGGCTATAGCCAGGAGCCAGCACTCTTGTGGAAGAAGCTGCACTGCATGTAACTGCTGCCCGGAGGATGCTCCGATGTTGTACTTTGCTTTTGTCTAGCACTTGAGGAAAGTTGTGCCAGGGTGTTTGCTGCTCTGACACTGTGGTGTTCCTGGAACAGGGCTAGGAAGCCCATTTAGCTTCCTGGGAATGGAATGAGGAAGGAAAAAAAAGCTGTGAGACAATCAGAGCTGAAGGCTCCCATAATGACACCTTGGGATCCGTCCCAGTGGTGACTCTATTTGGTTCTAATTGATGGTTGTTTGGAGGACAACAAATGTGTTATTATACAGTTCATCAAGTCTGGCTTTTGTGCTTTCTTTAGAAGCTTTTGATGCCACACACAGCTGCAGCGTCTAACCTGAGATATGGGTGTGTGCCAGGACACTCCTGGGGTCCTGAGCCAGGGCCTGCACACCAGTGTGCCCATCCTGTCCTTTCCAAGGCATGTAGGGGGTCAGAGAGGGGGAGCTGGCTTGCTCTGATCTATAAAGACAATGTACATGTTCTCCATTATAAAACCAAGTTCAGTTTCACCTGGAGGCAGTCAGCAAACTGTCATCAAAGCTACAGGAACTCTGAACTCACCCAGAAAACTCATCCCTAAAGTTGTATTTTCGTGCTATAAATTATTCATTTTTTATTGCTGCTGACTCGTAAGTGCTAGAGACCAAACCACTGACCAGAGAAAACAAGACTGTTGAAGGCAGACTGCTAATGCTGTTAAAGTAAGCTTTAAAAGGATTAACATGAGCTTTGTTTCTTAACAACCACTGCTGGTTTTGCACCTATTAATTGTTAAATATAACTATCACTGCTAGTTCTATAAATCTGTCTACTGCAATTTTGCATGCTATTACTTTATGCTTCTATGATAAACCCCTCAGGAAAGGCAATGTCTCATGACCTGCCTTTGTGCAGTATCTGTCCCTTTAGGGTGTCCAATATAACTGGAGCATCTAACAATTACTGGAATTTGCAGTCTACGTAATAAGATAACAAGCCCATAAGTGCCAATCTGGAATTTTCTGCTGATTCCCCAGAAGGGTGTCAACCATGTCAAAGAGTGGTCAGGAATTGGCTCTCTCCTTTCCATTATTTTTACTGATTTATCATTACAGCTCCTTGCTGCATGTTGCAGGCTTACAGAGAATCAACTGTCCCTCTCCCGAAGACATCTTTCTGTGCAAAGTGAGACAAAATGTAGGAGGGATTTACTTTAGGCACCTGACTTAGGGCTAAGCCAACCAGCTAGACTCCCTCTGTAGTCCACAGAAAAGGAGGGTTTGGGACCTCCAATCTCTGGCTACTCTTCTGCATTTTTGGAGGGGTGTACCACTCTCTCCACTGGCTGCAATGGCCAGTTTTTAACCAATTTGGCAGGCTTTAGGTCAACACGTCACAGGCCCCTTGAAGCTTCTGCCCTTCCAAAGATATCTCTGCTTGCTGTGGTGGATGATTTGTTTAATTCTCTTTTAATTTCTCAGGTGATCACCATAGGAATGAGCCCAGGGCAGTAGCTGGTCAACTTAGTTGCTTGTAATTGGTGATGTTAACACACTCCTGGCACCACACATGGTACCTCACCATCCTCATCTACTTTGGGGCTGGCTGAAGGCAGCATCCCCTTGAGATAAGGATAAAGGGTGATGACAAACCCACAGTTGTCTTGGTTTTCAAAAATGACAGACGCTCACAGATGCCTTGGTTGTGATAACCATGATTATGAAGGTCTTGGCAGAGACCTTCCATTCGCCAGACATAAAATCCCCTGTCTTTTTCTCCCAACCTTTGGATAAGGTCCATTGCCATGGTGGCTGTGAGCTGCACTGCTGACCCTGATGGGTGGGATAATACAGTTTTCTGAGCTGGCATTTTGCCGTTTGGTTGGGCAGGATGAAACAGAGTGCCTCGCATGTAGGCTGGACAGCAGAAACATGCCTCGCTGCGATTCATTCCTCTCTCGTGCCTGTTTACACCCTTAACAATTTAAGCCCTGTCCTTTATGGCATAGATTATGCTCATATTATGTGGGATGGTTATGAGGAAGCTCTAGGCAATGCTTATCTGGGTTGTTCTAATTTTTCCACAGAATAAAGGACTTCAAAGCACCTCGGTGTGATTAACGTGTTGTAGATACAGAGTTCTACTGTAATAAAACTAATGACATGTTGCTTCAGTTTTAGGTCTTGATAATAAGTAATAGTTTCACTTTAAAACATGATCTTCTCCTCCTAAGCAGACCTTTCATAGCTCTGCAGGCTTTCTTTGTCATAGATGACATTTTTTTCTGTGCTATAGTAAAATCAAAATCTTAAATGTATGAACCTTTTATCTTTATATGGTGTCAATTTGCTCTATCAATTGAAAAGATACCTAAGAGGATTACCCTGCATAAAATCTGGGCTTATGTTGTTTAAAAAAAAAATTTGAAAACCAGCCTTGTAGTGTGCTAAATTAAGCTCTCCTAATTAAACATATATAGTACAAATGATATAAGCCCTCCTTCTCCAGTGATAACTTTGTTATTTCATTGTGTAAAGCAGTTATAATTCTCTATAGAAAAGGAAGGCCCACAGATTTATTTAGTCTCCAGCTCTGCTTCCAGCTGGAGGATCTGGATTTCTTCAACACATTGACCAAGGAATTCAAAGTTTTCACAATTTAATGAGGAATTTTGCATGCTTTCTTTGAAAATAAATGTTTTGTGTTGTCAGCTACAACTGGTGATCATGAAGAAGCCAAGTCAGTTGTCAGATGGATATCGCACTGCATAGGGCTCAGAACTAACAACTAACCCTAAGAAAGATAATTACAGCAGTTGAAGGAATGATCCAAGCAACAACATCTGATTTGCAAGTAAATGAGATAATCACCAACAAATAGGTCTTCTAGCCTCCAGGCAGTTGGAGGAATTGTATAAAAGCACTTGCAGCTCAAGACTATTTACCTGCTTCTCCTAACTTTCTCTCTTCAGTGGATCAGGTAAGTCTGATTTTCCTTATTCTTTTGACTGCTGCATCTTTAGTTTTAGTTTTGATGTAAAACTTTGTTACTTTCAGAATTGCTATAGCTGTCTGTTATAAAGAAGTCTCTGCTGCAAGCAGTCTATCGTGAGCTTTGACAGAGGTGGATTTGGGGAGGTAATGTAGGATTTAGAGACCCATATGGGTTTTAGACACTTTGAGTACATGGAGGGTGTCTAAATTCTCTCCTCTGCTTTGTACGGTCTCACTATAGCAATACTTTGAATACTGGAGATTATTTTTTAGGACGGTTATTTAACCAGATTCACCTAATCAAATGTTCATTCTTTCATATACAGCTACTGAAGTTTAAAACTTTAACCCTTTTTCTGCTTTCATGCACACACAGATTCATGTCCCCTGTATGTGTTTAAGGTCTGGGCAGGTGGAAATACATAGAAAGACTCACTTCTCAGGATAAGGCAGAACTTTGTCCTAGAACAAATAACTCCATAATTGAGCACACCAGCACTGAGTATTTTTTACAGAAAATAAAAAAAACCCCTAAAATATCCATAAGAAAGCAGTAGGCTAGGCTGATCCAAGATCTGATCTCAAATAGCAGCTCTCCCCTTTCTAGAACAAGCCGTTTTAGCTCCAGACCCTGTCTGATGCCATTTACCCTTGTATTTGTGCAAATATTTCCTGTAGCGGGCTCCTTGACTACAAACACTTCTGTGAAAGGAGCTTATTATTCTGTATTTAATCTGCACCTTGAGGCAGGAGGATGCACTTGCAGTCAGTGCCCTGAGGGACAAAGGAACTCACCTAATAAATACAGCACAATATGTTGAAGAGCTCCTGAGGGCAGGTTCCTGCTTCTGCACTGGCTCTAGGTGTGACCACTGAAATTTCACGCAGTCGTGCTTAGTTAGTGCTCCTGCTGAGCTCTGAAGTAGCCATAATTTCTAACAATATTTTGAAACAGAATCTAGGTCTAGCTTGGAATTAGGATGAAACTTGCCTTTTTTTTTTTTTTTTTTTTCCTTGGCTGGCTATTTACAGAAAGCAATCTATCCACATGCCTTAGCAGAGCACTCAGATGCCCTCCAAGCTTCTCTGTCACTCATGTGGCAGGAAGGGACCAGTGGGTGACAGCCTTCACTGCAGGGAGCTGTGCACCAGTTCCAAGGGGTCTGGCGTTATTCTGATCTCCCTGTGTTTCAGACTTACCCGCTTTCCAGAGCGATGTCTTACTGCGGAGACCTGTGCGTACCATACAGCAGCCCATGTGAGGTCACCTGCCCTCAGCCCTTGACCAACGCCTGCAACGAGCTGTGCGTCACATCCTGCGACGACTCCAGAGCTGTCATTTACCCACCACCCGTTGTCCTGACTTTTCCGGGACCGATTCTCAGCTCTTGCCCACAGGAAAGCGTCGTGGGCAGCTGTGGACCACTTGGTGTTGGCCACCCATGTGGTTCTGGGGGCTATCTTGGATACAGGGGCTATGGAAATGCTGCTGGCTTAAGGGGCTCCATTCTTTTTGGAGGCTCAAATGGTTATGGGGGTGCATGCAATTACAGCAGGTCTTATAATTCTGGATACTCATCACTGGGAAGGGGAAATTTTAGCCCAAATTCTTACCGCCGGTACAGCACCTACAGCCGAGGAAGCTGTGGGCCATGCTAAATACTTCATGGGAGTTCATGAGGATGTGGAAAACATGGTAGAAAATCATGGATGGGAAACTGAGTCTGAACCTGAGCAGAGCTGAGAGCTCACTGCTCTGACTGACGCCAGGAAAATGGGCTTATAGGTAGAGCTGGGAAACTGTATAACTACACACACACAGAGATGGGGTGGGGAATAAATATATTTAGTCAAGGTCCAGCAAAGAAAAAGAATTTTTCAAGGAAGAAAAGAAAAAAAAATCCACTTGGAAAACAATTCGTTTTAAAATATCAACTTTAAAATTTTAGAGGAGAAAGTAAAAGAGATTTTTCTTAGAGAGATGTCAAAGTTAAACAGTTCAGAATGTTTTTAACCACTTTTCATTTTCAAAACTCTTATTTTCTCCCCATTGAGATTACTTCAGCTGAAAATTTTCATTGCCCTACAGCTCCATCTTGGAGCAAATTTGCTGTTTATTAGAAAAATATAACCAGCTCAACCTATAAGCATAGTTTCCATTTTACACTTTAGGCTTTTGGCATCTTCTGTATACCTTCTTGCCTATAAATTTATTGCACCGTTCCTGGGGATGGGCTGGATGTTCAGTTACCAAAAAAGATCTGTGCACTGCAAGTATTGAGGTGTCCTCAATTCCCCTGAGGTTAAACAATGTTCAATGTAATGCTTTGTAAGAAATTGTACACTGTTTTGTGGCCTTCCACAGCAAGACAGTGCAAGAGTCATGGAAACCTCATTTGCCTCAGTATGTCTGCTCTAAAACGAATTTATTGTAAAGGGGTAAAAATAGGACATATAACTCAAATTATACAACCGTAATAAGGAAAGCAGAAATTCTTGTACAAAATGCATGGCTTAATATCACAAGCTTTGTGTTATCAAGGGTCCTGAAGTGTCTGCCTTTATTCCCTGTGTTATTGCAACTGTTAGCTCTGCTTCTCATGTCCATTAAAAGCCATATTGCATAGCACTGGCCTGGTGTTTGTTCCACCTCAGTTTTCCACTTACCTCTGTTTCAATGAAAAGACTTCACTTCCTTCTGAGCTCCCTTATTTCTCTTCCAGATGATACGGTACGTTTCCAGTAATCACCAAAACGCAGTTTTCTTCAAGTCACAAGTATTCAGTTACTTTGGAAATAAAAGTTTTGGCCCTTCAGTTTTAACAAAAAGAGAATGCTCTTAAGAGCCAGAGAAAATGATGCTACATACATACCCACAGCACACCACCGCTTCTGTGCTGTGTGGGTCCAGCTCCATGCAGAAGCTGAAGGCTTTCCCAGGATAGAAATGGAAATCTAGTCCCAGCATTTGCAATTAGCAGAAGACTTTAAGCAGCAAATACACTTTTAAAACGTAGTGAAGATACTGAGGGCAACTCCTTTCTCTTTGTAAGGTAGTGGGGAGATGAAGATAACCTCTGATCCAACAGTCTAGCATGATTGTTTAATCCCACCCCTTTCACCACTAATCCTTATAAAAGATTTTAGGGATGTCCACATCTTGTGGATAAGTGGACAATGCACACAACACCCAGGACACCTTGTCCTTTGCTGTTGATTAACACACAGAGGATCCTGGGTCTCAAATGAGGAATCATTTTAGCATCATTGTCCAATAGTTTTAAGCAGAGAAAAAAAGGAACCAGAAGGAAAATGTGATGCAACGCAAACTTTAATTGAAACAGGACAAGCACTTCATAGCAGCAGAACATAACAATCCAGAGAGTACAGAATACATTTGCAGGATTTGCTGGGGATGGATGTGGTTGTCTTCTTTTGGGGCTGAGATTGTAAGACGATCTTCTGTCTTTGTTGTATTTGCAGCATTTGAGAGTTGAGTTTGGGTTTCACCTGTTTTGTTTTTTTTTTAATCCCAGGCTATGTGAAACAGGGCAGCTCCCAGAATCAAACTGGAGCTTTGAGAAGTTTTTCCACTATACCTCAAAAGCCATGAAACATATTAAAGGCCAGAATATACAGGATCTAATTTGCATTGATGTTTAGTCTTCTATAAACCGCTTGAATTCAAACTAAGGCCTTTTCTATATTTCTTAAGTAAACAGCCCCTCGAACAAGGAGTTGGGATCTTCTTAGCAGATACCTAATCCAACAGGAATGGAAATATAGTGTCTGGGCTTGTTTCTCAGCATAGCTGAGTGTGCCCAGCTCCTGAGGACTCCCACTGCAGCCTGGTACGCTGCCTCTCTGAAAGCCATGTCCCTCTGCTCACTCATAGACAGGGACTTGGCTAAGGTCCCTGCTGTGTCCCGCTCTCTGGAGCATCCCTGCAGAGCTTAGCAGGGCCTGCAGCTCCCACCACGGTAAGTCGTGTATCTGCGGGAATAGCAGGGGTAGGAGTACCTGCCACCCTGTGAGATGCTGGACCCAGAGGAGCTCTGGGCATCCAGGGAGTTCCCATAGCCAAAGGAGCTGCCCAGCCCCAGTGGGGCTGAGGAGCCCACAAAGCTCTCCTGAGGGCAGGAGCTGAGGATGGGGCCTGGGAAGACGATGGCCACGGGTGGTGGGTAGACCACGGCACGGGAGTCCCCGCAGGAGGTGACGCAGGGCTGGTTCCAGGCGTTTGCGTACGGTGCGGGGCAGCTCACATCACAGGGCGAGTAGCTGCTGTAGTTGCAGGCCAGTCTGTTGGAAGACATCTTTCTGGCTGGAAGTAAGCCTGAAACACAGAGGGTGTGGAGAGCATGGGTCAGGTGTGTTTGCAAAGGGGAGCCCTCATGCATTCAGACCATACAATATTCAGATAGTCACTCTTCTATAGGTAGGTATACAGTGTGATGGCAACTCATATGCGGAAATAACAAAGATTAGATAACCCGTTAGAAGTCAGCAAAGCCTCATTAGGGACAGGTGAAAATTAACTTAGCAATATTTGTTTAAAACTGTTCCTATAACTATTGTCTTCATTTGCAAAGCATTCCTGGCCATAGATAAAATCTGTATAAAAGCAGCTCTTGAAGCTGCATGGCCTCCATATAAAACCCATACCCTCCAAAGACTGCCAAGCTGAAAGAAGTTGGAGTCTTTTTTAATGAAAATACCATTCTTCCAATAATAGGCAAAGACATATTAAGTGCTCAGACATAAGTACATTAAAGCTCTTATTAAAGCAGCTTTTAAACTCATAGAAGAGATTTAACTGAAGTCAGACTTACTCAGTTCAGCAACAAGGAGAAGGCAAGAAGAGTGGTTTGAAGAGCTCTGTGCTCCAAGCACTTTTATACGGTTCCTCAGAGCAGCTCCAGGGTCTGAGCCATGCTTCGGGCATGCGGTCCTTCCTAGTTACAAAACAAACTTTCCTGCATTTGTCACGTCAACAGGTGGAGGAATCTTTGCATATTGTCTGCTGTTAAGCAATTATTAGTTGAATGGTATCACATCCATGTTGCATCCTACGGAAATCTTTCATCTCAAAATAGGGACAGTATTCACCCTTAGTTTCTTTCTACTCATTAACTTCCTCCTTCCACTTGCCCAAGCTTCAAAGCGCATAGCTCAGATCAGTAAAACAGGATTGCTGATTTGGCAAAACAGACTTTTGTTTGGAACTGATGATTGATCTTGTCAGGCTTGAGGTAAAGTTTTTCAAACCTTTTAGTTGCAAAGGGAGATGAAACTTGGAGACCTTTACACCTACTTTGTCAGGACACCATTCTGCTGCCTTTCTATCCCCACTTTCTTTTTCTTCAATAGGTGAAAAAAAAGTCTATAGACCACAACCCTTGGGTGCTTCAGTTATGGTAATCATCCTGTTCATGGTTACGTCGAAGCAGCTCTGTGATATAAGGGCCTTTCTGATGTTAATAGTGAGTTTCTATGGTGTATTTTGAAGGGGTGGTGGAGGGAGGGGAAACGGGACTTAACATGCTGCAGGAATCTTCTTATCCCACTTCATTCCTGGTGAATATTATTATATATTGACCTAGTGAAAACAAGACAGAAAGGGCAAGGAAACCCTTGCTTAGAAATGCTAGGAAGGAATTAGTCTCATGCACAAGTTACTCCAGAATGTACTGCTTTTGACAACTCCTTTGCTCTGAAACATCACGTTGGGTCCTTTCAGACAGTGGATCCTGGTCTAGCTATGTACAGCAGTTTGTAATAAATAAATTTACAACTCGAAAATGGTACTCAACTCCTCACCTGATGTAACAGACCATAGATCAAAGTGAGTGGTCAAATTCTGGGGTCCTCCTGCACCTATGTTTAAATTTGATGACCTTAAAGGGTTTACATGTTAAGAATATTGCTTACAACATTTAGTAATTGGAGGGCTGAATTAGATTACACATGATGATTCCGTCCTGACAGCAAAACTCATTTGAGGAACAGTGTCCCTGCTCTACTGGGAGCTGTAATGTGTACTCCTGTGGATTTGTCAGGTGGGATGGAAATGCTTTTTCTTTACTGTTTATTATAAACAGAGACATTGCCCTGGTCTCGCTCCTGAACCTGCTAGGGAAACTACAACGTGGGAAATAGAAAACAACATCAAGTCTAGACCCAGGGCAAGGTAAAGATGTCCCAGTTGAGGCACAGTGGTCTGTAGCAGATTTCCAGTGTAACATTTGCCAAGAATTTCAGGGGAGGTTTTTAGATGCCCTCGCTGTCCTCCGTGCATTGGGGCGAGGGCAACCCTCCCTCTGCACTCGCTGCAGGATGCTGTCTCCAGTGGGGATAGTAATCCTTCCTTTCACCATACCTAAAACTAGTTGGTTTCGTCTATTGGTTCCTGACAGCAGTGACTGTCTGAGCTCTCTGTTTTCATGGTATCTGGGCGCCAACCTCATTTGCATAAGCTAAGAGATAATAGAATTATAATTACAAATAATAACACTAACAAGTACAAGACATGCCCGAGATCTCCTCCCAGAGGCTGACTTAATTGCCAAGAGATATTTGGTAAATTATTTGGCCTCTGTCTTAATCATCTCTTTTAGAAATCATCAGTAGTAATTTCCCATTTCATGTAGGCATTACACAGGCTTACACAGTGCAGTATTTTACTGCTGGGTAAAATGCTTAAGATAGTATGAAATTGAAAAAGGGAAAAGTTAACTTGGAGGCAGAAGAAATCAGATGAGAATTTGGCTGTGGTGTGCACCCAAAGCGTGCAGTGATCCATGAGATCAGTTTAAATGAAATGAGTTTCATGGGCAAAACCCCAAACCCCCAGGATGTGGTCAGACCTGGAAGGCAGTAGCAGGGAGTTCTCACACTGGACTCTCCAAGTCTTGAAATACATTTGCCTTGGTCCTGCCTCAGGAATTAAATCCTTATAAAGCCAGATGGATGATAGTTAAGGTTGCCGATACAATGTTAATGATCATCTGAGTTAGGGCATACTCTCAAAGGGATAATGAAATAACAAAGGCTGGTGAAGGATGTCTGTAATCTGGACATCTACAATTTTTTTCTATCTGTGTTTACAAGGTGGATACTACGCTATGAAAATGACTGTGAAAAGTGACCATCTGCAAGTCTTTCTGATGCACACTGTTTAATACAGACCCACGCTGCCATCACACTTGAAGGTCTGAGGAGCAGGCAGAGCCAAGTCGTAGTTTCTGCTGCCAGAGTGAGCACGGTAGAGTGGCAGAGCAGTGGGGAATGGGACATAATAAACCTGTATTTTCTGGTTTCTAGCACACGCCTTGTGGCTCAGCATCTTTAGGAGGGCAGGTCTACACCAGGCAGAGTTCTCCTGAGCTAGGGGTGACCAGTCTCCCTTCAAAAAGGAAAGCAGTGACCAGATGGTGCATGACCTGTGCTAATTACTTTTCCATCAAACCAGGCACTTCTGAATCAGTATCTCCTTTTCATCCTCACCCAACAGTCATCTTCCTCCTAGGAGTCTGGAAGTGCTCTCAGTCCGTGGAGCCCTTTTTAACTCCTTCCCTGAAAATCACATTTGCTTTGTGATGATGCCAGTTTAGTTGCTGGCCATTTTAATACTCCCATTCTTATTTCTCCATCTTAGTCTTTTTATAACTCAAGAGAATGCAAAATCCTTGTTTTTTCAATGCATTATACACAACCACTCATTTGTACAACACCCAAATGAATTGGGTAATTTTTATTGTTGCTTTCTTGATGGGATTATTAAAAGACTGAGGCTGAATAATGCACTTCATTCAGTGGGAGAGCTGGGAGGAGCACTGCACATCACATCTTCATTCTTTTATCTCCTGCACTGTGACACTGAGTCAAGGACCATTGTTTGGAGAACTTTAAGAAACAAAATAGGAGTTTGTCCAGCTCCAAGGCCCTGACAACCTAAATATGCATCTCCAACAAATACTGTCTACACAACACAGTAGAAAAGCTCATTTACAAGAAATTAAGGCTGCGCAATCAGTACCCTCAAACATAATTGACAGACTTTCTGGCGTGTCTCAGTCTAGAAAAAAAACAGGACAGGGACATGGTGGCTAACACAGGTTGCTGAGATTTAATCATATTATTTTTGCACTTCTGTTTCCAAATACCATAAGCGATGCATGTTGATGTATGAAATCTTTAGGATTATTAAAGGGCATTCCCTAAGTCAAGGCCGATCATCATGACAATACTTCTGCCTCGATTGTAAGCCCAGTTACATTAGCTGATAGCTGGATATGAATTTCGACATTTCTTGTGTAAAAATTAAGATCTGTCATTAAACAGAGCACAATCTAATACCCTGTTTTGCAGTGCTCAGTTCTGGGTATTGCAAAAGTATTCGCCATGATGGCAATTTGTAGCTAACAGTCCAATGCTGAAGATGGACTGTGAATTTAAAAAGAAGGATTTACAATTACTGCTTCCAAAATTCAAATTTTCTTTCTCTGTAAATGCAGTGCTACAAAAAGCTAAAAAGTTAAACTGAAATAGTAACAGAAGGATCCAACAGACTACTGTGGCTTTGGACAAAGGTCTGAGACCTCTACCTCTGGTTCTGACTTAGTATTTATAACACTATGAAAAACAAGAAAACACCAATATTTGGACAACTCATACAGAGAGATATGCGTTAAGTTATAAGACAGCAACATACTTTGAAAAATTAATTTGCAGATTCATGGCGAAGTAAATCTTGATCTCCCTCTGTCTCCAATAAAGTGAACAGAGTTATAACAAAGATAGAAATCAGCCCGTTTGACATGCAAGATGTCTAAGGGTTATGATGCAGATGCAAAACCATTTGAGGTGGTTTCTTAGGAGATACAATATGCAAAACAATTACCTTGATTGAGTGACATATGCATAACAGTATATTTGAGGGACAATGAGTACAAAGGAGGACAAGAATGGTTCACTTCCCCCAGGGCAAACTGAGAAACTGTATAAAAGCACCTGTAGCCCAGAGTCTTCAAACCACTTCTCTTCGATTCTCACTTCTGCTGTTCAACCAAGTAAGTCATGTTCTTTGCGGGGCAGGGGAGGGTTTGAGCTAACATGTCGGCTCAACTTCTAAGAAATTCAGACAAGGAGTGTTGTAAGAACTATTTCAAGATGCGAACCAGGGTAAGAGGAAAGAGAGTAAATAGAATAAAATGTATTTTGTCATTCTCACCTTTAATTCTAAACAGATTTACCTCTGGCACTTGCTCTCTGAATGCGTTCCTGCACTGTCACTGGTCTGAATGCATGAGGGCTCCCCTTTGCAAACACACCTGACCCATGCTCTCCACACCCTCTGTGTTTCAGGCTTACTTCCAGCCAGAAAGATGTCTTCCAACAGACTGGCCTGCAACTACGGCAGCTACTCGCCCTGTGATGTGAGCTGCCCCGCACCGTACGCAAACGCCTGGAGCCAGCCCTGCGTCACCTCCTGCGGGGACTCCCGTGCCGTGGTCTACCCACCACCCGTGGCCATCGTCTTCCCAGGCCCCATCCTCAGCTCCTGCCCTCAGGAGAGCTTTGTGGGCTCCTCAGCCCCACTGGGGCTGGGCAGCTCCTTTGGCTATGGGAACTCCCTGGATGCCCAGAGCTCCTCCGGGTCCAGCATCTCACAGGGTGGCAGGTACTCCTACCCCTGCTATTCCCGCAGCTACGGGATATACCGCCCTGCTAAGCCCAGCAAGGTTTCCCCGAATGGCCAGACCCAGCAGGAACAAGAGCAATTTCGCAACCTGTGAGTGAGCGGAGGGGCATGGCTTTCAGAGGGGCAGCGGGAATCCTCAGGATCCAGGCACACTCAGCCATCCTGCAAAACAAGCCCAGACACTCTGCTTCCCATTTGTATTAGATCTCTGCTCACCATGTTCTGGGTCTCTGCTCAAACCCTTTTTACTTTGCTGCTTTGTAAATTTAACTTAATTCCTTTGTATTGTTCCCTGCAGTATCACTGTAGTCTGATAAATCTCATTTGCCAGTTCCAATAAAATCCTTTCTGCATCACAATATCATGTTTTCTGCTTTTATTTGTACGGTTTCTAAAACTACAGCTCACTGATGCTAAAATAATCCTTGATGACTAGTCTCTTGCACTAAATAAGGTGTTAAAAGGAAATCCCAGAACTTGATATAGATCCAAATGTTTCATAGCCACATAGTTACACAAGTACTATGTTTTTGCTGTGCTTGATAGCCTTGGGATCCAGAAGAAAATCTGGTGTGGGCACATACATGACAAATGTTAACGCAGACCCCTATTTCCTCCATTTTGGTGGTGAAAATGCAACTGTTCCTGTAAGCATGGTGAGCCTCAACACCTCACAAACAAGGCAGCTGTGGAGCCCTTCCTTTTCCCTCCTGGCAATAGTTTTGCCCATATCATTTCTCCCAGAAAGGTATTGGAAAGGAAAGGAAATGAGGGTCAGGCACGGCTACTAAAAATTCAAGGGCAAGGGGAGCCTGGAAGGCTTGGGCATAGCTCAGGATTCAGTGTACAGCAAAATGATCTCTATTCACTCCTTGTCACAACAAGCTCACAGAGGCGTTTTCCCCTGAACAGAGAAATAAATGCATCCTGAGACAGTAAGCCTGATGAGCCTTACTGACTTCTTCCTCTCCTGAAAGGTCAGTCAAAATCTCTGATAGTCTGGCTTGTGCAGTCTTGAAAATGGTAAGTTTTCCACATGCTGAAGTGCATGAACTCCTGGCATAGCTGGGCTTAAATAACCACACTGTTGCCATGCTTATCAGCCAAGACAAAAATCATGAGCCTCATCAGGCTGTAGCCTTGTTTTAAGGGGTCAGCACACAATACGGCCTTGGAGACCCAGGACAGCAATGCTGAGCGTAGTGCATGGCGCAGATCATGGATACCGTGGTAGAATTCCAGCTTCTTCTCATTGCTGATGAAAAAAAGCCGGAGGTTTTTCAGACTTATTGTTCCCTCTACCACCTATCCCATGGGTTTGTCCACCTCCTAAAATTCCTGGAGTAAGCAGGTCCAAACACACCCAGGGCACTATTCTGGGGCACACGTGCCGTTGTGACGGATAGCAAAACATAGGCGAGTGGGACATACATCTGTCGGTCTGTCTTTTGGACACCAGCCATGGAGCAAATCCCACTGGGAAGCACTCCAAGCCCGGTCTCGCTGGGACCTCACCCTGCACAAAGCCAGCTGTCAGGCGGGTGCAGGTGTGGCTTTTCCCAGCCGGAGACTACGCAGTTAGGAATGCAGCTCTCACTTTAAAAGACAGCATTTTCACAACACCCCTGCAGTCTAGTTGGTTGTTACAGGAAAGACAATTGAGACATCAGGGCAAAGTGTTTGTCTTTGCATCAGTTTCTGATTCAGAGGAAGAGCTGAGAAGGAAAATACAGGTGTGCCTATTCCTGCCATTGTAACAGTTAGAATTTGGGTGGGTTTTGCATTCAGCAGCATGTCCTCCCCTCCCAGGCTGGAGGAAAGGCAGAAAACCTGTCTCCATCTAGAAGAAATAAAATAAACGTGGAAGGAGAAATACTAGGTCATGCAACTTTACAAAAGGGTCACAAAGGGCAAGGAGAAGCTACTGATGCAGCCCAGCATTGCATGCACCAGGCCTCACGCATAGATGATCTGTCACCACTAAGTCCACGGGGATCACTTAAAAGAGCAAGAAATGTTTTCAGGATAAAGCCAGAAGTAAGAAAAGAGCAAAGCAGATCATTCAAAATCCCAGCAGTCTGCACCTCCACCAGCTTCCTGCCTTGTGCCAATTCTATTTTTGTTTTGTTCTTCACCATTTATTTTTCTACCCTGCATTTCCTTCAAACATTTTGATGAAATCAGCAAAAGCAATACGAACACTGGGATTGAGAAAAACAGAGAACGTGGGGTATTTGTGCAAGGATAGCTGTTTTTCTCCTGCCAAAGCTCAGCAGAGGACAGGGACAGGACTGTGGTCACTGGCTCCCCCCTTAGATTTACTCAGCGCAGCTGAACCACTTCTGGCACTTTGAAGATGTAAATAGTACTTCCTGCTGTGTAATCCTTAGCCATCTTTCCATGAAATGTCTGGAGAGATGATAGAGCTTAGATGCACCTTTTGATACGGTTTTCCTTGCTCATCTCCCAGCGTCAGCTAAAGATCTGCAAGTGGAGCTGTTACGGGTCTATGGCACGGGTCAGACATCTCATCTCTGATGCCTCTGACATTTTCTTTTTCCCCCAGACAGACCCTAAACGGTTACAAACTGCCTATGCCCACCTAACACCCCTGAATTGCCTCTGATTCTTCTGACCAGTGAAAGGTTAAACAAAGCATCTAGTGATGTTACACTTCAAAATGGCTATATAAAATCCTTCCTTCTCTATACATAGAAAATGCAGGGGTTGTGTGAGTTGTCAGTCAGCTGGTAAAGTCTATTGAGGATACTCACAACCTTATACCAAAGCTGAACATACAAAACTAAGGTCGAAAAAAGTTTTCAGGTTTGGGGATTATGAAACTATTTAAAGATTATAGAAGCATAGAATCATTTTGGTTGGAAAAGACCCTTAAGATCATCAAGTCCAACCATTAACATTATGCATAAAATTTAACCCATGTGAAGATAAGACCAACAGGGTATCCTAGGCAATCTTCTGCTGTCAGAGAAGTCCCTGCCTAATAATTTATAAACTCATTTTCACAGACTGTTTCAAGTTGAAAAGGCAGAAAAGGCTTCCCTGGAGATAGACTCATGTCAAACTCTTACAAGAATCATGGGTTTAGCTGAATACACAGTTAATAATTAAAGCTGCTCTTCTATTTGCAATTCAATACTTGGGAAACTATTGAATAAACTTAATCTTAACCAAGTCAGCAAGGATCATATAACATGAGGAGTGTCCAAAAAAAAGATTTGACAATTGAGCACTATTTTCCACTTAAACTCCTTGTGTATATGCAACGACCTTGCTCATGAGGATCTGCTGCTTTACCAACTGATATTTGTTGCATATTCAGCTCATCTTGATGATGCAAAATTTTTTCTGACTTATCCTAATTACTATGGTGTTCCCTACTTCATCATGTTGTTACACAATGTTACATCTCATTGTTCATTTCCTTTCAAAACTTCAATGACCAGGTCCTTCCTGGTATCAATCCACTCCCTTCATTGGTTTTGGGTGGCAATGAAGCTCCTTTTTGGTGATTATTTGACTTTTATATCCTTCTCTGTCCTAAGTAGTGTTAGGCACCTGACTTCACTGTCCATGATGCCATGATAATGTCCAATGGAATTTATTGCTGTAATTAATTATATGCTGAGAGTCTGTGAGCTGAATCCTTTGCATCCCCACAGATAACTGACCACTGTCAATCTGACTGATTGCTGTATTGGTCAAGGATTCGAGCTCCGATGGCCATCAGGTCGCTGCTACTTCAAGTCTTGCCCTGGAGAATCCTGTTAGAGGGCAGCGATAATAAATAAAAATTTAAAAAAGGATGGACTTTCACCTCTCCATATGTGTCTCCTGTACTGTATGGGTTGCAGGGAGTTAAAGCATTTATTGGTTTCTCAGGATCACTGAGTTCCTTCTAAAGGACATATTCTAGAATGACCATTGATTTTCTCACTCAATTTGAGACATCTTGAACAAATTGTGATTCCCTCCTGAAAAGTCCTCTGTGTCCTTCTGAGAACAAGGCTGCCTGTGGCCAAGAATACAGATGTTACCCAGTTCTGACAAATCTTGAGTCTTGGAGTTCAGACATGCACTGGAGAGACAGCTAGATGCAAAGTTAGAGTTGGAGTGTTTTAGGGAAACATTGCTGAAATCATTAAAGAGAGCATAATATAAACTGAGACCAGCTAAATTCAGTGGGGTCACATTCAACTGGAGCAGATGAGGGTCTGGCACCTAAGTTTGGAAAGAAGTTTGTCCCAGAGTACACAGAGAGCTAACTGTAAAGCAAAGATGAGGCGGGGGGAAATGAAAGAAGGGAATAAACAGCAGCTCTTCGCAGCGTCTGAGCAAAGCCTCCCTTCAGACCAGAAATTGTCCTTTGCTCTGGCTGTTGGGGTGGCAAGATCCGTACAAGAAATGCATACAGGTCTGGAGTGTAATTTAAAGTCAGCAGTGTTTCTACTATGCATTAACTAAATGCTTATTTTCTGCTTTACAGTGAATTGCACAGATTTGCTGGCTTGTCGGTGCCGGCACGTCAGACCCTGACTGAGCAGCTCAAGTAGGGATTTGAAGCAGGCAAAATAAGTAGACTTGCACCCTGGAGCTTCAAGGTTAATATTTACAGTCCGTCCCTCATCTCTGAATGGATTTAAAATATAAAAGATATAAACTATCATACAGTCGTCAAGCAGATGGTTTTATCTTAACCGAACTATCTCTCTTTTACTGCAGAAGGGTAAAGCCTGGGGATTGTTTCAGAGAGGCTGAAATCTGATGAATCTGAACATGATCAAAAAGTTTGGAGACGGATGACGTAGTAAGGTGTAAAGGGAAGCTGGGAATTGCCTAATAACTGTAAACAGTGAGCAAAATGATTATATGCTGTGAGGTGTTACGTGTAATCGCTTCTGTTTTGAATCTAATCAAACATCATGTGCAAAGCATGTCTCAGATCCTCGAGGCTATCCAAGCAGCAGTATAAAAGCACACGCTGCTCACATCTCCCTCACCAGCTTCTCCTGACTTCTCCTCTGAGACTTGAGTAAGTTTTTAATTCTTTGTGCCTTTTTCATATGCTTTTTTAATAACAACTCTAACTGAATCCTACATAGATGTCCACTGTGCCACTAACAGGGCTAGCCTCTCTGTACGAGCAGCTTCGCTAATCCTGCAGAGAGCTTGGGGCTGGCGTTATCCAGCTTCTTGAGGGAATACCGCAATCCTTGCTAAGTGCTTCAAGGATTTGCGACTTGTAGTTCCTAAAGTTAGTTTAGAAATGAGCTGCAGCCTCTTCTCAGCTTTAGTAGAAGGTGAAGCTCAGTTTTGAAGCCCTGTGTCCTACAGGTTAACTGCTGAGAAAAGGGGGCTGGGTGAGATGGCCATTGGTCTCATGAAGCACAGAAATGTTTGTGCTCCTTTACAAGAGAATACAACTGAAGCAAGCACTGCTTACGATGTAGCCCTTTGGGGTATTTTCTGGCACATTATGTATAGACACGTCATAAGCGTAGGTTGCTCGATGCACACAGGAAGGTTAGGGAGAGTTGAGAGTCTGGCAAGGACAGAAGGTAAATGTAACTCAAGTGGTGTTACTAGACGGTGGGAGAGAGCGCCAGGGACTATGAAGCCACCCCATCTCTGCTCAGGAAGCTACTCAAGTGTGTAGCTTCCTCATTGAATATGTTTGAGTGCCTGAACATAAGTCTCTGACCTATCATTGAATTGCTTTACACATCGTCTTCTCTCTTTCTGTGTTTCAGATCCACTTCCACTATAGAACAATGTCCTCCTACAGACAGCTGTGCAGCTACCAGTGCTCCACACCATGTGAGGTGACCTGCCCGCAGCCCATCGCCAATGCCTGGAACGAGCCCTGTGTCACATCATGTGGTGACTCCAGGGCGGTGGTCTACCCACCCCCTGTTGTCATCACTTTTCCTGGGCCAATTCTCAGCTCCTGCCCTCAGGAAAGCATAGTGGGATCCTCAGAACCAGCTTCTATTGGGACCTCACTTGGCTATGGGGGATCTTATGGCTACAGAGGCTCTTTTGCTTATGGGGGATCACAGGAAAGCAAGTTCTCATACCCTTATTGTTCTCAGAGGTTCAGTGGTTATCGCTTTAGAAGGTGTGAGCCCTGCCAACCCCGGCAGGAGTATACTTGCAGCAAGAGCAGTCAGGATACTGATTGCAAGATCCAAACTCAGGAATAAGATGGGGTTTTAAGATGCTGGCATTAAAAGGCTGATTCTTGCTCGCATTTTACATTGTATTTGTGCTTGTACCTGCTTATGTACTTCTCCTTTCTTAGCTATAAATGTGTTCTTCTAGTCTTCTCATGGTCCAAGTTTTCAAATGCATTAATACTGCTTCTACATTCAACCTAATAACATCATGCAGGAAGCATAATGGAAAAGTTTCTATACTGTGATTTCTCCCACTTGAGACTGCCTGATGTGGATCAAGAGTTATGTTAATGGATGAAAACAGGACTGCATCATCAAACTTATAGCTACAAAAGAAGAAAAGAACACTGTGCTTGAAATGAAGCTTCCTGAAACAAGAAACCTCACTTGTAAAAGCCTCAAATTCCTCATTTTCTGTATGATCATGTTTTGCTTTTGTAAACTTTCCTCCTCTATCACCCATTAAAAAAAAATAATCATGCTGCATCATAATTTTAGCATTCTGGTTTTGCTTTCTGTCTGCTTTTATGAAATAACACAGTTGAGAGAATCTCCTGCACAGAGTGTTGGTGCTTCCATCCTAGTTAAGCCCTGTAGCAAGAGGGGAGCGAAGGGTTTAACTGATCAAAACCATCCTGTTAGTCCTCCTCTCAGGAAGGAGTTTTCCCACATTGCATGCCTGCTTTAGACCTTGTACTGCACCAGTTCGCACTGCTAGAAAATTACTGGAGGCAGAAAAGAATACAGAGAATGGGAGACTTACCATCATTTTCAGGCCCAGACACCCACATGCAGGAAGCACAACAAGAGAGTGTAGGACATTTACTGGAAAATAGCAACTAGCCAAGCACGCCTGCCACAGCCCAGGTAACATCCAGCTGACCCATGGGAAGGCATAGTTGGCTATGTTATCATTACATGTTCAATCCTTTCCATTTATTTGTTCTTAAAAAACTATGGGATAATCCAGATCTGGAATTCCAATGAAGTGCTGAAAAGAAAAACCAGGTGCTCTGCAGTACTCTGCTAAATAGCACTAATATAACAGTGAGCAACAGCTGAGGGCTACTTGCCTAATTATCTTGCAGCAACTTTTTAATGCTTCCAGCTGGTCCCTGAGCACTGCTGGATCACTGCTCCCTATTTATTGAGAATTCTCTATATCTACTTTCCTTTGTTGCAGGCTTCTTCTGGTCATCTAAGCTGATCTTTGCAATGTGACTCTGCTGACTTTCTTCAGGCTCCAATTTCTGCTTCCCTATTTCATAGGATTCTACCAGGCAGCTCCTTTACTTTGCACAGTAATAAGGAGTTAAGCGAGCAAAAGATATCTGCTCTTGGGTATTTATGATCCTAGCTGAGGCAGTTTTATGATCTCAGAAAGCTAAATAAGAACATCCAGAGTAGGGAAGTGGATTAGAGTTTCCTGTATCTCAGACTGGGGGTTCATCACTAGCTAATTTTTCTGTCTCTGAATGTCTCCGGGAAGTTCCCTCTGCTGCTGTGCTCTGTCTAATATTCATTCTCTCTTTACTTCTCTGTGTTCTATGGAATGATGGCATAATCTAATATTCTTTTTTTATTTCTTTATGGTATATGGAATTACAATAGTTCCAGTAAAAACCCAGGGAAAGGCAGGGGAAGTAAGGATGAGCTATTAAAATACCTTTGGAGTGGCTATTTAGTAATTCACACTGGTCTTGAAAATTTTATCTAAGGGTTGGGCAGTTCACTCACACCTGTTTCCTTGTAAAGATTAAATCAGGCACACAGGCAAGCTCTGCATGTTGTAAGCAGAGTTTCTGATGAATGAATCCATAGGCCTTGTATAAACACTCTCTATAAAAGCGTAACACTCATCTACAAAGCTCTAAGATAAAAGGATGGTTTGGTTCAATTGGTTTGCAGAGTCTGCATTACCACAAAACAGCAAAGAAAGCAAAAAGATGAATGTTATTTGGATGCAATCATAAATGTTTATTGGGAGAAAAAAGTATGCATTTTAAGCAAATTAAAGGAAAAATACAAGATGAACATCGGTATTTTAAAAAAGGGCCAACAATAATCTGCACATCCATGTCTTGCTGTCAGTTCCCCTGCTGTTTCTCCTGCCGTCCACATCTTCTGCCGTGCTTAGCATGGCCCACAGCCCCTGTAGCGCTGGCTCCACACCTGGCTGGAAGAGGAGGACAAGGAACCCCCATAGACAAGGGAGCCCTGCAGCCCCCTGGGGCGGCCCAGCTCCACCGGTAACGAGGTGCCCACAAAGCTCTCCTGAGGGCAGGAGCTGAGGATGGGGCCTGGGAAGGTGATGACCACGGGCGGTGGGTAGACCACGGCACGGGAGTCCCCGCAGGAGGTGACGCAGGGCTCATTCCAGGCATACGCGCATGGGTCTGGGCAGGTCACCTCGCAGGGTGGGAAGCAGCGGGAGCTGAGCTGCTGCCTGGAGAGGGACATCCTTCGGGCAGACAGGTGAACCTGCAAACACACCGGGAAGCCCGAGTCAACCCACTGCTCACAAGCCCCCACGCAGACCCACCCCGCTCTGCCTCCCCGGCAGCTGGCAGGGCTCAGGACGTGCCCCATGGCACTGCTTTGCTGAGGCTCAGGTGCTTTTTCTCTCCTTTTCTCTTCCCCCTTCCCTGCCCTCCTTCCTCCCTCCCAGGCAGCTCCTCTGTGTCCTCACAGGCTCTCCGCAGGCTGAGCGCTGCCCAAGCCAGCAGAGTAGCTGTGCCCAGGTACACCAGTCCCTTCTCCTTGAGCTTGAGAGTAAAAGCACCTGGACCGAGCCCCATCCTGGCTGAATCCCTCTGACCTGTTTTGCAACTGCAGGGCAACTTGGACAGATCTGCAGCTGCCCTGTTTACCAGTAAGAATATCAAGGAAAAAGGCCTTCATGCAAACCATTGTACTGACACCATTGCGGTTCTTACTGCTTGTGCAGGAGCTGGTTAAAAATAACACAAACCCACTGTATCTAACTATAAAAGAGATAATGAAGCAATCAGACTTACTTGGATCAACGAAGAGGAGAAGTGAGGACCTGTGATCTGAGGACTTCTGAGCTAGAAGCCCTTATATACCATCTCCTGGATTGCCTGGGGGGGTTGAGACATCCTTTGTGTTTGAGGTTTATTTGGTTACAAAACACATCAATGCCCGTCACTCCCCAGGCTTCTATGATTGTTTTATTCATCTTTGGACAATTATCAGTTTCTTCCAACACCCTCTTGTTTCTTCCTTAATCTGTCTGAAGCAGTTTCACTTCCCGCAGCATTTTACTGATTTTACCAATGTGACAAAAATGTTGGAAAACTACGTCATTTACGCAATTGCTTTGCATAGCCAGCATTTTTCAAGCACTCCTCAGCATCACAAGTAGTGCAATGCACTGTGGGCTGATTTTCTTCTCGAAATCCCTGCTGATATTGCGCTGAAGCACCGCAGGGTTTATACTTGGAATAAAGATGGGAGATTTACTCCATCTGCCTTGTTCCTTGTCCCAGCTACACACTGCAGGTCTGGTACAGCACACTAAAGCATAGAGGTGATTTGTTTTGCGAACTCTTGCAGATCTTCTGTATTTTCTTTTGCCTCTGAACAGAAAACCACAACTACACATTCCCTCCCATGTCCCTCTGAAGCCTTCGCACCACAGCCCCTATCTATGCAGGCTAGCACATCCTTCTGTCCGCGGCGATATTATGACTCTGTATCTGAGGTGAGGAAAATCCTTCAATAACTATTAAAATAGTGTTTGGGGGTTTTTTTTGTTGTTTTTTCTTTTTTTTTTTTTTTTTTTAACTTGGATGTAAATAGAATAGAGCAAGACAATCCTTTAAAGCCACTCAGGGGAGCAGGATGCTTTGTCCTTTGTTACAGGGACACCCGAGGTTAGAGTCTAGCCCCCGGTGCTTCCTTTTGTCCCCAAGGAGACACCCTACTGCAAGAGCAGAGCTCGAGGGCCGTGGATGAAAGCAGAGGGAGCTGAAGACGAAACTCCTACGGGAGATGGTTGCAATGCCGCACCTCGCTTAGGTGTTTGCAGTGTCCTCAGTGATTCAGTGTCCCAACATTGACCTGCATCAAGACAGGAAGGGGATTACAAGTCTTGCATATTTCTTGACATTCCCAGAGAAAATTTAATAATTATCCCCAAGAAGGTAATAATATATCCGGAGTTAAAACATTGTCATGAACATAGAGTATGAAAACAGCTTTGGAAACAGAAGCTTCAGTATCTGTAATAAATTAAAAAAAAAATAAAAAAATAGATATACGGGAAACCTGGGGAAGTCAGCTGGGTGATTCCTAAGAAGGAAGAACCTGGGAGACACTGAGGAAAACCTGGGCTGAGTAATACTTGTTAACAGTAAGGAAACTGTTTGCATGAATGAAGAATTGAGGCGTGATGTGTAATCTGTGTATCTGGGAGATAATTAAGATCTTGTTCAGGAGGCGTCATAGACCAGCAGGCAGCCCGAGAAACGGTATAAAAAGGGCTCACAGCACAGACAGCCTCAGACAGCTGCTCTTCACTTCTCTTTGGTGTCTTCAGTAAGTTTGACCTCACTTAATCTTTCTGACTTAAAGCATCGCGCTTGAGTAGATTTAACTGAATCTTTCAGAAATACTCTCCTTGCCTTGCTTATGCCTCTTTTTCCTTGAAAATGCAGTCCTTTCACAGGTGTTGGTAGATGTAGTGGGTTTTGCTGCAAAACTTGGTGATGGGTGATCTCCAACTTGTTTGCTATAGGTCACTTTGGGGGTGGCCAGCTTGGGCAGCGCTCAGCCTGCGGAGAGCCTGTGAGGACACAGAGGAGCTGCCTGGGAGGGAGGAAGGAGGGCAGGGAAGGGGGAAGAGAAAAGGAGAGAAAAAACACCTGAGCCTCAGCAAAGCAGTGCCATGCGGCACGTCCTGAGCCCTGCCAGCTGCCGGGGAGGCAGAGCGGGGTGGGTCTGCGTGGGGGCTTGTGAGCAGTGGGTTGACTCGGGCTTCCCGGTGTGTTTGCAGGTTCACCTGTCTGCCCGAAGGATGTCCCTCTCCAGGCAGCAGCTCAGCTCCCGCTGCTTCCCACCCTGCGAGGTGACCTGCCCAGACCCATGCGCGTATGCCTGGAATGAGCCCTGCGTCACCTCCTGCGGGGACTCCCGTGCCGTGGTCTACCCACCGCCCGTGGTCATCACCTTCCCAGGCCCCATCCTCAGCTCCTGCCCTCAGGAGAGCTTTGTGGGCACCTCGTTACCGGTGGAGCTGGGCCGCCCCAGGGGGCTGCAGGGCTCCCTTGTCTATGGGGGTTCCTTGTCCTCCTCTTCCAGCCAGGTGTGGAGCCAGCGCTACAGGGGCTGTGGGCCATGCTAAGCACGGCAGAAGATGTGGACGGCAGGAGAAACAGCAGGGGAACTGACAGCAAGACATGGATGTGCAGCTGAGCTGTGGAGCTCTCCAAAGCCTTGGGCACCCATGACTCCTACCTAATCCAAAGGGACCTATGGGTGTTACTCAGCACCCTTTGGAACCGCTCTTCTGCTTGTCCTTCTTATGCTCTTTTTGCTTGAGATGTTGCTGTAAACCTGCACTGGTTTCTCAACGTTTCTCTTACATTCTGACATGGGTGAGCAATTGGGTCATTTTGTGCTTTAGCCTCTCTGTGAACACATGTGCTGGTTTTATGTTCAACCTAGAAGATGTAACAAAATTTATCAGAGAAGTTGCTTTTCTCTCCTATGTGTTAGGGTTTTATGCTCAACAAAGCCTTCCTGCATGCTGCAAAGTAGAACTTGGTTGCAAAAACTGGATTTGCCATAGGGAAAAAGAGCACCTTCTGTGGAATATTCATTCCTTGGTGATGAATTGCTTGTAATCGGGTCTGAAAAACTGCAAACATTCCTTCAATCTTTTTGGTTTGTTATTGGTGTAAATGACATTTCTTGTTCCTAATAAAAATCATGATGCATCTTAATATTAGCATTCTCTTTTTGTTTTATTCCAGCCTTTCTGCACACCTCTCTCCCTTACATCCTTTTATTAGCTGATGATTATAAATGCACCTACCTGCATAGGGCCGGGATAAGTCCTGTGCAATGCATAATTGCTTCTTCCCAGAAGCTGGAACCAGAATCAGCATTTTACATGGTTAATGCCATCATAAAAATGCCTTTGCATTGTGTGTGTCAGGACTCAGTCAAAGAATACACATGCAGAGTGTTGTTATTAGGATTAGAATATGCCAATATTTAGCATCGATATATTTTTTATATTAAAATAAACATATCCACTTTTGTCCTTACTTTATATCCATGTTGTCACTGTGCACAAGGAGCTGGCTGAACCTTGTACACTATGTTTTGAAGAAAATACCAAAATCGTGTCTTTGGGACACATGGGAATATCACCTAGAAGTATCTAATATCAGATGGCATTAAAGACAGCATCCTGTGCCTGATTAGGCTGTTAGGGTTGTATTGTACTGATATCAGACAAGAGAGTCGGTTGTTACACAGTCATATAATCAGAATTATACAAGCAGCTCTGATATTTAAGGAAGATTTTTTAAAAATCAAAGCCTCCAGGAAAGGAACTGCTGGAAACTGCAGAACCTCTCTGCTCCCAAGGAAGTTGGGGACAGTTTGGTGTCATCTCAGAAAAAAACAACCACCCCTCCAAAAAAAAAAGATACTTTCATCTTGACAGCAGTGCTATCTCAGGAGGTCCCAGATATGCATCAGTAATTCTGATCTGGAAATGGCACCACACTTTTCAAGACAAGTTGAGAGTATGCCAACACTTCAGCTCGGAGACGTGAATTTACCTCATCTAGAGGTGTCTGAAATAGGTCTGATTTACTCAGCTGGAGTCACACTCTCAGCTAAGCCACAAGAGCGCAGTGCTGAGTCCTTGCGTTATCCCTATGAATATTTATTTCACAGTCCCAGGTAGGTTTTATGGCCATTCCAGCAATAGAGTTTAATGTGTCCACATCAACAGCAGTCATGCTTTTTGGCTTGAAGTATAGTCATAGCAAGGCATAAATATTATTTCTGAAGAACTTAGAAATACTGTTCCTCAAACAGAAAGTGCTACTCAATCCCTCCTTGTTGGCAGTTAGTACTTTTTCATTGCATTCTCCTTCTCTCATATGGCTCATCCACTTGTGTGCTGTTATTTGACTCCTCCTAGGGTGTAGTAGACATGCCAGTACAACCTGGGTGTGCTGTGCTACCAGATGAGACAAATTCCACCCACACTGTATGAGGTGCACTCTTGGATGGATGACTTCAAAACCATCCACCATGGGCTTGGAAGAATTACACAGAAATACCTGGGCATCCTGAGCCCAGGATTTGGGTTTCAATTACAAACTGAAATGAAGGATGTCCCTTTGCTATTCTTCATTGTGATGGTCATTCAAGCCCATCAGGAAGAGTTTTTAGTCACACTTGCAAAGATATAATCCAAAATCAATTCATGGCAGTTTTTGCAGATACATTTGAACGTCTTTTTTGATGGTATTACAATAAAGTTACGTGCTTGATATAGATAAAAATATTTTATGCTAATTTAGTAAATGGGTTTGATGATTGTTCCCATAAAACGGATCCATATGTGCCACAGCAGTGCTGTGATTTGTCACATGAGGAATCCATGCAAAGGTAGTCCATATGTCACGCTAACTTTGCTTTTCATAGAGCTCTTCGTCTCTGAATATTTTACTATACCGTATTTGCACTGGCAAAAATGGTTGTGAGTGGTTTAAGTCAGTAAAGCACATGAAGCTTCCATTATATGGGAAAAAACATTAAGGTGGCAGCCAGATGCCACTTTGTGGGTCTGCAAAATTACAAAAGCAAAGTATGCAGCTGTAGCCCTGAACATCGTGAGTCAAAAGCAGCAGTTTGAGGTGTCAGCAGTATTGATACTAGTATGTAGCTCCCTTTGCCCTTTCAGGAGGGCAGGATGGTTAGAAGAGGGACGCATGTCCAAGAATTACATGATTCACCTGCAGGTATCTGTAGATATATGTCATTACTGTCATCACATGCTTCCAGACAAAGTGAAACCAGGTGTGGTTTGGGCAGGAGGAGCACATTGGGTGGGTTGTTTCCCCACAACATCTTCTTCCCTTTGTTTCTATTCCTGTTCCTCGTTTATGTGAATCGTCTACCGTAAACTATTAGTAGCTTTAAAGGGTGTCTCTACAGGCATTGCTAGGAAACAACAACGAGGGAAATCCCAAGGCGGCCCCGGAAAAGAGATTTCCTCAGCCTTCTTGCATGGGTCACCTGCACAGCATTACACTGCAGCATTGGTAACAGTCACCAAATGCCCATGGACAAACCGGAATAAAATTAACATTTTAGAACAGAAGTCTGGAGGTTACTCAAAATCAGGCATTCAACTTTAAATTCTGTAGGAGGGGCTGGATTTTAGAGGGGAGGAACTCATCTTCTTGATGTTTCTTAAAAAAGTGTTTGTAAATGATGTCAGCTTGGGCACACAAAATGGATAGACACTGAAGAACTGAAGACAGGGTACTGGATCTGAGGAAGAAATCTGCTGAAGTAAGCAGCCAATCTTCTGCATCAACTGAAACTGCACTTTAATATTGCAGCCCAAGGTTTTCCTAGGGTGATGCATGGATTCACTCCCTGACCTGTTCCATCCCAAACCATGAATCGTTCATCACTCAGGAGCCCTGAGGTCTTCAGCAATGATCCCATGGACTCTCTGACAATGAAAGCTGGACATTAATTTCTCATTTTCTGAGGCTCCTGTCCTTCATGCCAGGGCTAGATAACAGCATCTCCCTGCATATATGTTACTCCACATGGGCTCTAAGCTTGAAGTGGAATACGTGCTTTGTGTTTGTTTCTTGGCCGGGAGGATGGGAGCAGACACTGCTCATTTCCAAACCTATAAGTCAGTAGGAAGGTGTCTATGGAGTCTAATGTGCCTCATATCAGAGTCATAGGAATTAATGTGCGTGGGTATGATGGGATAAATTGCACAATGCCCCCTTACTGGAGCATGACTTGGAAAAGTGGGGTAGTATCTTGGGTATGTCAGCATATTGTGTTTATGGATAAACTTCTGAGGAATCTTTGATCAATGAGGCAATCAGAGAAAGAGGAAAAAGTAATAAAAGAAAAAAAAAATTACTCTGACAGATTAATGACAAGAACGCAATAGTAATCACCATCACTGAGCAAAATAATTGCATTATCTGGGGCAGTTACAGGTGGAGTGAATTTTTATTTGATAACGCATTAGGACATCATGCATGAAGAATGTTTCATATCCTCCTGATTGCCTAAGAAAAGGCATAAAAGCACTCACAGTTCTGGGCTGCTCTAACTATTTCTCCTGACTTGCTCTTTGCTGTGAGGTGGTAAGTCTGATGCTATTACTACTAGTATATTGCTGTAACAATGCAGGATTTAAACTGAAAAAAACCCCTATGATTCTTAGAAATGTGTGAAATATTTGAAACTTTCTTTCAGTGGCAGGCTGTGAAAAGAAAGGAAAAGAGTTTTCAGAGCAGTTGAAAGTCTGGGATATGCAAACTTATTTTTACTGAGATTTAATGAATTACTGCTTCCTCCAGCCTGACTCTCCTGTCTTTATGAATCTGCCTTACTTTGTTTGTATTGACTTGTAATGGTCACTACCAAGAAAAGTTAACTCTCAGACTGAACTAGGAAGCCACCATTAGAGATAATGTTTTGTCCTGTCCTTTGCAACTATTTCTGAATTAATTCGAAGCCTGTCATGCATTATATTATGTACTTGTTATGGTCAGAACTTTATTCCTTATCTTTATTCCCAGCCTTTCATTCTATTGGTTTTAGTAAGGCAAGACAGAGATCAAGAGGAGCTGCAAATTGATTTTATGAGTGACCAAGTGATCTTACAACTAAAGAAAAGGACTTGACAAAATTACACTCAGTTCCTAGTTCTGCCAATCCTCTGTCACCTTGGTCATCTTTAACAGGTCAGCTGGGACCATGTTGAGAGGAGTCCTAGTTACACTGGAAACCTCACCGATACTGAATTCCCACCCAAATGTGGGGTATTCTGCCAAGCAAACTCTCTTTATGAGCTGTTCAGGGATGTGGCTGCTGCTCATTTTATCTTTGTACAGAACATGCAAGAGGGCCCTGGTGCCAGCTGTAGCATCTGAAAGACTGGGGAGTAACACTGTCGTTAACAACCAGGATTGCCTGAATTTTAACTCCGCCTCTCCTGTTACCTCACCAAATGGCTCTGGGCAATGCATTCAGGTCTCAGCCTCAGTTACCTCTTCCTTAAAGCTGGAATAACAATGACTTGCCTCATACAGTTGTAATGATTATAGGTGGTGCAGAACCAGCACGGGATGTTACTGTACAAGCGCTAGCCAGTGATTCTGTTCTCTTCTGCAGTTATTTATCAAAGAAATGATCAAGTGTCACAGTAAATCAGATTCAAAAAGGAATGGTGGAAAGGAGAAGTGGTAAAGGATAGAGGGATAGCTTGAGTTTAAATGCAAAAATTCTTTGGTTGTTAATGATATTTTTATGTATCAAATTGGCTCCACAGTTAGGAGCCAAAAGAAATGGAGATTATCCCTAGGGAGAGGAGGAGGGCATGAGAAGATGAGAAAAGGGACATGGCTGCTGAGACAAAACTGAAATCTCCATCCGCCTTCTGGTCTTCTTGCTATGTCTGATTCTTTCTCTTCCAAGCACAATCTCCTTTATATTGTTGTCTGAGCTTTCAGCCTTGTGTTGTCTCGGTGTTGTGTGTTTCAGACTTATCTCCATCCCCAGAAGATGTCTTCCTACAGGCAGATGATCAGCTCCCGCTGCCTTGCACCCTGTGAAGTGACCTGCCTGCAGCCCATTACAAACGCCTGGAACCAGCCCTGTGTTACATCCTGTGGCGATTCGAGAGCTGTGATCTACCCACCGCCCGTGGTCATGACCTTCCCAGGACCCATTCTCAGCTCCTGCCCTCAGGAGAGCTTTGTGGGCAGCTCAGCACCATCCAGCATTGGGAACATATTTGGATCCATGAGCTCTCTGGGTCCCAGTGGCTCCTATGGCTCTAGGAGCTTGTACAATTATGGGAGGACATATTCTTCTTATGGATCCAGTGGTTATGGTTTTGGGAGCTGCAGACCATGTTAAATGTGCAATGAAAGAGGAGCAAGGAGCAAGAACCCAACACGGAGGAAGATGTGCCTCCACAAACCCTGTTACTGGCATTGCTTTCCTGAGGTGTGAACTGTGCATCTCTGAAAATCACACTTACATGTAATTCTCAAGCTAACGATTTTAGTTTTCTGACTATTCTTTCCAGTGGCTCCTGATAAAAATGGCCTCAAATTAGTTATATCAATGATCTTTGGCAGGCTGAAAGTGGGACGAGATTGTGTAAGTCTTCCCATGCCATAAAAAAAAAAAAAAGAGCAACGTATGTAGAATGCATAGCCATGGAACAATTCTTTGCTTGCAGCCTTCAATGAGACCCTGGCAATATTTTCCCTTTTTCATTCTCAATAAGATCTATTACTTCCTACTTTGTCATTAAATTATTGTGCATCCAAATTCTGAGCTTTCTTGTCTTTTTTAGTTTACTGTGTTTTGTTTATATATCATTCTGGGTGAGCATCAAGCTCTGTAGTGGAACATGACAACGTTTGCCTTCTTTCAACACCTAAAGTTGGAAGGTGACCAGGCCCTTTAAGCAGGAGCAAGCTTAATGCCTGTCTTCTGCACAAAAGTAATTTCATTCTGGATAAACATGCTTTGTAACCCTTACAGCTAAGTTTGAAATTTCCTCCAGGACAGGTGTGGTTACAGTGAGTATTTGCTACATGCTAGCAAAGAAAGTTAAACACACAAGTAGCTTTGAAGATCTTCCTCGTGTCTCATTCCTTGCCTGAGGGTTCAATTTAATTACGCCCCCATACCTTGGTTTTATGGTATTTTTCATTGTTTAAAAATAGCATGTAATGATCTGTGGGTAGAAATTTCCTTTGAATAGCCAACAGGAATTTTTAACTGAATGGCAAATCTTTGCTGGAATTCTGTGAGTTCTTTGAACTTTCCCATTAATACCTCTAAATTCTTGGCAGCTCCAGTTAAAATAAATAAAACAATTATTAAGTTTGCAGAGCAACGCATGTCATTCAGGCCAAATGTTATTTTCCATCTCAGGAACTTTACACCTAAATTTCAGGCTACTCATGGATGACTGTGAATACTGGGCATGTTCAGTGCTTTGTTCAACAGCAACAAGGTTCCAGGCTGCTCAGTATGTCCTGTAGAGCTGTTTTTCTAGTGATGCAATTTGCGTACTATTAGTACAGCTATTAAGAGGCATTCACCCCCACCCTATGTTTGCAATGCCGACCAGGACTCTGATAGACCAGACATCAGACACTGCTCAGCACTTCCCTGTGAGAAGCTGCTGTTCCTAGGAATACCAGCAATGCACTGACAAACTTCGCAATGCCTGAGCAATTCCACGCAAATCCCAAACTCACGTTGCAGAAATTTGTTTGGACAGGATGAAGTATGTGGTAATAACTTCAAAGGGTTTGGAGGTGTGACTTTGCTTGTAAAACTAGCTGAACTGAGATGAGGTTGCAATGAGGTAGCCAGGCAACACCTCTTTCTTGTTAGGATGTGTCTGAAGGCTTTGTCTTGTTTTCATGCTTCCTCTATCTCCAATGCACTGCATGATTATTCTTGGAGTCACTAGGGTGCTGCCAAAAAAACAAAAAAAAAAAACCTTTAGTGCAGGTATGCAGGGCACTAAAGCAACCAGATCAGGTATTTTCAAGACATATCGCTATGGTGTTGATCATAGCAGAAGTCCTGTTTTCAAGATTTTTGCTTTCATCCCACACAGAACAGTAGAATTACACCAATCCTCAGTCCATCTTGCCGCACCTCTGCACTGGACTTGCAATAGCAGCTGGTTTCTCACGTGGCGTTTAAAGGGTGCAGTCAGACATCCTTCAGTGTGGATGTTGTCATCATACCTGGATGAAGCTGCATTGCCTACGTACTCGTTATACTACAGCAAAGGCGCACGTGGGAGCCAGAAGTTAGAGCCCAGACTGTAAACAGATAACTGTATTAATTGATCAATGGACTTTAGGGATTTCAAGTGGTGCTTGAAGACATAGTACTGCACCATTATTTAGTAAAGTGACTTGTAGAGATTGTCCCTTGGAGAGCAGGAACTGAAAAATTTGCATTGCTGATTCTTATCTGCCAGCCTGAATTTGGACCATAGACCAGAGCAAACACCAAAGGACAGTTCTTTAACTGCCTTCCATTGTTCTGTACCGCTCCTGGCCATCAGCAATCTGCCACTTCCCAAATGCACAGCAGGCCAAACTTGGATTACACTTTCATGTAAGTGTAATCACAGAAGAACACAATAGAAGATAAAGAGAACTAATTTCACTGGAAGATCCAATGCATCTCAGGTCACACCACATGCAGATTCAAGATGGGAGGAACACCAGCTGCTGTTTCTTATGGTAATATGGAAGCAGTGCTGAGATCTTCACAGTTTCCTGGCCACTGCAACATAGGGACCACATCTGACTTGCGAGGTCTCCTGCAGTTCTTGGTCAGCTATGGGAAGTCCAGGCTGTTGACAGCACTAGGAACTCAGACTCCTGTTCCTCCTGTCGGTGAAACAAATAATTACCAAGAACAGGAAGCAAAAATAAAAGAAATCACACTGTCTCATCTTGAACTATAGAGGTCACTACACCCTGTCTTGTCTAAATGTGCTCTGAGCATGTGTTTATATCCTAGTACAATGTCACACTATTGGTAAATGAAATGCAATCAGAAGTTGATTCATAAAGATGTTGTAAATGCAGCCCGAAGTATACGTCCTCCCCACGCACTAAATTACCATTCAAGACAGATATCTGTGGGAGTTAAGCCTTTCATGTTTGATTTAAATAGGTGGATTCACTAAATATTTAGTCACTACTAGAGCCTAATGGTTTTTTATGTGGTTCAGACTCACACCACTGGTAAATAGCCTGCAGGCACAATGGCTCAACATAACAGAACTAGAAGTATGCCCTGATGAATGCCAGCTACCTTCCAGGGTTTGATTCTGGAGGAATCAGCAAAGTTACTACTTGCAGTCTACCTTTTATCAGTTTTGCAATTGGAGGATCTGAACTTGAATGTTTCAGATGTTTTTCATAAAATGCTCTATCAGAGAAACCTGAAGAAAGGAATCCTTTTTTAGCTCATTCTCCCCTTTTACTTAGAAAACAAATTGTAATAAGCCATGTCTTGAATCCTTAGGTCACTGGTTCTTGGAAGTGTTCAAGGTCAGGTTGGATGGGGCTTTGAGCAACCTGATCTAGTGAAAGATGTGCCTGCCCATAGCAGGGAGGTTGTACTAGATTATCTTTAAAAGTTCTTTCAAACCCAAATCATTCCATGATTCCATAATTCTATGACCTGTTAAATTTCCTATGTTCTGTATACTACTGGCCATGTAGAGTCTTTCAGATAAAATAAGCAGAAGTCCACAGAAACCTGTCAGTTTGACTGATTATCTCATTTTCAGAGTTGTCTGAAAATTAAAAAAAAAAATTTTTTAAAAAAAAGGATTTTTTCGGTTTTAAACACCATCATTATTGACTCACACATAGCAGTCAGAGTACTGACTCAGATTACAGGCAAACTGGAATATTAACATGGAAGTTAGCATTCCTGAAATTCTCCCCAATATATGTCAGTGTTCCTGACACCAGAGCAAAGAGACAGACAGGAATATTCCGCAGTGTGCTCCTCAGCTGCTGCTATTTTCCTCTTTTCCTAAAGGAGGTGAGAATAACAGTGAAAAGCAAACCTGAAGCTATCCAGTGGGACAGAAAACTGGAAACAGAGACCGTATGTCAATTGTGGGCATATGGGGAAAGGAATTCAGTTCTGGGCTTTGCCAAGTGATTCCTTTGTCACCTGGGGAAAATATTTACTCTTGTGTGTATCAGTATGGGAAACACAGCCTTTAATCTCTGTATAAAAGATGCCTATCTGCAAAAAAAAGGGAAAAAAGCAATGATGCTCATGCTTTGCTTGTCTATTTACTCTGAAAGCACTTGAGGGCAGGGATTGGCTTTATTCTTTGTTTGCACAGCACCGAACATGCCTCATTTGTAGCTTCATTACAATTTGAATTGGCTATATTACCAGAAGCTTAGAAGCACTGAGTCTCTGCTGCTCCTGATACTTATTGTACTAAAGTTACTTCTTAGAGGGAACAGGGATTATTCCTCTTTCTTACTGAGGTGGAAAGGCTGACGACTGCAAGGAGGAATAAGAGCGATGTATCACCTGCTTGGGATGTCTGGAGTTTAAGTACTGCTGAGTGTCAAAGCCATAGATTGAGCATTGTATCTGTGAATTTATAGGTGCAAATTTACATTTGGAAAGTAGTCTGCTGGGCATCACCTTGGTGACATTTGTGGTCATGCTGAGCTCGACATGGAAACCCACAGTTCTTTGTCTGGATGCTAAAGGAAAGGCCCCACTGAAATCATATTTAAATAACTGGAGTTTAGATACTATGTTATTTTAAAGTTTTCATATCTTCAAAGGATGGAAAGCTGCTACTCAGGAGTGTAATTACGGAAAGATTTGTGACACCATGTAAATTCAGTCTGTGCTAAAATGTTCTGCAGTATTACTGCTTAGTTAGCAGCTTGATCCTGGGAAGGTATCACCCAGGGCAGGCTGCAGAGGAAGGGAGGAAGGGAAAACAGAAGGTTGCTTTGTGATGCAACAAAATTTTAATGAGCAATGTTTGCAAAGCAAGTTATCACAGAATATGAAAAATCTGTTTCCAGGCAATTTCAGAGAATGTTCAACAAATTCTTGTTTTCCTCAGCTGGCTTTCTTCTGTCTGTTGTGCAATTACTGATGAAAATACTTGTCATTATGAGCGATGTCCACACGGAATAGGCTGCCCCATGATAGTTAAAAAAAAAATATGAGAAAGCTGGAGCAGGCAGCAATAGCGAATGACAAACTAGATACTGAAGGGTAAACAAAAATTAGAAGAAAGATCAGAAATGCGAAGTGGCAGTAGCTCCATTGCAGGGCTGCAGGAACGCTGAACCCACATCCTCACTGCTTTGTGTTTGGGCGTTCATGCGTGGCTCTTCTGAGACCTCTCTGCTGCCTTTAGCATGGCCCACAGCTGCTGCGGAGGAACCGGCTGTACCGGCGGGAGGAATACGGGCTGCAGTACCCGCTGCCGAAGGTGGAGAGGGCTGAACTCCCATATCCGTACTGGGCCCCGTACCCCAGGGAACCCCGATAACCGTAGAGGCTCCCAGAACTGTAGAGACCCCCCAACCCCAGGGAGCCCCCAAAGGCGGGTGCTCCAGAGGAGCCCACCACGGCTTGCTGGGGGAAGGAGCTGAGGATGGGGCCGGGGAAGGTGACGACCACGGGGGGTGGCTGGATGAGGGCTGTTGAGTCAGGGCACTGCCGGACACACGGCTCGTTACAGCTGTTAGCGATGGGCTGGGGGCAGGCGATGCTGCTGGTGGTGGGGCAGAGGTCGTAGCAAGACATTTCTTTGCAGGGGTGAAGGCGATCCTGAAACACAGAGCACAGAACTGTGTAAAGACAAAGCACAAGATCTGCTGGAACAACAGGTCAAGGTTTGGTGCTGGGTTGTTGGGGAACAGGCAAAATGATCACCAGATGCATAAGCAAAATTGATGATGCTGTTCACAAACTTTCCTGTCAACCACCGTTGCTCTGATATTCCCCATCCAGTAACCCCTCATTGTCATATCCACCAAACCTTCTGAAATTGCTGCTGCTTTTTTTTTTTTTTTTTTTTAATTCGTGTTCCCTCCCAGAGGAACAGAGTGTTGGTGGCACATTTTTTACTAAAACACCAGTGCTCCTCCCACGTGAATGTGGGTTGAAAGCCAGGAGCTGCAGGAGCTAGACCAGAGCTGACCTCCTCGTTACACCAAATGGGACAGAAGCAATTTTTTTCTTGGGAGAGATGGGATGGAGTCAAGAAGCCGGCACTGCTTTAACCACACATTTCCTCCTCCTTTCCTGGTCCCTGTTTCTTTTCAAGCTCTTTCAAATCTTTCAATTCTTCCCTTGTAGTTCTATGTTCTCTCAATCTCTGTAATCCCTCTGGTAAAACACCCAAAGCATTCGAGTCTGAGGACAGATTCATATACTTGATGTAATAAGTAAATATGCCCCATAAAATATTTATATCCAAATATTCCTTGGCATAGCAGTGTAATTTCATCTGGAGTGTGAAGCAGGTTGGTAAAGTGTAAGGAGCCAATGTCCTTTATCAGATAAAAATACAGTTTGCAAACGATCATTTTGGCTAAATGTCTGGTCACAAAAGCTTCTAGCTTAGCACTTTTTCCAGTAAAAAAGAGGAAAGACTATTTTGTTCATAAAGTAGCCCTGAAATGCAGAGAATCAAATCGCTGAACTCAGTGTATCTGAACAGCTAATCTGGATCTGGATTTACAAACAGATATATGACAAACATGCTGGATCAGACCACCAGTCTACTTCCCTTATTATTGTCTCTGGTGAAAATAACTAGGGTTTAAAATAAGCAGGATTTAGTTTTTACCTGTCCATAAAACCTAAATACAAGCTAGGATTATTCTGCAATAAAATTCCCATGTAGATAACCCTCTTTCTTTAGCTGGGTTGTTAAACAGCTTAGGATATGGCCACATCTCTCTGATTCAGTCATTAACTGAAATGGTGCAGGAGAATCCTGCATTTCAAAGCTTATGCCATCCTACATTTTCAATCTGCTAACAATACAAGAATGCCCAAATATGAATTACAGTGAAATAAATGCCTCAAACCCTGGTCTTGGCTCCTAAAGCTTAGACAACCTTCCAACACACTAAAAGAAAGTAAGAAAAAAAAAAAAAAGGAAAACAAGGAGAGAAAAATAAAAAAAATTAAAAAATAGTCCTAAAACCTCTAATGTAATAGTAGTGAGCAGCATTCTAAGCTCCAGCGCAAAGGCATTGTGGCATTTAGAAAGAAATGAAATGGCATCAGACTTACCTGATGTAGAGTACAGAAGAGAGGGAGATGGAATAGGTCTGTGTACCTGCTCCTTTTATAGTGCTTCAGATTGCCTGGGGGCTTTGAGACACACTGTACACATGAAGTCATAATCACCAACCAGCCCAAATTTGAAGCACATATAACTTCCCAAAGTGATGAAACTGTTTTCGCTTGCTGTTTGCAAAATCACCCTAAATCTCTGAATAGCATGATATGCACATTCCAGCTCACAGTTCTCTTTCATCTTGAAACCTAATTGACCAGCTTCGTTGCTGGTATCATTCCACCCTGCTCACTGGCATTGCAGGAGGAATTAAACTGGTTCTATTTATTTAGCTCTTCCTTCATTAACTTCCCGTAATGATTTTAATCAGAGCTATAACCTGCTGTCATATACATGCTTGTATTTAAGTGCTTTAAATCTAGGCTGTAATCTAATCGACTCACACATTTTGCAATTAAATGTTCAGTGAGGTGGAAGACACCTTCTGATCCTTTTCCCACCTACAGCCACAAAACATTAGAGAGGTCCTGGACCTAAAGTAATCATGAACATTGTCTAATGGTCTTTGATTTAGAAATTCTGAATTTTCCTTGCTGCTTGGCAAAACCAGCAGAAAATGTACTATTTTAGTACCTGAAACAGTGTTTAAACAAAAGGCTAAAGTTCTCTCTGAAGGCATATCAGTATTTTTTCTCTCATTTTGCACCTGGAATCTGCAAAGGCACACAGAGATTATCTCGCAAGTTCAGCAATGTAGAATGGCTGCAACAGGGTAATAATTACTAGCTACTCTGTGTTGGCATTGCACAGCTCCAAAATAAGACAGAACACAAGACAGTGGTGAAGCAGGTGCAAATTTCTCAGTTTCTTTGTGAAATTATATGTTTCTGTCCACCACTGCATTCATTCAGTCTATAACTTCTCTTTCTTTTTGTTCATATGATGGAGTGTATTTTGTCCTTAGAACTACTCCTTTACCTTACAAAGGAATTGAACCAAAGATTCACTGGAGGATGTCACAGAAACAATTTTGAGCGTTTCCTTCCCAGACTTACCGGGTAAGTGGCAGGAAAAGCAACGGAATTTTCAAAGGAATAGTTATTGCAAGAATGGGTTGGGGGTTTTTTTCTCTTCTTTCTTTCCTGACCAGCAGGACATCACCCGCAGAGCGCATATTATTGCAGAGCCCAGTTTTGACTGCCAAGATTTTAAGTGACTTGTCACTTGAAATTACTCAGGCTTCCCCAATACTTAGTGGGGAGGGACAAGAATTTCAGCAAGACAGTTCGTCCGGTCTTAGATGCTTACCTTACCAGAATTGGTATCGCCCTCAAAGCATAACAATTTTGCTTTCATTGACTATGGAGACAGACAACAAACTCAACTGAAACACCCAGCTTTTAAGAGGGAAGGTTTGATGAGATGTGTCCCACCCATATTCCCATATTCTGAAATTCTATGTAATAAACAGCTTCTGGTCTGGCCTCAGAAATCCTTATTTGCCTATGGATCAGTTGTTTGTCAGATAATAACCACTGCAACGTTTCTACCAGAAGTTATACTTAAATTATGAGGGGTTTTTTGCCAGAGTTTGAGATGGCCCTAGGGGATCAAAGAGCAATAATACTCATGCAGGTTGTTTAAATCTCTTTTGTGTGTTTTTTTAAGCACTGCCCAAACCCTCCTTAGTAGTTTACGCATGCATCATTATTGTAATATAAGTATGCGGTTGGATTCAAGCTGCCCAGCATTTTGAAATATATTTATTAAATTGTACTGGTCAAGAGCACTCTTCCTGTTCCCTTTACCAGCTCATGATTTCTAACCGTAGGATTTCAGTTGATTTTTCTTTTAGAATTTTGGTTTTCATTTATTTGTTTAAGTTTGCGAATCAGCTCCTCCAGTGCTGATGTTGTGTTAATTCACATTCCCTTCAGCGTCTGTGGCGCAGAGATCTGCAACATCTGCCTCTGTCCTCATGTTTCTAAAGCTTTTCCTAGGACTTTCCTAGTCTAACCATGAGCGGTCTACCTTTCTTGTATGTTTTAAACACATGCCAATCTTCCTAAAAATATTTATTTAACAAGTTGCCTGTAATCTAGCTAAGAAATTGTTCACCTTTGACTAACGAATTTACCTTTAAAAGGAGAAGAAACCGTACAACTGGGTAGTCTGTGAGACAAGGCACGGGATGATTTTAAAAAGTACTTTGCAATGTATCTTTTGATATTTTTCCCCTGAAACGTGCAGGATGGTCATGTCCAAATCTTAATTCCAACTTCATATGAGTGTTGCTGATTTCACAAGAAAGACATTGTGTTTTGTATCAATTATACTTTATCTGGCATGGATAAGGAAGGATGGAAAGAAAACCTGCATATGAAAGCAGATGGCAATTATGATTAGCATTTGAGCCACCATCATTATGTCAGCCAATAAAAGAAGAGGTAAATAAATGAAGCCAGCATAATTCCTCCTCTCATTCTAATGTATTTAATGGAATGTTACCAGGAATTAATCTCGCCAATTAAGTGCTAAGATGAAAGAAATATTTCTTTTGTAATTTGCATTTCATGCAGCGTGAGAATTTGAATCAACTAATAAACATAAATATTGAGCAAAAGTGTTTCATCATTTTGAGGTGAACCATGTGTGATAAATGTGGGCTGGTGTTAATGGGAGTCTCAGGTTCTTCAGGCAGTTTGAGGAAATATATAAAAAGTTCCTCCTGAAAACTACCTTGTGTTTACTTCTCTTGCCACCTTCTTTCCAGAGTCAGCTATTTTCTAGATATCAAAATGTAAATTTAAATTAGTCCTCTTTTGTCATTTATGAGGAGGCAACATTACATGCAGGTTTTAAGGGCTAAATGGTATTTTCCACAACAGATTGTGTAGGATCTGTCAGCTCTCCACTAGTTCAAATCGCAGGGTTGTAATCTACTAAACAGATACCGAAACCCCAGACTGTGGTCCTACAAACTGCTGTGTGCTCCTGCAACACAAAGGCCTCAGACGCAGACAAGTTTAACTGAGGATATGTCCTCTTCATAGTTAATTACTTGGTCTTCCAGATGCTGTTTCGAATTAGTTTGTATGGAAGGAAGCCAACGCTTGAAAGGGATGTAAGCAAAGTTTTCTCACTCACAGCAAAAAGAGCCTCCAGGGTGTTAGGAATCAGGTGAGCCTTTGGACAGTTCATTCAATAATGCATCAGGATTTTTACACTAAACTTTAGATGACGTGGAACTGATTTTTATCAGAGCAAGGTATAGGGTAAAAGCAACCATTTGTCTGAGCACGCATGTGACCACCTGTATTCCTGTGTTTCCACTAAGCAATGATTAACTATCACTTAAAAAGCTTTTTTTTTTTTTTTTCCACAGGTCTTATACAAATTTGAGGAATTACATCCAAACCAGCAAGTAGATCTTGGTGGAGTAGCTACAACTAGGTGGCATGGATCTGAAACTAAATTAGTGTGGCGGATGATCCAGACTGCTGTGCCTTTCCCATTTCCACAAGATCCAAGCTTTTCTTCCTGTTCCAGGGGAATTCGTGCTGTGTTACACTTACACTTAGTCATGTTTCCAGCTGGCCAATTCATGTCCATCACCAGCAGCTATAGCTGCAAGGAGCTGACTGCCCTGACCTGAGGGCAGTGGCTCAGGCACCATCATCGTCATCACCTTGCTAGCCCAGGTGCTTAGTTCCTTCCTTCAGGACAACATAGCGGGATCTCTGTTAGCACCTGTACTTAAGGTACTCCCTTTGTTACAGGAGCTTTTGTTATGGTAGTCTTTACCACAACAGATTTTCTTACAGATTTTTCAGGTCCTGGCGGCAAGTAGAACATCCCTTCTGGCTGTTGTTTTGATACTGGATACCACTGTGGAAGCTGTGGGTCTTGCTGGAAGAGCTATTCAATTTACCAGAGATAACTAAATGAAAACAAATAAAGGGCAGATTTATAGCTGACATTTTAGGTGACGGGTGCTGAGAAGGGTGCTGTACGCACTGTCCAGTGACAGAGAGTGGAGCTGGGCAGGTGCAGCAACTCTTGCCTTTCTTTCTTCGTATTCTGCTTTCAGCTTCTGGTCGGATGTTCTCTGAACACTGTTTACATTATGCTTAGCCATACTTCTTGTTGTAGTAAAATACGTAGCCTAAGATCTTTTGGCAGCTGAATCATATAAAGAAAACTATCCTGCAAGATAAGCATCTGCTTGAATCAGGAGATGGTTACACGCTTTACTGATAAGCTAAAAAGATATGTCATATATGGTGCAGTGGTTTTGTTCGGTTTTAGGCTACCTATATAATATTTACACAAATTCTATTTATATTTAATATACACATAACTTAGAATCAAAGCAGTCTCAAATCCAGGAACTCAATCAGATATACTGTGAAATTATGTACATGGTCCTTACTGGGGTTTTGAAGAAGTGACATCTGCTCACAGCCAGAATTTTGAAGAGTGAGATCATTTAATAGCATAGATCTAGGCCAGTCTGTGCAAGAGAAACACTGAATCTAGAATTCATTTAACATGAATGACAAATCTTCCGTTAAGAGCCGTGGTGGTGAAAGTATTTGTACAACATTGGAAGCCTGCAGTGGAATAAGCAAGAGCTTAACTTACAGAGTGTGAACTGTCACTTTTATTTCAAAGAATTATCACACAAACTCATGAGCAGGGAGTCTAATAAAGTAATGTGTAGAGAAGGCTGCTGTTCATCTATGGCCAGCACATTGTGACCACGTTGTTGCAATTCCGTGGTGAAACAAGCCTGGCAAGGGCTCCTCATGGAAACTTTCACTGTGTGGGCAGGGTTTGCGCAATATTATTGCAGCCGTTTGTTCAACAGGCAGCTTTATCCAGAAAAGTTGGCAAGTTCAGAATGGATGAGAACACAAAACCACAAAACACTTATTTTCAATGATGCAACAGAATTTTAATGAGAGTGAAAAGAGCAAAAATATATTGCGATATCAAGAATGTATATCCAAGATGTCAGAGTCAAATGCATTTTGAAAGACGCTGTTAATGTCTCACTGCATTCAGTCACAAGTATGATAAAGAAGAAGATAACAAGGAATTGAACCCATGAAGGTATCAGGAAAAAATTCAAAGGAAAAAAAGGAGAGGTGCGGAGCATGCAGGAGGCACTGCACTGAGCAGGATTTGTGAGTGCATTCACAGAGCCGTCACTCATCTTCTCACTGGTGAATCTGCATTTTGTTTTTCACTTGTACATTATTCAGTGGATTTTCCTGCTGTGTTTAGCAGGGTCCGCAGCTGCCACGACCGTACCTGTTGTTCCAGTAGGAGTAAGGGCTGCAATAGCTAGAACCATAGGATCTACCATAGCCATACAGACCCCCGTAACCCAGAGAGCCCCCATAGCCGCACAGACCCCCGTAGCCCAGGGAGCCATAACCTCCATAGCCATACAGACCCCCGTAGCCCAGGGAGCCATAGCCTCCGTAGCCGTACAGACCCCCGTAGCCCAGGGAGCCATAGCCCCCATAGCCCCCAAGGACGGGTGCTCCGGAGGATCCCACAACCGAATCCTGGGGGAAGGAGCTGAGGATGGGTCCGGGGAAGGTGACGACGACTGGAGGCGGCTGGATCACAGTCGTGGAGTCAGGGCACTGACGGACACACGGCTCGTTGCAGCTGTCAGCGAGGGGCTGGGGGCGGTAGACGCCGCAGGCAGAGGTGGAGCACAGGTCATAGCAAGACATCTCGCAGGGATGGAGGTAAGCTGCAATGCACACTGATGGGTAAAAGAGAGACACAAATTCAACGGGAATAAGAGTTTGAAAGTTGGACACGTGGACTAGAATAATGGCTTTATCTTTCAGGTCTTGATTGTCCTTCCCTCCCTTCAATATTTTTCACGAGACATCTCTCCGTCTTGTAAATCAGCATTGCCCAAATTGCACACTGAGCAGTCATCTCTTCTATGGTCTCATCCCTAACTTCTTGTACTTGGTTCCCTTTAAGAAGTAGTTCTTTGTTCTACCCCACTGCCAAACACTGCAAAAATATTATCCAGCACTTTACTTTGCAAATTACTTCCACTATACTTTGCAGCAACCCTTACAATACCTGTGTCTTAAAGGTCATTTTATGTTTGTTTTATACTAGCAAAACCAAAGCAGTGTAACCTGACAACCAGCAAAGCTCATGCGGTAAATTAATGGGTAGCTGGAAGAACAACTCTGGCATATTGACTTGTAACATGCTTCCAGCAGCAACAGCTAAAATAATGCTGCTGGTATCCTGAACCTGCTATGCACGTGGATTAAATCAGGCATTCCCTGCACTGAAGTGCTTGCAAAGTAGCCTGACAGTCACAGGGTGGGTGAAAAGATTATTTGTCTGATTTCCCATATGGGAAACTGGTACACTCGGATAACTAGGGCTAGGTTTCTACTGCAGATAGGTACGCTGGGATCTGAGCTCTTCAGAAAGATTATCACCATAAGATCTGATCCAATCTAAAAGAAAACTCATGGAAGGACTAGGAATCAGTATCGCCTGTGCACAATTTTTTTCCCCACTAGAACCAATAAAATATTAGATTAAAAGAGACTTCCGGAGGTCATCTAGTCCAACTCCCTGCTCAAAGCAAGGACAATTTAAAGAGTAGGTTAGGATTTTGTATTTTCAACTCTGATTTCCAATACTTCTTTATACAATACTTCTATATTCTTTCTGGTTAAGCCTGTCCCTTCAACAAATACATACATATACACAGACACATATCAAAAAGTTACATGCAAAATCCTTAAAAAAATCCAAGTGATTGAGCAAGCCTTCTGCTGATGTGTTGGAAGCTGCTTTGATAGCTCAAATTTTAGGAAAAAATAATTTTTGGAAAACCTAGTTTTACCATTTTAATACATGGATGTCCAACACCAAATAAGAAAAATAAATTCATGGTGAAATAATACAACATTATTAAGAATCTTATAATACTCATGGATGATTCTGACGTTAATCAAAACCAGTAGAAAAGAGATACTTCAGGTTTAGGAAAGAGATCACATAGAATGATACTTACCCTTTTCACAGAGGTGAATAAAGCAAGCAAAGTGGAATGAAGAGCCTTGAGTTGGGAGAGCTTTTATACAGTTCCCTAGATCATGGGGATCACCTAAGGTGCAATTTGTGCGTGTGCATAATTGGGGCAAACCCAAAAGTAATATGACACGTAGGTCCTCAAAGTTTTGCTGACTATTTGTTTATTTGTTGGTTCGAAGTCTCATGAAAGAGACTCTCGTGAAAGAAGCATCTTTCATCTCAAATGGTTACATGTCTTATTCATTCCTGTTATCATTCCATTCACGTCCTTGGCGTTACAACAAGAATTATACTAACGCTCTTCCTTAGCTTCTCCATTATTAATGGCAAAACCCAACTGCTGACTGCGTGGTTGTGGTCACCTGATGTGCACAGATCTTTCCATTAAATCCAGACTGTAAGACGCTTGGAGATAAAATGGAGTTCATTAGAGCAACTTTGGGGTCGTCATTTTTATCTTTATCATTTGCACTGTCAGCTACTTAATGTGAGACCAATATTGCACCCAAAGAAAGCCATAGAAAACATCCTGTGGTCCTTACACGGTTTTCTATTGTTTGGCTTTTGCTCCTGAACATGTTCATCTAATGAACAAGGGACTTGGGGAAATAAGTCTTGCTTGCTTTGTTGTGCATTCAGCCGTGGATTATTCTTCCTGTCCTTTTCTTGAACACTGGCAAGTCCTTTGGACCATTTAAAAGCAGAAGGCAGAGACAGAAGACCCTTTTAAATTACTCAGATTTTTCTAACAGGTCTCTCTCACTCTATTTCAACCCAGGTTGGAGTCTAGAGGCAGACCCTTTCTGTTCTCAAGATTGCAAAGTGCTTTCTTTGTGAGGCATTTGTCACCCACATTTTCCCATCTTCTGTCTCCTGATACAAAACCTTCAGGGATCCATCTTTAGTTCCATCTTCAGATCAGGCAATATTGAAGACTACTGAGAAAGGAGATTAAATGAAATGTGACTGGTGGCAACTTGCTGAAGCTATCTGGAGATACACCATGATAGAGACAGAGAAATCATTTACATGGATAAAAGCTGATCGTTGATAGAATTGTAACATCTGGAGAAAATAAGCAAATTCTCTGTTTCTGTGGTCTGATGTGCAACTGAAAATGGTAAAGCTACACTGATTAATCAGCTTATGAAATGCTGTATTTTATTTAAAATTTTATATTTCATTCTATGCTTCTGCATCGAAAAATCCACAGTATTCAACCATGAACTGATTATACCAAGGACACAAATACCTTGACTTACATATTTTAATGCGATGTCATTCCATAATTGCTAGGCACCTAAATCCAGGTACATGCCTTTAATCTAATTGTAAGAATGCATTCTCAAACCATTAGTGGATAGTTTGCGGCATTTGAAAAGACCAGATCCCTGGAAGCTTGAAAATATTATTGTCCAAAAAAACTTCTAACCACCTCAAAGGCTGAGAAACCCACCTCATAATTTAGAGGTAATCTATGGCATAGAGTCTGCAATATGAAAATAACACATCTGTAAACAAGGGAAGAACCAGCCTTTGTTTTATGTGGTGCATTCCAGGTTCATAATTGTTCCCTGTTCCCAGAAAATGCCGGCTCAGCCCTGTTCTGGACTTATGGCTTGCAGCAACAATAGCGTACTACAGGAGGTCATGGATTCCTGGGAATCAGAGTCAATAATTCAAAGCACTTCTGTCACATTTCCATTTTTTGCTCCAGAGGATCCACTTCTACTGAAAAAGCTTAGGTTTCCTCAGGCTAATTAAATATTCTCAAGTACCATCTTTGTACTGACAACATTGAACCAGCAATACCTGGAAAATGTCTCTTTGGGATGTCCAATCCCTTTGTAGCATTAATTAACTTCAGAAACTCTTTCCTTGTTTATCTCCTAAAACACAAAAGTAAGCCCCAGGAAGTTAAAGACTTTCTCTTTGTCTCTTATGTGAAATTCTGCAGACTTAGCCCTGCGCATTTTTGTAAGAGAATAGAGCTGTTTGAGTGACAGATAGATGGAAAACTGATTCAGCTCATATCTGCATGAAAAGAGTTTATATTACTCCAAAATGAAGGATTTCACCATTTTTCTGCTCAAGGTCAAATTTCGATTTCCACATAAGCCTTATTTAGAGACTGAATCACATGTTGCAGGTTTCTGGAGTTGCTGCTGCTTCTGAGTTGCGTTGTCTCCATTACAGCCAGTGTCAAATACCACTGGAAAACATCATTGACTCCAAAGGGTGCTGTGTCCCTCAACCGTAGGTGGGGAAGTCAAACATGCAGAAACCACCCCCAAGCTTCCTGCATATCACATTAAGAGTCTTTAACTTTTGTCCTGGCAGGTTGTAACGTGAATTATATGTACTTAAACAAAAATCTTGTCCATGACAGCAGTTTGTAATTCTGATAAACCCATGAGACACTCTCCAGGTGTTAATATAAGAGGAGCTGGCTTAATAATTTCTGTTGTAATTTCAAGGAAGTGACTGGAATAATGCCAGGTATTAATTTTCCCCAAGTCGTCACATGATGAAAGAATTCTCTACAGTCTAAAGTAATGTTTAGGTCCTTATTACAAAGAAATTTGAAAGGACTCAATAACGAACACCGCAATTTCATCATCTCGATGGGTTGCACGTGTTTGAAATTGGGGCGGGCAACCAATGTTGATCTTGTACGTCCGGCTGCTCCGATATAAAAGCTCTTCTCTCTCATAGCTCTTCCAAACACTTCCTTTGACTTCTCGGTGACTTGGGTAAGTCTGATTCTTCTCTATTGCTGTCAATGTAACTTTTTATTGCTGATTTCAACTTCAGTTGATGTCCTCCATCCATACTGTTGAGTGTATCTGCATTGCCTTTTGACAGAGATTCTAATGTGGGCTCTGGGTGGCAGATACACCTATATTTGGTGTGTGGAGCCCTCTCCAGAAACACTGGACCGTGAAGTGACTGGAGGACACTCTTAGTCATCTGGTTTAGTTTTAGGTAGTCCTGTGAGGAGCAGGGAGTTGGACTTGAAGATCCTTATGGGTCCCTTCCAACTTGAGATATTCTATGATTCTATAATTCTTACTTCAATGCATTTAACCAATTCCAAAGTTTGCATATGAGGTTCAACGTTTAATAAGGGCGTCAGCACTGCAGCCATTCATGCAACCTGAGATGAATAAGCAATGCATCTGAGAAAGTTGTGTGTGTTGTCCTGGTACAGAAAATCTTCTGGATTTCCTTTACTTTCTTGCTTTCATATTCTTCCTCAGAACCTTGCTAAGGACTTGCAGGACATAGTGAGTGGAGAAGAGTAAAATCACCCTTGAAGAAAATAACTAAGCTTAGAGGAGAGAATATAGACTGAATTTTTGGGTTTACCGAGGAGTCCTGGTTTGTCTTGGGAATAATAATTTCAAGTGAGTTTTTCAAAAGATGTTAGGGACTAAAACACTATTTATATTGAAATTTTCCAGGCTATATCTATACAGTGGCTTCAAAGGTGGGAACTGGGATAATAACTCTACCATCAGTCCTTTATTGTCTTGTCAAATGACTTTCTGAGCAATCCAGGCAGTGACAATCCTATAATCTGTTGTTCCAACAACTCTCAGCAAAATTGGAATGAGTGGGAAGAAGAAGCTACTGTAATTAAGTTACATATAAACTACATCTCATGTAAACCTGCTGAACCCAAATCCAAGTTTTCCTATTGACTCATCGAATGACCTTGGACAAAGTCACTTTACTCTCTCTGCTTTTGCTTTTCAGTTTTTAGGTTAATGTGTAGAAATATATCTAAGTTCTTCGCAGGATATTCATGAGGGACAACACTTTCAGAGCTAGGCATAACGTTTCCCATATACTTTTGAATGGGTAGACATCTTATAGAGAATTTTTGAAAATTTGCTTTTTAATTTTTTAAACAATCCTCTTTTTAGAGGATTATGATTGCAAAATGAGAAATCGATTTATTTACTCAAAATCCTGTACTTGACTCTGACTTTGAAGTCTTCCACTTAGTCTAATCATCAGTGTGCATTGCAGCTTACCTCCATCCCTGCAAGATGTCTTGCTATGACCTGTGCTCCACCTCTGCCTGCGGCGTCTACCGCCCCCAGCCCCTCGCTGACAGCTGCAACGAGCCGTGTGTCCGTCAGTGCCCTGACTCCACGACTGTGATCCAGCCGCCTCCAGTCGTCGTCACCTTCCCCGGACCCATCCTCAGCTCCTTCCCCCAGGATTCGGTTGTGGGATCCTCCGGAGCACCCGTCCTTGGGGGCTATGGGGGCTATGGTTCCCTGGGCTACGGGGGTCTGTACGGCTACGGAGGCTATGGCTCCCTGGGCTATGGGGGTCTGTATGGTTATGGAGGTTATGGCTCCCTGGGCTATGGGGGTCTGTGCGGCTATGGGGGCTCTCTGGGTTACGGGGGTCTGTATGGCTATGGTAGATCCTATGGTTCTAGCTATTGCAGCCCTTACTCCTACTGGAACAACAGGTACGGTCGTGGCAGCTGCGGACCCTGCTAAATCCTACAGAAATATCCCTTGAGTAAGGAATGACCGGCAACTAAGAGATACAATCTTGATCCACAGCAGTGGTCCCAAAGGAGATGTTGTGAAGTCCTGGTCACTGCCACTCCACTGCAGTGGAGCCGGGAGCACACAGCACATCCTTAATTTCTTCACCCTCTACTCATGGTCTTTTGGGCTTTTTTCCATCTATGTGTATCATGGGCATGACAAAGCAAGTAATTTATATTATGAAATGGCACTTCACTGTCCAGCTAAAGAAGAAGAACAATTATGGAAGGAATTGTCTGCACTCTGATGCATATTCTTGATATTCTACAATGCTTTTCTGTGAATGTTTATTTCTCATTAAAGTGATTCTACTCTGCATCAAACAAATCAACTTTTAGTTTCAATTCCTTCTGCTATGGATATACAACTCTCTGTAGATGGGGAAAGCTCACATCCTTACATAGGATAAGGCTAAGACTTCAAAAACACAGCTGAAATGGCCCAGCTATCAGTGAAGTCAGTCACCCTTTGTTGTACTCAGTGCACATATCTGGGAGCAGGAATCGTCCCTGCCTAGCTGGCCTGGGTTACAATAATAACATTATGTTTAGAAAGAAACCACACTAAATGTCCTTTGCCTAATGAGCCACTTGAGCATCTTCCCTGATCACAGCAGGAGAAGAGCCAGTGGCTCAGCTGAGACTGGATTCAAAGCAGATTATGGGGAAAAGGGTGGCAGCTGATGGGCCTCAATCAGGGGAGGTGCTCCTGAGTCAGGAGGGATCTAGGGGGGTGGCCAGAGAGGGGTAAAGGGTATTGGCATGGAGCTGCTGAGAGGGAGAGGGTTGGAGGACATGCAACAAGGAAAAGAACTCTTCAGAGGTGGGTTGACTATCTAATGTACATTTTAGATGAGGAATATCAAAGGAGGTGTTGAAAGTTTGAGCTGCTGAAAGCAAGGGTTTGTTGTGAGGACTTCCTGTGCTAGAGGAATTGGGAAACACAACAGTGTTGAGGATATGTATCTGGAGTTATGATTTTTTTTTTCTACCTTTTGAGCTTTCCAGGCACTGTAACTCTGTTCTATCTGTTCCAGCTGTTCTTGCTGGCATAGTTGAATTAGCCCTTGGAGGAGCTACATGGAGTAGCTGTTCTTCCATCAAAAAGCATCCACCACCTTAGACTTCATGATTATACAGAAGGACCATTGCCCACACTTCAGATTTAAAAGTTCCATTTTATGGCCCAGAAAACTTTATATCTTAAGGATTTGTCAGAAAAATTATTTCAACTTTCTGCAGAGACTGTTTCTGAGGACAGTATTTAAGTATTTGCATGAGAACCTGAATTTCCAAGAGATGAATCAGAGACTTACTTGGAAGAAATCCTTACTAAAGTCTAATGTTTTTAGGAAAGAGTTTAAAGCTAGTAATCTACTGTTTCCTTTCTCCACCACTACTAATCTGTAACTAGTGGGTGTACAACCAAGCCAAATTCTTCAAAAGAATCTTCATCTGAAAAATGGGGAGGGCAGGACAGTAGTTCCTTCTGTGCTGAGGGCTTCACATTGCTTTTGCACATTTGAAATCCCTGATTTTTGGGGCAGGACATTCATCTACATAGTTTAAACTGTTACTGACAGCTGCACAGGTTAGATTTCTCCTAAGACAAATGACATGGGTAAAAACATGAGAAAAGACCACCAGAACATGGCAACTTTGATGCAATTAACTTTTAATGATAGTGAGAAAAGGAATACATTTTCAGAATCTGCAAGAAGTAAGAAACTGTTCTCCAGTCACGGATACATTCCCATAGGACTGTAGCTGTTGATTTGAACAAATAGGAACAATTTTGAGCAACCTTGTTATATGTTTACGCTAGACAATATGGAAATGTGAGAGGAGAAGCATTAAGGCAGAAACTGAAAGTAGAAGTTAAGAGGAGAAATTCAAATGGGGCTGAAGGGGTACAGCTCCATGGTCTTGGAACAGAGCAGTGGAGGTTCAGATGTCTTTAGCTGTGAAACCATCAAATTTCTTTTGCTGGTTACACCTCACTCAGGATATTCCTGTAGGATTTAGCAGGGTCCGCAGCTGCCACGGCGGTACCTGCTGTACCGGTAGGAGTAAGGGCTGCAAGAACCAGAACCATAGGATCTACCATAGCCATACAGACCCCTGTAACCCAGGGAGCCCCCATAGCCATACAGACCCCCACAGCTCAGGGAGGACCCACCATATCCATACAGACCCCCTTGGCCCCCGTAGCCCAGGGACCCCCCGTAGCCCAGGGACCCCCCGTAGCCCAGGGAACCCCCATAGCCCAGGGAACCCCCAAAGCCCCCAAGGACGGGTGCTCCGGAGGACCCCACAACTGAACCCTGGGGGAAGGAGCTGAGGATGGGTCCGGGGAAGGTGACGACGACTGGAGGCGGCTGGATCACAGTCGTGGAGTCAGGGCACTGACGGACACACGGCTCGTTGCAGCTGTCAGCGAGGGGCTGGGGGCGGTAGACGCCACAGGCAGAGGTGGAGCACAGGTCATAGCAAGACATCTTGCAGGGATGGAAGTCAGTCTGTAAAACATGGTCATTTATGTTAACATTAAAGAAATATTGAACATTAGGTTATGATGAAGCACTCCATCAGAGTATCAGTAATAAATCTGGGAAGTAAACTTATTTTCTATTACTATTCTTCCTGGCACTGTAATCTGGCAGTCAGTTTTGACTTTAGCATGACAAAGTCACGTATTGTTAAATTGTATCTTTGGTATTTCCAGATGAGCTAATTTTGGTAGCATTATGTTACCCTTAGTTGATGATTTCTACTTAATAAGTTTCATCTTTCCTGTTATAAACTCACCAGAACTCTGCTAAATGCAGCCATATAGAACCATATATATGATCTATTCTTTATCTCTTAAAACAATCAAGGAATTCTTTGAAGCGCTAAAATGTTACAACTTCAAGAGTCAAAACTGCTTGATAGACCCTTCTTCTGGAGCCTATCTTTACAGGGCCTGGTAACGAATGAGAAACCAAACACTATTTCTAGCAGCAAATAATCTACAGATCACTAGCAGCCTGGCAGTAACTGAAGAGGACTTGGTCCTAAGTTAAAATCAAGAGTTCTTGACAGCAAGTATAGCAAAGTTTTTGAGAGAAATCTGACTTACCCAATTCACGAAGGCGAGTAAGGTGAGAGAAGTGGATAGAAAGACTTAATGCAGAGAGCTTTTATACAGCTCTGTCGATCGCCTGGAGGACATTAGGCATCCTGTGCGTGAGCTCATAATTAGGTACCAACCCCAAATTGTAGGACACGTCGTTCCCCAAAGTGCTGAAATTGTTTTTGCTTATTGCTTGTGCGTTGCAGGCACTTCAAACCCACACATAGCGTGACATGTACACTCCACCACAGACCTCTTTATTATCTCCAGGCTTTATGTGTGGAATTATTTTTTATTATTCCATTGCTTTCTTTAGCATTAGAGGAGGAAGTAGGCTGACTTGATTTATTTAAGAGACCTGCATAATTAGGATGACAGGAGGACAGTCATTTCTTCTGTCCAGTTACAGGTCTTTTAGTGTAATCAACAGTATACCTGGAGACAAAATGGAATTTCTTTCAAGATCTCAATGAAGGCTGGAGACAAATAACAAGGGTAAAAACATTCTTTCTGCAGACTTAGCACTTCTACCTCCAGCTACTCAATACAAGGCAAACACAATAATCGGGAGCATCTTTTAATGGCTTTTGGACGGTTCTCTACTAGTTGTCTTTCAGTCCTGGGAACAGAGAAATATTTCAGCTGGCAGTTACAAGTCAATTGAAACTGATTTTTCTGAGTTGTTTCATCAAGCTTTGCTTTCCTTTATATTTTATTGTGTTTTCTCCTCCTGTTCTTACATGTTAGAGAGATGTACCTGGGAATGCAGGACTAAGAGAAGCAAGTAAATCAGGCAGTAAGATATGACTACTGAAAGGGATTCTAGCCCTGACACAATGAAGACAGACCCCATTGTACACTGGGGTTTGGTGTTTTGGGGTTGGGGGTTTTTTTGTTTGCTTGGTTTGCTTGGTTTGTTTTTTTTTTTTGGCTAATGGTTCAGTTAACTCAGACTTTTGTTTCTGGACCAATGTGCATTTTAATGGGAAAGAAGGTAGAATGCAAACCCAACACAACTGTCAAAGAAAGGAAGGTCCAAAAAAGTGTTATAAACCATGAACTGATTACGGGAAAGACCTAAGTGACCTTAACTTACTTACTTTAATATGATAATCTCTCATAATAGTGGGGTGTATGCATCTAGGTATAGTTTTTATGTAATTATGACACAGTATGTACAAACTGTAATGGGTGTTCATGAGGTATTTGAAAATCCCTTAGAATATTCTTGTAAAACTTTGAGATGGCTTTTTTCCAGTATTATAGCTCAGGAAATCTCCATATGTGTCTCCAGATTTGGAAAAGCTCATCATTTAGAAATAATGTGTGGTCTGAAGATAACGACGTTGATAATTATGATAACCATGATAATGATATAGTATTACAATAATGCCATAAGCAAAGAAAGAAACCTCAGCAAAAGCCAGCATTTGCCTTTCCCGGTGGATTCCTACCTCATAATTGCTCTCTGCTGAAAGATGCCATGAATGTGATGAGGCTGGCTGCAAGATCTGTTGTAGGCCACGATCAAGGACTCCTAAGGAGCCAGATAGAAATTAATGGAAACTTCAGGAAAATGTACCCTCTCAAACTTGTGGATCAAACTGAGCTGAAAGTTTTGAGTATCCCTGATTGCTTATGATTTCAGATATTCACTGGGAATCTGCCCACTTCTTGATGTTACTTCGATGGCACTTTAGATGCTTCTATGTCTAAAAGATTGCTTTTACCTTTGGGATATGTAGTTGAAATAAAAGCTACAGAAATCTAACGCCTGTGAAAGTTCTTTGATTTAAGAAGGAGGTCTTGGCAGTTGTGAACAGCCAAAAGGAGCTTGTTCAATGTACCTGCAGACATGTTAGAAGAAGGGCAGAGATACACGTAGGAGATGAGCAAATGGGACACCAGTAAGAATTGCATATTCTGGGATGAATCCATTGAGTTGTTATATATCGTCTAATGTTATTAGACTGTGGCTTAGTATGTTACTCTGAAATCTCACTTCATAGCGTTCTTCTTCCTTTCAAAAAAGAAAGGCTTTTTTGTAACACAGTTAAATTTGGGGGTTCTCCTATATACTTTCTACAAAAACACACAGCTATCTCAGTAAATCACAAATTTAGATATGAATTCAGTGTACAATTTGATTATTTTGAGCTTTCAAGCCAAAGCATTAAAAATATAAATATGTCTCTTTTCAGAACTAAATCCAGCTTTAAGCTGTAGTTTGAGGGTCAGATAAAACCTAAGGCTGTCTTGGACATCTGCCACTGTGTTCGGGAATGCTCGCAATATAATTCGATTCAGAGAGTATTGAGAATCCTCCATGGATTCCAATATGAATCGTATCACATCTCAGAAATAAACGTAAGCACACAAAAAATATTGCCCGCCTTACTGAGGATTTAATGATAGGATGTATTTTATCTTTCAGAATAGACAAGACTTACATAAGGGACTTCAAAAGAAACACCTCACAGCAGGTCATCTCTGAAAAATGTCTGCGCATCGTTGTCATATAAGGCAGCAAAAGAAAAATATCTATGTATAAGCAGCTTACTACATGGTGTAACTCCAAAGAGAATAGAAAACTGATATTAATTTCATGAATCATGTTTTAGGATGAAAGATGTATTAATTTCACCCATCACCCTTAGATGAAAGAACCTTGCGTGATGTAATGCATGTGTTATGTTACATGATAATTGAAATCAAGTAATAAACAAAAACAGAAAGCGAAACAATTTCATCACTTTGAGGAGCTATCGATACAAAAAATGTGCTGTGTCAAGTAATTAGATCCACATTCACAAAACCAGCCTCTCATCCCTCAGGCACTCTGAACTGTATAAAAGCTCTCTCCACTCTGGGTTCTTCCAACTTCTTCTCTTCATTCGTTCTCCTCGGTGAATCAGGTAAGTCTGAATCTGCTCTTTACAACTATTGGAATAGCTTTTTGCTACACAATTTAATCTAGGATGGTCTCTTCCATTAAAAATTACTGGGTGAAATTTTAGGTGAAAAGGTAAAACTTACAAATATGATTAGAAGTTTTATGGACAGCTGTTCTCTGCATTCAGGGTTCGCATTTAGTTTCAAAGCAAACTGAAAGTTTCTTGATATGGCAGAAAATTATTAGTTCACCTCCAACAGCTGAAGAAATGGTGTGCCTAGTTCAATATGCATTCCTCTTCTCTGTTTATATAGATAACTGGAAATATTTGAAAATGTTTAAACCTTCATGGTTCACAGGGAAATGCTGAGCTTAGAAGCAGACCTTCTATTAAACATCATTCAAAGTGCTTTTATTTTAATTCAAGATAAATGGGCATTAATACTACCAGAAATCAGGCATTGGCTTAGACAGGGTAGGACAAAGAGAGGAACTGAGAGCTGTTGAAAATGTTCTGTAAGAAATTTATTTAATTAAGAGAAAGAAGGATCATGGAGGGAATCTAAGGAGCTGACAGGTGAAATGCTGGTTTTTCATTTTGATGGGTGCAAGTTGTTTGAGGTGAGATTTTTTTTTTTTTTTCAAAGAGTTTGGAGCCCAGACTCAAAACACTGTGTTGTTAAGCTAGTTGCAAATATCTCAGTGCCCTGATTCAATGTCTGAAAATTGGGGACAAGAATATTTGCAATTCCCTTGTAATGGTCTCAACAAACAAGTTACTGAGCAAATCTGAATAGACAATGACTTATAATCCCTGTTCTCACAAGACTCAGCACAAAGGAGATCAGTGGGAATGAAGAGTTAGAGTCATGAAATCATGCATAACAACACACTCCATCTTTGGAGTCCCAGTCCTTGCTGATCCACTGACTCACCAAAGCATCTGAGCGACTAATTTTGCTGTTCTGATTCAATTTTCATTTCTAATAGACATGGGTAAATTGGTGTACTTCAAAGCACTCTTGTCTGAGGAAAGGCAGTGAACTGTATAGGACATTTATGTATGTAAATAATGTCTTGTACTTGCTGAAATCAACTCTTGTAGACTGACGTCCATCCCTGCAAGATGTCTTGCTATGACCTGTGCTCTACTGTCGTTGGTGGCATCAACCGCCCCCAGCCCCTTGCTGACAGCGGGAATGAGCCGTGTGTCCGTCAGTGCCCTGACTCCACGACTGTGATCCAGCCACCTCCAGTCGTCGTCACCTTCCCCGGACCCATCCTCAGCTCCTTCCCCCAGGGTTCAGTTGTGGGATCCTCCGGCGCACCCGTCCTTGGGGGCTATGGGGGTTCCCTGGGCTATGGGGGTTCCCTGGGCTATGGGGGCTACGGGGGCTCCTTGGGCTATGGGGGGTCCCTGGGCTATGGGGGCCAAGGGGGTCTGTATGGATATGGTGGGTCCTCCCTGAGCTGTGGGGGTCTGTATGGCTATGGGGGCTCCCTGGGTTACAGGGGTCTGTATGGCTACGGTAGATCCTATGGTTCTGGTTCTTGCAGCCCTTACTCCTACCGGTACAGCAGGTACCGCCGTGGCAGCTGCGGACCCTGCTAAATCCTACAGAAATACCCCTTGACTAAGGAATGACTGGCAAATTCACGATACAGTCTTTATCCTCAACTGAGCTCCTGAGTAAGGGGCAGAGCATCAAAGACTTCCACGTAATACAGTGGAGTCAGAATAGCTCCATAAATTACACTTCTCAATTCCTTCTTTATTTGTTTCATCTCCTCTTCCTTGCCCCTGCCGGTGGCCAAATGTGCAACTCCACCATCGTCCCAGCGGACGCTTGCTTCTCCCTGAAACTACCACCGCCTGGGAGAAGCCTGAAGGAACACCTCGCTTGAAGCCCGGGGTGACAACCTGACTGCCTCTGCCTTATGTGTCTTTCTCCAGCGCATGCTTTCCTGCCCTTGCAATAAAACAATCCTGCATCCAACACCTGCCTCTCCATTGTCCCTTTCAAGACCCTGCATGGGCGTGAGGGCTCCCTCGCCCTGCACGTACCCTGCACCCGAGCCGAGACAGACTAGTCGCACGGCCCCGGCAGAGCCAGGCTCAACTGCCTTTGCGGAGACCCCTCAGCCCTGGCCACGCACAGCCCTGCTGTTTAGCAACCCCTCTGCCCTGTCTTTCATTGCTACTGAGCTGAAATTATCATCTTCCCTACGCTAATTTTTTTAGCTTCCAGACTTCCAGTAGTTAGTCCAATTTTCACTATTTAAATTTAGTGCTAGTATTCCTTTGAATTTGACATCTTCCCAGATGAAGTACTAGAAATCATCAAACTGTCTTCAAAGACAAAGTAAAAAAGCGTGGCCTGAAGTTCTGTCAAAGCATATTCTGAAAAGAAACAATAGAAGGAAGGTAAACAATGGGAAACAATTTTTAAGATAGGTATCTGATGAGCAAAGATCAAGCACTACCTCTTCTTTTTTTGTTAATCACTGCTGTGATAACAGTTGCCTCAGGGAAGTTTTGGCTGAGTCTGTAAGTCAGCTGGTTGAAGTAAAAAGAATATGAACTAATGCATTACAGAGTATTTACCTATTGCTTTTCTGAGAATCTCAAAGCAAAGGTCTATGCATCAATGTACAATTTCTTGATCTCCACCTTCTGTCAGTGTCAAGGAAAAGCAAGTCTGATTTTAAGAGTTAACTTAAATGCTTGCACACACACCCCCACCCCCACTGTAGATGGATATGTCAGATGGGTGTGTGCTATTACTAGAAAAAAGTTGAAATGAAAATTAGTCTATTGTACTCAAGAATATTGCTTTTATTTTAAGAAAATACTATTTTATTTTTACTGATTAACAAATGCTTACTGAGAATATTTTGACCAAAAAAAGCCTTCAACTGAAAGGTTCTCCTCTCTCTGCCTGCTTCATCCTCCCTTTCGCAACACTGCCTGCCCTCATTGCCCCTACCCTGTGAGTGCCTGGGATGTGTGGAAAGTCCAGGCAGCTGAGATGGAGAAGGAAGGTTCCTGCCTTTTTAGCTCAAGGAAATGGTTCTCTGTCCCTGCTGCTGCTCTCCATTCTCACGTGGCTTGAGGCAAGGATGCTGCTGCCATGAATTCCCAGCAGCTCAGCAACCAACCTCCTGGCTTGTCCCGCACCAGCCCTGCGTCTCCTTGGCTGAGGTACCTCTCTTGTGCTGACCAAAGCCCTCTTTCCTCCCAGCTGGTTCAGCCCAGGGCAAATCCTGGGACAGCTTTACAAAACACAGATGCCTGATTTCCTCTCGTTACTTTCCTGCTCGACACCCGGATCCTTACTCTCCCATACAACCTCTAAGATGTACTTCAGTCATACATCATCACAGCTGAACTCCCAAGCTCCAACTGCAACTTTTCCACTGATTCTCTCAATGAGGCAGTGTCAGGCAGGTACAGCCAGCACCCAATTACAGGTATATTATGTCAGACAACAAGTGCCTTGCCCAAGATAACAAGATTGGTGAGAGCTATTAGCACCCAGCTAACATGATTATGTAGCTTCTATTTGATCTGGATGCCTGTTCAGGGTGAGGTCATGTCTGATTGCAAAATAGTGCATAGAGATACCCTTTCTGTCAGTGTCCAATGTTATATGTGATTTATAGGAATGGAGGGAGTTTACTACATTGGTTACTCAGGACCAGTCTCAGAAAACCTATAACTATTTGTTTGCATTAACGGCATTGGGATGTAATTTGGAAGCATTCTGTTTATGTGCTGATAACTTAAAAGCTGAGTGACATTAAACAGGAGGGAATCAGACTTTAAGACCTGAAAAACAAGGTGACTTAACTGATGGGAGTAATAGTAACGGTAGATCTTAAGTAATAACAGTGCAAAGCCATGCACCTACTGCCTACGGAGAAAAGATCTGGTGTAACACAGGCTATAATCAGAATAAAGTGACAGAAGAGGAAAAATTCTCTGAATAGCCCAAATAGGTGACGGTAAGGTATAGGGAGATTGAAAGCCCTTGGGTGATCTATTGTAAATACAGAATACCAGGGAGTAGTGGTAATTTAAGCAGAACCTGTAAAATCAAGGGGAACAGCACACTCAATTTAACTTTTACTACCAATACATAACTAAATCTTCCAAAGACAGGGTGAATCAAAGAAATTTCAATGGGACTAATCTTAAATTAATTACTCTCACAAGTACTATGCTAAGGGGTAAAATAATGTTGTGGGAAGGATCATTTTAAGTAAAACTAAGAAAAACATTATTTGTGTTTGCTATTGACCACAAGGGAGTTACAAATAACCTGAATGCAACACAGTAGCTGTTTTTGGAAATACCAAGGTTTGCAGAGTGATAAGACAGCATCTTACCTTCTTCTGAATGCTCATGAACACTAGTTATAAAACAACAATCTAATATATGGATATTATGGCATAAATTTATATCTGTACACATATCTATAAATATATATGTTTGGTGCAGAGGGATCTGTAGTCCTGCTAATGCCACCCAACACATTAATACACTTCCCTAACTGAAATGTTGCTCTCGCCAATTAGGAAAAAGAAGATGCTCTGTGGAGATGATGATTACTCATCCAGAGCTGGAGAAGGGGGAAACAAAAATTATTTATCTCCTAAGTATACAAAAAAGGAAGGTATCCACTGGTGCAATATAGAGACGAGCATTTCCTCTACCACACCTACAGGCAAAAAAACAGTGGACAAAAAGAAAGGGAGGCAGGACTTGGATGCAGGAGAGCTTTATTGTGCCCAGAGGGGCAGGAGAGATTGTCAGAGAGAAGGTGGGCAAGACGCCGAGAGGCTGGTTGCCCGGTGTTGGGGGAGGCAGAGGGATCTTCTCCAGAGCATGGCTTCTGGCTGCGCGAGCCCCCTTCCAGATGCCCAGGACTTGTGGCACGGTCCACGCAGAGCCTTTTGGGTGCAGCTCCTGCCCCGTCTTGAGAGCTGGGAGGAGAGTGGAGGGGAGGAGAGCAGAGGGCAGGAGAAGAGGGCAGGGAAGGGCCGAGGGTGTGCGGCACGGCCAGCGGCCCAGGCGTTGTCTGGGGCTGGGGATGCTCAGCAGCCCTCAGCGCCCCGTGCCCGCCAGCTCAGGCCTGCACGGGTGGTGGTAGCGTTGGTGTTTGGGCTGGGGGCAGCGCCTGGGGCTGGGCTGGGTCTAGCAGGGCCCACAGGTGTCCCAGAGCTTCTTGCTGTAGCGGGGCAAGACGCAAGGGCTGCAGGCGGGAGAAGCGTAGGGTCTGCCAAAGGTGCAGAGGCCCCCCGAGCCCAGGGTGGCCCCGGCGCCGTAGAGGCCTCCCAGCCCCAGGGAGCCCCCAAAGGCGGGTGCTCCGGAGGAGCCCACCACGGCTTGCTGGGGGAAGGAGCTGAGGATGGGGCCGGGGAAGGTGACGACCACGGGGGGCGGCTGGATGAAGGCCGTCGAGTCGGGGCACTGCCGGGCGCACAGCTCGTTGCAGCTCTCGGCGATGGGCTGGGGGACGGCGACGCTGGTTTTCGGTGGGCACAGGTCGTAGCAAGACATCTTGGTGCGAGAGAGCTGAGCCTGAAACACAAGGCCCCAAGGCCAGGAGTCAGGAGCCAGCAGGAGATGCCCCGGCCCAGCAGTGCCCTGTTCCTATTGCCAGGGCTGCCCTGGAGCTGGAGGGGCCAGAGCCACCGCCTTGCCCGCACTGCCTGCTGCTCGCCCTCTGCCCAGCCAGCCCCCCTCAGCGCCCAGCTCTCCGCACCCCTCGCCTTGCCCTCTCTCCGCATGCATCCCGAGGGCACACAAGCCCTCGCCGCGAGCCCATGCAGGGCCCGGCTCTGCGTGTCCCAGCCACGGGGCTCCTTCCTCCTCCCGCCGGGGCTCAGCCCGCCCTGGCCGTCCAAGCCTGCTGCCGGCTCGCCCGCTGCCGGCAGAGCTCTCCTGGCCAGGGAGGCCCCACGCCGGCCCCTGCCAGAGGAGGCAGAGAGCCGCAGGCACCCACCTACCCTTTTCCCGAGCAGAGCAGAGCAGAGCAGAGCGAAGCAGGAGCGGCGGATGCCAGCGCTCAGCCAGGGCGGCGCTTTTATGCCGGGCTGGCGAGCGTGGGGAGGAGCTGGTCATGCTGGGGGCACGTGGCCCGTGGCGGCCGAAGCCCGGCCTCCTCCCTGCGTGGCACGGGGCTGTTTTGCTGACGCCGTTTCCTCACCAGCCCCAACCCGCTCTATCAGCCCCTGCAATTACCCCGCTCGGACGCTTGCCAGCTGCCACCAAATGGGCCAAATGAGCCCCGCTGTCTTTTCATTATCTCGGTGTGTAAGAGGGCACGCAGCGTGACAAAGGCCGACTGCAAGCGCCCTGCGTGCCATAGCTCTTCCCCAAGGGCTTGGTCTCGGGGCGGCCCCATGCCTTCTTTGCAGACAGACCAACAGGCAAAACCAGGGTCCGGGCGCTGGCCAAGAAAGCAGCCTAGCAAAGGCTTCCCGCGTGCCAGCGACTGCATGACTTATGCCGTGTGGCTATTATCTGCAGAGGCGCGAGCTTACGAAATGCCAAATCAAAGGCACTCCTCTCGGGCACTGCTCGCTCAGCACCAGGCATGGCTCGCCAGCCCAACGGAACCGGCTTCCATCCGCCTGCAGGTGTTGTGCTGGCCATCGATGTCTGCAAGGGTGGGGGAGAAAGACCCCTGCTGCTCTTGCCCGAGGCACGTGATGCAAGGAGCACAGACCCCCCCGGGCCCATGTGGCACAGGCTCCTTCCAGGCCTCTCCCAGCCCCGCCGGCCCCTCGCAAGTCTCCTGGGAGCTCCACTGCTGGGGGACGGTGCTGGGCAGGGACTTCCCTCAGGGTGCTGGGGAGATGGGAGCCCTGTCTGAACACACAGCCGTAGCAGCCCTGGCTGGGCTGGCCCCGCTGGCACTCGTGGCGGCTCTCCGCCCCGCAGAGCCTGGCTGCCAGCACGGGGCAGAGGTGTCCTCCAAGTACGAGACAGGCAAGGAGGATGCGCAGAAGCACGGCCCTCTCCTGCCGTGCGCAGCCCCAGCAGGGAGATGCCTGCTGTCATTGAGCCCACGAAGCAGGAAGGGGAGGAAAGCCTCGGAAGCGGCATGTGCTGGTCTGGCGAGGGGATGCTGACTCAGGGAGGGGCAGGAGCAGGACAGCCCTGTCATCGTAGTCGGCAGGAGGGAGTGCCGCCTCTGCAGATTGGCCCAGGTGGTGCTGAGCAATGGCGGGGCCACTATAAAACCTCTGCCTCCTCCAGGCTCTCCCTATCACTGCTCTGGCCGCCTTCTCCTCGAGGAACAGGGTAAGTCTGCGAGCGCTTCTCCTCCTGGCCCCCTGCTCTGGCCCCGGCCCCTGCGCCTGCCTGGGGCGCTCCCCTCTGCTGCTCTCTTGCAATCTCTGCCCTCTTGCAGAGCACCCACCCATCCCGCGCACCAAGATGTCTTGCTACGACCTGAGCCCACCGAAAACCAGCGTCGCCGTCCCCCAGCCCATCGCCGAGAGCTGCAACGAGCTGTGCGCCCGGCAGTGCCCCGACTCGACGGCCTTCATCCAGCCGCCCCCCGTGGTCGTCACCTTCCCCGGCCCCATCCTCAGCTCCTTCCCCCAGCAAGCCGTGGTGGGCTCCTCCGGAGCACCCGCCTTTGGGGGCTCCCTGGGGCTGGGAGGCCTCTATGGCGCCGGGGCCACCCTGGGCTCGGGGGGCCTCTGCACCTTTGGCAGACCCTACGCTTCTCCCGCCTGCAGCCCTTGCGTCTTGCCCCGCTACAGCAAGAAGCTCTGGGACACCTGTGGGCCCTGCTAGACCCAGCCCAGCCCCAGGCGCTGCCCCCAGCCCAAACACCAACGCTACCACCACCCGTGCAGGCCTGAGCTGGCGGGCACGGGGCGCTGAGGGCTGCTGAGCATCCCCAGCCCCAGACAACGCCTGGGCCGCTGGCCGTGCCGCACACCCTCGGCCCTTCCCTGCCCTCTGCCCTCCTCCCCTCCGCTCTCCTCCCCTCCGCTCTCCTCCCAGCTCTCAAGACGGGGCAGGAGCTGCACCCAAAAGGCTCTGCGTGGACCGTGCCACAAGTCCTGGGCATCTGGAACGCCGCACCAAGGGGGCTCGCGCAGCCAGAAGCCATGCTCTGGAGAAGATCCCTCTGCCTCCCCCAACACCGGGCAACCAGCCTCTCGGCGTCTTGCCCACCTTCTCTCTGACAATCTCTCCTGCCCCTCTGGGCACAATAAAGCTCTCCTGCATCCAAGTCCCGCCTCCCTCTCTCCTTCTGCCAAGTTGGGAAGATCCCCGGGGTGGGTTCCAGCAGGTGTGGGAGGGCAACTGCTGGTCCCGAGATGCCCAAGCGAGGTGAGGGGCGTCTGTGTTGGGAGAGGGAGGATGCAGGCAGCAGGCTAGCGGGGGGAGAGAGCCTTTTGGTGGGGCTTGCAGGGGCTGGGGAAAGGGCAGAGAGCAGGAGAGGCACTGCCAGTGCTCCTTTGCCTGGCCGCCTCAGCCCGGGAGCGGCACCAGCTCCGCCAGGACCCGCAGCTCCGCAGAAGCACAGCAGCATCTCCGGGCGTCTGCAAAGAGGAGGCTGGACGAGAGGCAGTGCTAAAGCCGGCGCTTGGGAAATGGCCGTCGATTGCTGGAGAGCAGCTTGTCGGGAAAGGCCCTGGGGCTGCTGGGGGACACCAAGGTGAGCGCGAGCGGCAACCTGCCTTTGGGCAAAGGGGGCCAGCGGTGTCCTGGGCTGCCTGCGGAGGCGTGTGGCCGGAGGCGGAGGGAGGGGATCCTTGTCCTCCACCCAGACCTGGCGAGGCCACCCCTGCGGTGCTGTGTCCAGTGCTAGGCTCCCCAGCACAGGAGAGACGTGGAGCTACTGGAGACAGTCCAGCAAAGGGCCCCACGCAGATAGGGAAAGGGAGAGGGAGCTGGTGTCCTCTGGGGAGAGCCTGAGAGAGCTGGGACTGTTTCTGCTGGCCCCGAGGAGGCTCAGGGCATCTCATCAATGGCCACACGTGCCTGAAGGGCATCAAGGCGTCAAGCAGATGGAGCCAGGCTCTTCTCAGAGATGCCCGGTGCCAGAGGGCACAAGAGGCAATGGGCGCCAATTGAAACACCAGAGGCTCAGCGTCAACATCCCAAAAGAGTGCGTGACCGTGAGGATGAGCGAGCACTGGCACAGGTTTCCCCGGGAGGTTGTGGAGTCTCCGTCCTTGGAGAGGTACAAAAGCTGTCTGGACATGGTGCTGGGCAGCCAGCTCTGGGTGACCCTGCTTGAGGCAGCAGCATGAGAAGATGCCCAGCAAAGGCTCCTGCCACAGTAATCCGCCTGTGATTTCTGTGCTTGAAGGTCTGCGGCAGAGAACCAGGGAGCAGTGAGCGTGTTGGTGTGCACGCTGTGGGTGAGATGTGGAAGGGGAAGTATAAGAGGGCAGGGGAAGGGGCAGAAGAAGATGCAAGGGAAGGGGGAGGGGAAGGAGAAGAGGGAAGGGGAGAAGGAAAAGGAAGGACGAGAAGGAGAGAAAAGGGAAGGAGAAGGAGAAGAAGGAGAAGAGGAGGAAAAGGAGAAGGGGGAGAAGAAGGGGAAAGGAAAGGGAAAGAGGACAGGGAAGGGGAAGGGGGAGGGCAAGGGCAAGGGCAAGGGCAAGGGCAAGGGCAAGGGCAAGGGCAAGGGGAAGGGGAAGCCTCCACATTGCTTTCTCTCCCCGGGCCTTTAGCAGAGCTGTGGAGGCACAAAGGGGCTGGAGGCGTGGCAGCCATTGCGCCTGGCTGGCTCCAAGCCCCTGGGGCAGCCCCACTCATGCCCAGGGAGGCTGCGGGTCTGCAAACGCCCCCAGGCTGCATGTCCTGCAGGCAGGGCCCTTGGAGCTCAGCTGCAGGGCCTTGTGCGGCCAGAGCTGCCAGGGCTGAGGGGTCTCCGCAAAGGCAGTTGAGCCTGGCTCTGCCGGGGCCGTGCGACTAGTCTGTCTCGGCTCGGGTGCAGGGTACGTGCAGGGCGAGGGAGCCCTCACGCCCATGCAGGGTCTTGAAAGGAACAATGGAGAGGCAGGTGTTGGATGCAGGATTGTTTTATTGCAAGGGCAGGAAAGCACGCGCTGGAGAAAGACACATAAGGCAGAGGCAGTCAGGTTGTCGCCCCGGGCTTCAAGCGAGGTGTTCCTTCAGGCTTCTCCCAGGCGGTGGCTGGTGCAGAGACAAGCAAGTGCCCTGTGGGACGATGGTGGAGTCATGCACCTGGGCACGGGCAGGAGCAATCAGGAGGAGAGGCGGCATGGAGAGAGGAGGGGAGAAAGGAGAGAGCGTGTGAGGCTGAGGTAGCCCAGGGCCTTTGGGGTTGTGGGAGGTGGGTCTAGCAGGGCCCACAGGTGTCCCAGAGCTTCTTGCTGTAGCGGGGCAAGACGCAAGGGCTGCAGGCGGGAGAAGCGTAGGGACTGCCAAAGGTGCAGAGGCCCCCCGAGCCCAGGGTGGCCCCGGCGCCGTAGAGGCCACCCAGCCCCAGGGAGCCCCCAAAGGCGGGTGCTCCGGAGGAGCCCACCACGGCTTGCTGGGGGAAGGAGCTGAGGATGGGGCCGGGGAAGGTGACGACCACGGGGGGCGGCTGGATGAAGGCCGTCGAGTCGGGGCACTGCCGGGCGCACAGCTCGTTGCAGCTCTCGGCGATGGGCTGGGGGACGGCGACGCTGGTTTTCGGTGGGCACAGGTCGTAGCAAGACATCTTGGTGCGAGAGAGCTGAGCCTGAAACACACGGCCCCAAGGCCAGGAGTCAGGAGCCAGCAGGAGATGCCCCGGCCCAGCAGTGCCCTGTTCCTATTGCCAGGGCTGCCCTGGAGCTGGAGGGGCCAGAGCCACCGCCTTGCCCGCACTGCCTGCTGCTCGCCCTCTGCCCAGCCAGCCCCCCTCAGCGCCCAGCTCTCCGCACCCCTCGCCTTGCCCTCTCTCCGCATGCATCCCGAGGGCACACAAGCCCTCGCCGCGAGCCCATGCAGGGCCCGGCTCTGCGTGTCCCAGCCACGGGGCTCCTTCCTCCTCCCGCCGGGGCTCAGCCCGCCCTGGCCGTCCAAGCCTGCTGCCGGCTCGCCCGCTGCCGGCAGAGCTCTCCTGGCCAGGGAGGCCCCACGCCGGCCCCTGCCAGAGGAGGCAGAGAGCCGCAGGCACCCACCTACCCTTTTCCCGAGCAGAGCAGAGCAGAGCAGAGCAGAGCGAAGCAGGAGCGGCGGATGCCAGCGCTCAGCCAGGGCGGCGCTTTTATGCCGGGCTGGCGAGCGTGGGGAGGAGCTGGTCATGCTGGGGGCACGTGGCCCGTGGCGGCCGAAGCCCGGCCTCCTCCCTGCGTGGCACGGGGCTGTTTTGCTGACGCCGTTTCCTCACCAGCCCCAACCCGCTCTATCAGCCCCTGCAATTACCCCGCTCGGACGCTTGCCAGCTGCCACCAAATGGGCCAAATGAGCCCCGCTGTCTTTTCATTATCTCGGTGTGTAAGAGGACACGCAGCGTGACAAAGGCCGACTGCAAGCGCCCTGCGTGCCATAGCTCTTCCCCAAGGGCTTGGTCTCGGGGCGGCCCCATGCCTTCTTTGCAGACAGACCAACAGGCAAAACCAGGGTCCGGGCGCTGGCCAAGAAAGCAGCCTAGCAAAGGCTTCCCGCGTGCCAGCGACTGCATGACTTATGCCGTGTGGCTATTATCTGCAGAGGCGCGAGCTTACGAAATGCCAAATCAAAGGCACTCCTCTCGGGCACTGCTCGCTCAGCACCAGGCATGGCTCGCCAGCCCAACGGAACCGGCTTCCATCCGCCTGCAGGTGTTGTGCTGGCCATCGATGTCTGCAAGGGTGGGGGAGAAAGACCCCTGCTGCTCTTGCCCGAGGCACGTGATGCAAGGAGCACAGACCCCCCCGGGCCCATGTGGCACAGGCTCCTTCCAGGCCTCTCCCAGCCCCGCCGGCCCCTCGCAAGTCTCCTGGGAGCTCCACTGCTGGGGGACGCTGCTGGGCAGGGACTTCCCTCAGGGTGCTGGGGAGATGGGAGCCCTGTCTGAACACACAGCCGTAGCAGCCCTGGCTGGGCTGGCCCCGCTGGCACTCGTGGCGGCTCTCCGCCCCGCAGAGCCTGGCTGCCAGCACGGGGCAGAGGTGTCTTCCAAGTACGAGACAGGCAAGGAGGATGCGCAGAAGCACGGCCCTCTCCTGCCGTGCGCAGCCCCAGCAGGGAGATGCCTGCTGTCATTGAGCCCACGAAGCAGGAAGGGGAGGAAAGCCTCGGAAGCGGCATGTGCTGGTCTGGCGAGGGGATGCTGACTCAGGGAGGGGCAGGAGCAGGACAGCCCTGTCATCGTAGTCGGCAGGAGGGAGTGCCGCCTCTGCAGATTGGCCCAGGTGGTGCTGAGCAATGGCGGGGCCACTATAAAACCTCTGCCTCCTCCAGGCTCTCCCTATCACTGCTCTGGCCGCCTTCTCCTCGAGGAACAGGGTAAGTCTGCGAGCGCTTCTCCTCCTGGCCCCCTGCTCTGGCCCCGGCCCCTGCGCCTGCCTGGGGCGCTCCCCTCTGCTGCTCTCTTGCAATCTCTGCCCTCTTGCAGAGCACCCACCCATCCCGCGCACCAAGATGTCTTGCTACGACCTGAGCCCACCGAAAACCAGCGTCGCCGTCCCCCAGCCCATCGCCGAGAGCTGCAACGAGCTGTGCGCCCGGCAGTGCCCCGACTCGACGGCCTTCATCCAGCCGCCCCCCGTGGTCGTCACCTTCCCCGGCCCCATCCTCAGCTCCTTCCCCCAGCAAGCCGTGGTGGGCTCCTCCGGAGCACCCGCCTTTGGGGGCTCCCTGGGGCTGGGAGGCCTCTACGGCGCCGGGGCCACCCTGGGCTCGGGGGGCCTCTGCACCTTTGGCAGACCCTACACTTCTCCCGCCTGCAGCCCTTGCGTCTTGCCCCGCTACAGCAAGAAGCTCTGGGACACCTGTGGGCCCTGCTAGACCCAGCCCAGCCCCAGGCGCTGCCCCCAGCCCAAACACCAACGCTACCACCACCCGTGCAGGCCTGAGCTGGCGGGCACGGGGCGCTGAGGGCTGCTGAGCATCCCCAGCCCCAGACAACGCCTGGGCCGCTGGCCGTGCCGCACACCCTCGGCCCTTCCCTGCCCTCTTCTCCTGCCCTCTGCTCTCCTCCCCTCCGCTCTCCTCCCAGCTCTCAAGACGGGGCAGGAGCTGCACCCAAAAGGCTCTGCGTGGACCGTGCCACAAGTCCTGGGCATCTGGAACGCCGCACCAAGGGGGCTCGCGCAGCCAGAAGCCATGCTCTGGAGAAGATCCCTCTGCCTCCCCCAACACCGGGCAACCAGCCTCTCGGCGTCTTGCCCACCTTCTCTCTGACAATCTCTCCTGCCCCTCTGGGCACAATAAAGCTCTCCTGCATCCAAGTCCCGCCTCCCTCTCTCCTTCTGCCAAGTTGGGAAGATCCCCGGGGTGGGTTCCAGCAGGTGTGGGAGGGCAACTGCTGGTCCCGAGATGCCCAAGCGAGGTGAGGGGCGTCTGTGTTGGGAGAGGGAGGATGCAGGCAGCAGGCTAGCGGGGGGAGAGAGCCTTTTGGTGGGGCTTGCAGGGGCTGGGGAAAGGGCAGAGAGCAGGAGAGGCACTGCCAGTGCTCCTTTGCCTGGCCGCCTCAGCCCGGGAGCGGCACCAGCTCCGCCAGGTCCCGCAGCTCCGCAGAAGCACAGCAGCATCTCCGGGCGTCTGCAAAGAGGAGGCTGGACGAGAGGCGGTGCTAAAGCCGGCGCTTGGGAAATGGCCGTCGATTGCTGGAGAGCAGCTTGTCGGGAAAGGCCCTGGGGCTGCTGGGGGACACCAAGGTGAGCGCGAGCGGCAACCTGCCTTTGGGCAAAGGGGGCCAGCGGTGTCCTGGGCTGCCTGCGGAGGCGTGTGGCCGGAGGCGGAGGGAGGGGATCCTTGTCCTCCACCCAGGCCTGGCGAGGCCACCCCTGCGGTGCTGTGTCCAGTGCTGGGCTCCCCAGCACAGGAGAGACGTGGAGCTACTGGAGACAGTCCAGCAAAGGGCCCCACGCAGATAGGGAAAGGGAGAGGGAGCTGGTGTCCTCTGGGGAGAGCCTGAGAGAGCTGGGACTGTTTCTGCTGGCCCCGAGGAGGCTCAGGGCATCTCATCAATGGCCACACATGCCTGAAGGGCATCAAGGCGTCAAGCAGATGGAGCCAGGCTCTTCTCAGAGATGCCCGGTGCCAGAGGGCACAAGAGGCAATGGGCGCCAATTGAAACACCAGAGGCTCAGCGTCAACATCTCAAAAGAGTGCGTGACCGTGAGGATGAGCGAGCACTGGCACAGGTTTCCCCGGGAGGTTGTGGAGTCTCCGTCCTTGGAGAGGTGCAAAAGCTGTCTGGACATGGTGCTGGGCAGCCAGCTCTGGGTGACCCTGCTTGAGGCAGCAGCGTGAGAAGATGCCCAGCAAAGGCTCCTGCCACAGTAATCCGCCTGTGATTTCTGTGCTTGAAGGTCTGCGGCAGAGAACCAGGGAGCAGTGAGCGTGTTGGTGTGCGCGCTGTGGGTGAGATGTGGAAGGGGAAGTATAAGAGGGCAGGGGAAGGGGCAGAAGAAGATGCAAGGGAAGGGGGAGGGGAAGGAGAAGAGGGAAGGGGAGAAGGAAAAGGAAGGACGAGAAGGAGAGAAAAGGGAAGGAGAAGGAGAAGAAGGAGAAGAGGAGGAAAAGGAGAAGGGGGAGAAGAAGGGGAAAGGAAAGGGAAAGAGGACAGGGAAGGGGAAGGGGGAGGGCAAGGGCAAGGGCAAGGGCAAGGGCAAGGGCAAGGGCAAGGGGAAGGGGAAGCCTCCACATTGCTTTCTCTCCCCGGGCCTTTAGCAGAGCTGTGGAGGCACAAAGGGGCTGGAGGCGTGGCAGCCATTGCGCCTGGCTGGCTCCAAGCCCCTGGGGCAGCCCCACTCATGCCCAGGGAGGCTGCGGGTCTGCAAACGCCCCCAGGCTGCATGTCCTGCAGGCAGGGCCCTTGGAGCTCAGCTGCAGGGCCTTGTGCGGCCAGAGCTGCCAGGGCTGAGGGGTCTCCGCAAAGGCAGTTGAGCCTGGCTCTGCCGGGGCCGTGCGACTAGTCTGTCTCGGCTCGGGTGCAGGGTACGTGCAGGGCGAGGGAGCCCTCACGCCCATGCAGGGTCTTGAAAGGAACAATGGAGAGGCAGGTGTTGGATGCAGGATTGTTTTATTGCAAGGGCAGGAAAGCACGCGCTGGAGAAAGACACATAAGGCAGAGGCAGTCAGGTTGTCGCCCCGGGCTTCAAGCGAGGTGTTCCTTCAGGTTTCTCCCAGGCGGTGGCTGGTGCAGAGACAAGCAAGTGCCCTGTGGGACGATGGTGGAGTCATGCACCTGGGCACGGGCAGGAGCAATCAGGAGGAGAGGCGGCATGGAGAGAGGAGGGGAGAAAGGAGAGGGCGTGTGAGGCTGAGGTGGCCCAGGGCCTTTGGGGTTGTGGGAGGTGGGTCTAGCAGGGCCCACAGGTGTCCCAGAGCTTCTTGCTGTAGCGGGGCAAGACGCAAGGGCTGCAGGCGGGAGAAGCGTAGGGACTGCCAAAGGTGCAGAGGCCCCCCGAGCCCAGGGTGGCCCCGGCGCCGTAGAGGCCTCCCAGCCCCAGGGAGCCCCCAAAGGCGGGTGCTCCGGAGGAGCCCACCACGGCTTGCTGGGGGAAGGAGCTGAGGATGGGGCCGGGGAAGGTGACGACCACGGGGGGCGGCTGGATGAAGGCCGTCGAGTCGGGGCACTGCCGGGCGCACAGCTCGTTGCAGCTCTCGGCGATGGGCTGGGGGACGGCGACGCTGGTTTTCGGTGGGCACAGGTCGTAGCAAGACATCTTGGTGCGAGAGAGCTGAGCCTGAAACACACGGCCCCAAGTCAGGAGCCAGCAGGAGATGCCCCGGCCCAGCAGTGCCCTGTTCCTATTGCCAGGGCTGCCCTGGAGCTGGAGGGGCCAGAGCCACCGCCTTGCCCGCACTGCCTGCTGCTCGCCCTCTGCCCAGCCAGCCCCCCTCAGCGCCCAGCTCTCCGCACCCCTCGCCTTGCCCTCTCTCCGCATGCATCCCGAGGGCACACAAGCCCTCGCCGCGAGCCCATGCAGGGCCCGGCTCTGCGTGTCCCAGCCACGGGGCTCCTTCCTCCTCCCGCCGGGGCTCAGCCCGCCCTGGCCGTCCAAGCCTGCTGCCGGCTCGCCCGCTGCCGGCAGAGCTCTCCTGGCCAGGGAGGCCCCACGCCGGCCCCTGCCAGAGGAGGCAGAGAGCCGCAGGCACCCACCTACCCTTTTCCCGAGCAGAGCAGAGCAGAGCAGAGCGAAGCAGGAGCGGCGGATGCCAGCGCTCAGCCAGGGCGGCGCTTTTATGCCGGGCTGGCGAGCGTGGGGAGGAGCTGGTCATGCTGGGGGCACGTGGCCCGTGGCGGCCGAAGCCCGGCCTCCTCCCTGCGTGGCACGGGGCTGTTTTGCTGACGCCGTTTCCTCACCAGCCCCAACCCGCTCTATCAGCCCCTGCAATTACCCCGCTCGGACGCTTGCCAGCTGCCACCAAATGGGCCAAATGAGCCCCGCTGTCTTTTCATTATCTCGGTGTGTAAGAGGGCACGCAGCGTGACAAAGGCCGACTGCAAGCGCCCTGCGTGCCATAGCTCTTCCCCAAGGGCTTGGTCTCGGGGCGGCCCCATGCCTTCTTTGCAGACAGACCAACAGGCAAAACCAGGGTCCGGGCGCTGGCCAAGAAAGCAGCCTAGCAAAGGCTTCCCGCGTGCCAGCGACTGCATGACTTATGCCGTGTGGCTATTATCTGCAGAGGCGCGAGCTTACGACATGCCAAATCAAAGGCACTCCTCTCGGGCACTGCTCGCTCAGCACCAGGCATGGCTCGCCAGCCCAACGGAACCGGCTTCCATCCGCCTGCAGGTGTTGTGCTGGCCATCGATGTCTGCAAGGGTGGGGGAGAAAGACCCCTGCTGCTCTTGCCCGAGGCACGTGATGCAAGGAGCACAGACCCCCCCGGGCCCATGTGGCACAGGCTCCTTCCAGGCCTCTCCCAGCCCCGCCGGCCCCTCGCAAGTCTCCTGGGAGCTCCACTGCTGGGGGACGGTGCTGGGCAGGGACTTCCCTCAGGGTGCTGGGGAGATGGGAGCCCTGTCTGAACACACAGCCGTAGCAGCCCTGGCTGGGCTGGCCCCGCTGGCACTCGTGGCGGCTCTCCTCCCCGCAGAGCCTGGCTGCCAGCACGGGGCAGAGGTGTCCTCCAAGTACGAGACAGGCAAGGAGGATGCGCAGAAGCACGGCCCTCTCCTGCCGTGCGCAGCCCCAGCAGGGAGATGCCTGCTGTCATTGAGCCCACGAAGCAGGAAGGGGAGGAAAGCCTCGGAAGCGGCATGTGCTGGTCTGGCGAGGGGATGCTGACTCAGGGAGGGGCAGGAGCAGGACAGCCCTGTCATCGTAGTCGGCAGGAGGGAGTGCCGCCTCTGCAGATTGGCCCAGGTGGTGCTGAGCAATGGCGGGGCCACTATAAAACCTCTGCCTCCTCCAGGCTCTCCCTATCACTGCTCTGGCCGCCTTCTCCTCGAGGAACAGGGTAAGTCTGCGAGCGCTTCTCCTCCTGGCCCCCTGCTCTGGCCCCGGCCCCTGCGCCTGCCTGGGGCGCTCCCCTCTGCTGCTCTCTTGCAATCTCTGCCCTCTTGCAGAGCACCCACCCATCCCGCGCACCAAGATGTCTTGCTACGACCTGAGCCCACCGAAAACCAGCGTCGCCGTCCCCCAGCCCATCGCCGAGAGCTGCAACGAGCTGTGCGCCCGGCAGTGCCCCGACTCGACGGCCTTCATCCAGCCGCCCCCCGTGGTCGTCACCTTCCCCGGCCCCATCCTCAGCTCCTTCCCCCAGCAAGCCGTGGTGGGCTCCTCCGGAGCACCCGCCTTTGGGGGCTCCCTGGGGCTGGGAGGCCTCTACGGCGCCGGGGCCACCCTGGGCTCGGGGGGCCTCTGCACCTTTGGCAGACCCTACGCTTCTCCCGCCTGCAGCCCTTGCGTCTTGCCCCACTACAGCAAGAAGCTCTGGGACACCTGTGGGCCCTGCTAGACCCAGCCCAGCCCCAGGCGCTGCCCCCAGCCCAAACACCAACGCTACCACCACCCGTGCAGGCCTGAGCTGGCGGGCACGGGGCGCTGAGGGCTGCTGAGCATCCCCAGCCCCAGACAACGCCTGGGCCGCTGGCCGTGCCGCACACCCTCGGCCCTTCCCTGCCCTCTTCTCCTGCCCTCTGCCCTCCTCCCCTCCGCTCTCCTCCCCTCCGCTCTCCTCCCAGCTCTTAAGACGGGGCAGGAGCTGCACCCAAAAGGCTCTGCGTGGACCGTGCCACAAGTCCTGGGCATCTGGAACGCCGCACCAAGGGGGCTCGCGCAGCCAGAAGCCATGCTCTGGAGAAGATCCCTCTGCCTCCCCCAACACCGGGCAACCAGCCTCTCGGCGTCTTGCCCACCTTCTCTCTGACAATCTCTCCTGCCCCTCTGGGCACAATAAAGCTCTCCTGCATCCAAGTCCCGCCTCCCTCTCTCCTTCTGCCAAGTTGGGAAGATCCCCGGGGTGGGTTCCAGCAGGTGTGGGAGGGCAACTGCTGGTCCCGAGATGCCCAAGCGAGGTGAGGGGCGTCTGTGTTGGGAGAGGGAGGATGCAGGCAGCAGGCTAGCGGGGGGAGAGAGCCTTTTGGTGGGGCTTGCAGGGGCTGGGGAAAGGGCAGAGAGCAGGAGAGGCACTGCCAGTGCTCCTTTGCCTGGCCGCCTCAGCCCGGGAGCGGCACCAGCTCCGCCAGGTCCCGCAGCTCCGCAGAAGCACAGCAGCATCTCCGGGCGTCTGCAAAGAGGAGGCTGGACGAGAGGCGGTGCTAAAGCCGGCGCTTGGGAAATGGCCGTCGATTGCTGGAGAGCAGCTTGTCGGGAAAGGCCCTGGGGCTGCTGGGGGACACCAAGGTGAGCGCGAGCGGCAACCTGCCTTTGGGCAAAGGGGGCCAGCGGTGTCCTGGGCTGCCTGCGGAGGCGTGTGGCCGGAGGCGGAGGGAGGGGATCCTTGTCCTCCACCCAGGCCTGGCGAGGCCACCCCTGCGGTGCTGTGTCCAGTGCTGGGCTCCCCAGCACAGGAGAGACGTGGAGCTACTGGAGACAGTCCAGCAAAGGGCCCCACGCAGATAGGGAAAGGGAGAGGGAGCTGGTGTCCTCTGGGGAGAGCCTGAGAGAGCTGGGACTGTTTCTGCTGGCCCCGAGGAGGCTCAGGGCATCTCATCAATGGCCACACGTGCCTGAAGGGCATCAAGGCGTCAAGCAGATGGAGCCAGGCTCTTCTCAGAGATGCCCGGTGCCAGAGGGCACAAGAGGCAATGGGCGCCAATTGAAACACCAGAGGCTCAGCGTCAACATCCCAAAAGAGTGCGTGACCGTGAGGATGAGCGAGCACTGGCACAGGTTTCCCCGGGAGGTTGTGGAGTCTCCGTCCTTGGAGAGGTGCAAAAGCTGTCTGGACATGGTGCTGGGCAGCCAGCTCTGGGTGACCCTGCTTGAGGCAGCAGCATGAGAAGATGCCCAGCAAAGGCTCCTGCCACAGTAATCCGCCTGTGATTTCTGTGCTTGAAGGTCTGCGGCAGAGAACCAGGGAGCAGTGAGCGTGTTGGTGTGCGCGCTGTGGGTGAGATGTGGAAGGGGAAGTATAAGAGGGCAGGGGAAGGGGCAGAAGAAGATGCAAGGGAAGGGGGAGGGGAAGGAGAAGAGGGAAGGGGAGAAGGAAAAGGAAGGACGAGAAGGAGAGAAAAGGGAAGGAGAAGGAGAAGAAGGAGAAGAGGAGGAAAAGGAGAAGGGGGAGAAGAAGGGGAAAGGAAAGGGAAAGAGGACAGGGAAGGGGAAGGGGGAGGGCAAGGGCAAGGGCAAGGGCAAGGGCAAGGGGAAGGGGAAGCCTCCACATTGCTTTCTCTCCCCGGGCCTTTAGCAGAGCTGTGGAGGCACAAAGGGGCTGGAGGCGTGGCAGCCATTGCGCCTGGCTGGCTCCAAGCCCCTGGGGCAGCCCCACTCATGCCCAGGGAGGCTGCGGGTCTGCAAACGCCCCCAGGCTGCATGTCCTGCAGGCAGGGCCCTTGGAGCTCAGCTGCAGGGCCTTGTGCGGCCAGAGCTGCCAGGGCTGAGGGGTCTCCGCAAAGGCAGTTGAGCCTGGCTCTGCCGGGGCCGTGCGACTAGTCTGTCTCGGCTCGGGTGCAGGGTACGTGCAGGGCGAGGGAGCCCTCAAACCATGCAGGGTCTTGAAAGGAACAATGGAGAGGCAGGTGTTAGATGCAGGATTGTTTTATTGCAAGGGCAGGAAAGCACGCGCTGGAGAAAGACACATAAGGCAGAGGCAGTCAGGTTGTCGCCCCGGGCTTCAAGCGAGGTGTTCCTTCAGGCTTCTCCCAGGCGGTGGCTGGTGCAGAGACAAGCAAGTGCCCTGTGGGACGATGGTGGAGTCATGCACCTGGGCACGGGCAGGAGCAATCAGGAGGAGAGGCGGCATGGAGAGAGGAGGGGAGAAAGGAGAGGGCGTGTGAGGCTGAGGTAGCCCAGGGCCTTTGGGGTTGTTGGAGGTGGGTCTAGCAGGGCCCACAGGTGTCCCAGAGCTTCTTGCTGTAGCGGGGCAAGACGCAAGGGCTGCAGGCGGGAGAAGCGTAGGGTCTGCCAAAGGTGCAGAGGCCCCCCGAGCCCAGGGTGGCCCCGGCGCCATAGAGGCCTCCCAGCCCCAGGGAGCCCCCAAAGGCGGGTGCTCCGGAGGAGCCCACCACGGCTTGCTGGGGGAAGGAGCTGAGGATGGGGCCGGGGAAGGTGACGACCACGGGGGGCGGCTGGATGAAGGCCGTCCTGCCCCAGCCCCAACCCGCTCTATCAGCCCCTGCAATTACCCTGCTCGGACGCTTGCCAGCTGCCACCAAATGGGCCAAATGAGCCCCGCTGTCTTTTCATTATCTCGGTGTGTAAGAGGGCACGCAGCGTGACAAAGGCCGACTGCAAGCGCCCTGCGTGCCATAGCTCTTCCCCAAGGGCTTGGTCTCGGGGCGGCCCCATGCCTTCTTTGCAGACAGACCAACAGGCAAAACCAGGGTCCGGGCGCTGGCCAAGAAAGCAGCCTAGCAAAGGCTTCCCGCGTGCCAGCGACTGCATGACTTATGCCGTGTGGCTATTATCTGCAGAGGCGCGAGCTTACGACATGCCAAATCAAAGGCACTCCTCTCGGGCACTGCTCGCTCAGCACCAGGCATGGCTCGCCAGCCCAACGGAACCGGCTTCCATCCGCCTGCAGGTGTTGTGCTGGCCATCGATGTCTGCAAGGGTGGGGGAGAAAGACCCCTGCTGCTCTTGCCCGAGGCACGTGATGCAAGGAGCACAGACCCCCCCGGGCCCATGTGGCACAGGCTCCTTCCAGGCCTCTCCCAGCCCCGCCGGCCCCTCGCAAGTCTCCTGGGAGCTCCACTGCTGGGGGACGCTGCTGGGCAGGGACTTCCCTCAGGGTGCTGGGGAGATGGGAGCCCTGTCTGAACACACAGCCGTAGCAGCCCTGGCTGGGCTGGCCCCGCTGGCACTCGTGGCGGCTCTCCTCCCCGCAGAGCCTGGCTGCCAGCACGGGGCAGAGGTGTCCTCCAAGTACGAGACAGGCAAGGAGGATGCGCAGAAGCACGGCCCTCTCCTGCCGTGCGCAGCCCCAGCAGGGAGATGCCTGCTGTCATTGAGCCCACGAAGCAGGAAGGGGAGGAAAGCCTCGGAAGCGGCATGTGCTGGTCTGGCGAGGGGATGCTGACTCAGGGAGGGGCAGGAGCAGGACAGCCCTGTCATCGTAGTCGGCAGGAGGGAGTGCCGCCTCTGCAGATTGGCCCAGGTGGTGCTGAGCAATGGCGGGGCCACTATAAAACCTCTGCCTCCTCCAGGCTCTCCCTATCACTGCTCTGGCCGCCTTCTCCTCGAGGAACAGGGTAAGTCTGCGAGCGCTTCTCCTCCTGGCCCCCTGCTCTGGCCCCGGCCCCTGCGCCTGCCTGGGGCGCTCCCCTCTGCTGCTCTCTTGCAATCTCTGCCCTCTTGCAGAGCACCCACCCATCCCGCGCACCAAGATGTCTTGCTACGACCTGAGCCCACCGAAAACCAGCGTCGCCGTCCCCCAGCCCATCGCCGAGAGCTGCAACGAGCTGTGCGCCCGGCAGTGCCCCGACTCGACGGCCTTCATCCAGCCGCCCCCCGTGGTCGTCACCTTCCCCGGCCCCATCCTCAGCTCCTTCCCCCAGCAAGCCGTGGTGGGCTCCTCCGGAGCACCCGCCTTTGGGGGCTCCCTGGGGCTGGGAGGCCTCTACGGCGCCGGGGCCACCCTGGGCTCGGGGGGCCTCTGCACCTTTGGCAGACCCTACGCTTCTCCCGCCTGCAGCCCTTGCGTCTTGCCCCGCTACAGCAAGAAGCTCTGGGACACCTGTGGGCCCTGCTAGACCCAGCCCAGCCCCAGGCGCTGCCCCCAGCCCAAACACCAACGCTACCACCACCCGTGCAGGCCTGAGCTGGCGGGCACGGGGCGCTGAGGGCTGCTGAGCATCCCCAGCCCCAGACAACGCCTGGGCCGCTGGCCGTGCCGCACACCCTCGGCCCTTCCCTGCCCTCTGCCCTCCTCCCCTCCGCTCTCCTCCCCTCCGCTCTCCTCCCAGCTCTCAAGACGGGGCAGGAGCTGCACCCAAAAGGCTCTGCGTGGACCGTGCCACAAGTCCTGGGCATCTGGAACGCCGCACCAAGGGGGCTCGCGCAGCCAGAAGCCATGCTCTGGAGAAGATCCCTCTGCCTCCCCCAACACCGGGCAACCAGCCTCTCGGCGTCTTGCCCACCTTCTCTCTGACAATCTCTCCTGCCCCTCTGGGCACAATAAAGCTCTCCTGCATCCAAGTCCCGCCTCCCTCTCTCCTTCTGCCAAGTTGGGAAGATCCCCGGGGTGGGTTCCAGCAGGTGTGGGAGGGCAACTGCTGGTCCCGAGATGCCCAAGCGAGGTGAGGGGCGTCTGTGTTGGGAGAGGGAGGATGCAGGCAGCAGGCTAGCGGGGGGAGAGAGCCTTTTGGTGGGGCTTGCAGGGGCTGGGGAAAGGGCAGAGAGCAGGAGAGGCACTGCCAGTGCTCCTTTGCCTGGCCGCCTCAGCCCGGGAGCGGCACCAGCTCCGCCAGGTCCCGCAGCTCCGCAGAAGCACAGCAGCATCTCCGGGCGTCTGCAAAGAGGAGGCTGGACGAGAGGCAGTGCTAAAGCCGGCGCTTGGGAAATGGCCGTCGATTGCTGGAGAGCAGCTTGTCGGGAAAGGCCCTGGGGCTGCTGGGGGACACCAAGGTGAGCGCGAGCGGCAACCTGCCTTTGGGCAAAGGGGGCCAGCGGTGTCCTGGGCTGCCTGCGGAGGCGTGTGGCCGGAGGCGGAGGGAGGGGATCCTTGTCCTCCACCCAGGCCTGGCGAGGCCACCCCTGCGGTGCTGTGTCCAGTGCTGGGCTCCCCAGCACAGGAGAGACGTGGGGCTACCTGAGACAGTCCAGCAAAGGGCCCCACGCAGATAGGGAAAGGGAGAGGGAGCTGGTGTCCTCTGGGGAGAGCCTGAGAGAGCTGGGACTGTTTCTGCTGGCCCCGAGGAGGCTCAGGGCATCTCATCAATGGCCACACATGCCTGAAGGGCATCAAGGCGTCAAGCAGATGGAGCCAGGCTCTTCTCAGAGATGCCCGGTGCCAGAGGGCACAAGAGGCAATGGGCGCCAATTGAAACACCAGAGGCTCAGCGTCAACATCCCAAAAGAGTGCGTGACCGTGAGGATGAGCGAGCACTGGCACAGGTTTCCCCGGGAGGTTGTGGAGTCTCCGTCCTTGGAGAGGTGCAAAAGCTGTCTGGACATGGTGCTGGGCAGCCAGCTCTGGGTGACCCTGCTTGAGGCAGCAGCATGAGAAGATGCCCAGCAAAGGCTCCTGCCACAGTAATCCGCCTGTGATTTCTGTGCTTGAAGGTCTGCGGCAGAGAACCAGGGAGCAGTGAGCGTGTTGGTGTGCGCGCTGTGGGTGAGATGTGGAAGGGGAAGTATAAGAGGGCAGGGGAAGGGGCAGAAGAAGATGCAAGGGAAGGGGGAGGGGAAGGAGAAGAGGGAAGGGGAGAAGGAAAAGGAAGGACGAGAAGGAGAGAAAAGGGAAGGAGAAGGAGAAGAAGGAGAAGAGGAGGAAAAGGAGAAGGGGGAGAAGAAGGGGAAAGGAAAGGGAAAGAGGACAGGGAAGGGGAAGGGGGAGGGCAAGGGCAAGGGCAAGGGCAAGGGCAAGGGCAAGGGGAAGGGGAAGCCTCCACATTGCTTTCTCTCCCCGGGCCTTTAGCAGAGCTGTGGAGGCACAAAGGGGCTGGAGGCGTGGCAGCCATTGCGCCTGGCTGGCTCCAAGCCCCTGGGGCAGCCCCACTCATGCCCAGGGAGGCTGCGGGTCTGCAAACGCCCCCAGGCTGCATGTCCTGCAGGCAGGGCCCTTGGAGCTCAGCTGCAGGGCCTTGTGCGGCCAGAGCTGCCAGGGCTGAGGGGTCTCCGCAAAGGCAGTTGAGCCTGGCTCTGCCGGGGCCGTGCGACTAGTCTGTCTCGGCTCGGGTGCAGGGTACGTGCAGGGCGAGGGAGCCCTCACGCCCATGCAGGGTCTTGAAAGGAACAATGGAGAGGCAGGTGTTAGATGCAGGATTGTTTTATTGCAAGGGCAGGAAAGCACGCGCTGGAGAAAGACACATAAGGCAGAGGCAGTCAGGTTGTCGCCCCGGGCTTCAAGCGAGGTGTTCCTTCAGGCTTCTCCCAGGCGGTGGCTGGTGCAGAGACAAGCAAGTGCCCTGTGGGACGATGGTGGAGTCATGCACCTGGGCACGGGCAGGAGCAATCAGGAGGAGAGGCGGCATGGAGAGAGGAGGGGAGAAAGGAGAGGGCGTGTGAGGCTGAGGTAGCCCAGGGCCTTTGGGGTTGTTGGAGGTGGGTCTAGCAGGGCCCACAGGTGTCCCAGAGCTTCTTGCTGTAGCGGGGCAAGACGCAAGGGCTGCAGGCGGGAGAAGCGTAGGGTCTGCCAAAGGTGCAGAGGCCCCCCGAGCCCAGGGTGGCCCCGGCGCCATAGAGGCCTCCCAGCCCCAGGGAGCCCCCAAAGGCGGGTGCTCCGGAGGAGCCCACCACGGCTTGCTGGGGGAAGGAGCTGAGGATGGGGCCGGGGAAGGTGACGACCACGGGGGGCGGCTGGATGAAGGCCGTCGAGTCGGGGCACTGCCGGGCGCACAGCTCGTTGCAGCTCTCGGCGATGGGCTGGGGGACGGCGACGCTGGTTTTCGGTGGGCACAGGTCGTAGCAAGACATCTTGGTGCGAGAGAGCTGAGCCTGAAACACACGGCCCCAAGGCCAGGAGTCAGGAGCCAGCAGGAGATGCCCCGGCCCAGCAGTGCCCTGTTCCTATTGCCAGGGCTGCCCTGGAGCTGGAGGGGCCAGAGCCACCGCCTTGCCCGCACTGCCTGCTGCTCGCCCTCTGCCCAGCCAGCCCCCCTCAGCGCCCAGCTCTCCGCACCCCTCGCCTTGCCCTCTCTCCGCATGCATCCCGAGGGCACACAAGCCCTCGCCGCGAGCCCATGCAGGGCCCGGCTCTGCGTGTCCCAGCCACGGGGCTCCTTCCTCCTCCCGCCGGGGCTCAGCCCGCCCTGGCCGTCCAAGCCTGCTGCCGGCTCGCCCGCTGCCGGCAGAGCTCTCCTGGCCAGGGAGGCCCCACGCCGGCCCCTGCCAGAGGAGGCAGAGAGCCGCAGGCACCCACCTACCCTTTTCCCGAGCAGAGCAGAGCAGAGCAGAGCAGAGCGAAGCAGGAGCGGCGGATGCCAGCGCTCAGCCAGGGCGGCGCTTTTATGCCGGGCTGGCGAGCGTGGGGAGGAGCTGGTCATGCTGGGGGCACGTGGCCCGTGGCGGCCGAAGCCCGGCCTCCTCCCTGCGTGGCACGGGGCTGTTTTGCTGACGCCGTTTCCTCACCAGCCCCAACCCGCTCTATCAGCCCCTGCAATTACCCCGCTCGGACGCTTGCCAGCTGCCACCAAATGGGCCAAATGAGCCCCGCTGTCTTTTCATTATCTCGGTGTGTAAGAGGGCACGCAGCGTGACAAAGGCCGACTGCAAGCGCCCTGCGTGCCATAGCTCTTCCCCAAGGGCTTGGTCTCGGGGCGGCCCCATGCCTTCTTTGCAGACAGACCAACAGGCAAAACCAGGGTCCGGGCGCTGGCCAAGAAAGCAGCCTAGCAAAGGCTTCCCGCGTGCCAGCGACTGCATGACTTATGCCGTGTGGCTATTATCTGCAGAGGCGCGAGCTTACGAAATGCCAAATCAAAGGCACTCCTCTCGGGCACTGCTCGCTCAGCACCAGGCATGGCTCGCCAGCCCAACGGAACCGGCTTCCATCCGCCTGCAGGTGTTGTGCTGGCCATCGATGTCTGCAAGGGTGGGGGAGAAAGACCCCTGCTGCTCTTGCCCGAGGCACGTGATGCAAGGAGCACAGACCCCCCCGGGCCCATGTGGCACAGGCTCCTTCCAGGCCTCTCCCAGCCCCGCCGGCCCCTCGCAAGTCTCCTGGGAGCTCCACTGCTGGGGGACGCTGCTGGGCAGGGACTTCCCTCAGGGTGCTGGGGAGATGGGAGCCCTGTCTGAACACACAGCCGTAGCAGCCCTGGCTGGGCTGGCCCCGCTGGCACTCGTGGCGGCTCTCCTCCCCGCAGAGCCTGGCTGCCAGCACGGGGCAGAGGTGTCCTCCAAGTACGAGACAGGCAAGGAGGATGCGCAGAAGCACGGCCCTCTCCTGCCGTGCGCAGCCCCAGCAGGGAGATGCCTGCTGTCATTGAGCCCACGAAGCAGGAAGGGGAGGAAAGCCTCGGAAGCGGCATGTGCTGGTCTGGCGAGGGGATGCTGACTCAGGGAGGGGCAGGAGCAGGACAGCCCTGTCATCGTAGTCGGCAGGAGGGAGTGCCGCCTCTGCAGATTGGCCCAGGTGGTGCTGAGCAATGGCGGGGCCACTATAAAACCTCTGCCTCCTCCAGGCTCTCCCTATCACTGCTCTGGCCGCCTTCTCCTCGAGGAACAGGGTAAGTCTGCGAGCGCTTCTCCTCCTGGCCCCCTGCTCTGGCCCCGGCCCCTGCGCCTGCCTGGGGCGCTCCCCTCTGCTGCTCTCTTGCAATCTCTGCCCTCTTGCAGAGCACCCACCCATCCCGCGCACCAAGATGTCTTGCTACGACCTGAGCCCACCGAAAACCAGCGTCGCCGTCCCCCAGCCCATCGCCGAGAGCTGCAACGAGCTGTGCGCCCGGCAGTGCCCCGACTCGACGGCCTTCATCCAGCCGCCCCCCGTGGTCGTCACCTTCCCCGGCCCCATCCTCAGCTCCTTCCCCCAGCAAGCCGTGGTGGGCTCCTCCGGAGCACCCGCCTTTGGGGGCTCCCTGGGGCTGGGAGGCCTCTACGGCGCCGGGGCCACCCTGGGCTCGGGGGGCCTCTGCACCTTTGGCAGACCCTACGCTTCTCCCGCCTGCAGCCCTTGCGTCTTGCCCCGCTACAGCAAGAAGCTCTGGGACACCTGTGGGCCCTGCTAGACCCAGCCCAGCCCCAGGCGCTGCCCCCAGCCCAAACACCAACGCTACCACCACCCGTGCAGGCCTGAGCTGGCGGGCACGGGGCGCTGAGGGCTGCTGAGCATCCCCAGCCCCAGACAACGCCTGGGCCGCTGGCCGTGCCGCACACCCTCGGCCCTTCCCTGCCCTCTGCCCTCCTCCCCTCCGCTCTCCTCCCCTCCGCTCTCCTCCCAGCTCTCAAGACGGGGCAGGAGCTGCACCCAAAAGGCTCTGCGTGGACCGTGCCACAAGTCCTGGGCATCTGGAACGCCGCACCAAGGGGGCTCGCGCAGCCAGAAGCCATGCTCTGGAGAAGATCCCTCTGCCTCCCCCAACACCGGGCAACCAGCCTCTCGGCGTCTTGCCCACCTTCTCTCTGACAATCTCTCCTGCCCCTCTGGGCACAATAAAGCTCTCCTGCATCCAAGTCCCGCCTCCCTCTCTCCTTCTGCCAAGTTGGGAAGATCCCCGGGGTGGGTTCCAGCAGGTGTGGGAGGGCAACTGCTGGTCCCGAGATGCCCAAGCGAGGTGAGGGGCGTCTGTGTTGGGAGAGGGAGGATGCAGGCAGCAGGCTAGCGGGGGGAGAGAGCCTTTTGGTGGGGCTTGCAGGGGCTGGGGAAAGGGCAGAGAGCAGGAGAGGCACTGCCAGTGCTCCTTTGCCTGGCCGCCTCAGCCCGGGAGCGGCACCAGCTCCGCCAGGTCCCGCAGCTCCGCAGAAGCACAGCAGCATCTCCGGGCGTCTGCAAAGAGGAGGCTGGACGAGAGGCAGTGCTAAAGCCGGCGCTTGGGAAATGGCCGTCGATTGCTGGAGAGCAGCTTGTCGGGAAAGGCCCTGGGGCTGCTGGGGGACACCAAGGTGAGCGCGAGCGGCAACCTGCCTTTGGGCAAAGGGGGCCAGCGGTGTCCTGGGCTGCCTGCGGAGGCGTGTGGCCGGAGGCGGAGGGAGGGGATCCTTGTCCTCCACCCAGGCCTGGCGAGGCCACCCCTGCGGTGCTGTGTCCAGTGCTGGGCTCCCCAGCACAGGAGAGACGTGGGGCTACCTGAGACAGTCCAGCAAAGGGCCCCACGCAGATAGGGAAAGGGAGAGGGAGCTGGTGTCCTCTGGGGAGAGCCTGAGAGAGCTGGGACTGTTTCTGCTGGCCCCGAGGAGGCTCAGGGCATCTCATCAATGGCCACACATGCCTGAAGGGCATCAAGGCGTCAAGCAGATGGAGCCAGGCTCTTCTCAGAGATGCCCGGTGCCAGAGGGCACAAGAGGCAATGGGCGCCAATTGAAACACCAGAGGCTCAGCGTCAACATCCCAAAAGAGTGCGTGACCGTGAGGATGAGCGAGCACTGGCACAGGTTTCCCCGGGAGGTTGTGGAGTCTCCGTCCTTGGAGAGGTGCAAAAGCTGTCTGGACATGGTGCTGGGCAGCCAGCTCTGGGTGACCCTGCTTGAGGCAGCAGCATGAGAAGATGCCCAGCAAAGGCTCCTGCCACAGTAATCCGCCTGTGATTTCTGTGCTTGAAGGTCTGCGGCAGAGAACCAGGGAGCAGTGAGCGTGTTGGTGTGCGCGCTGTGGGTGAGATGTGGAAGGGGAAGTATAAGAGGGCAGGGGAAGGGGCAGAAGAAGATGCAAGGGAAGGGGGAGGGGAAGGAGAAGAGGGAAGGGGAGAAGGAAAAGGAAGGACGAGAAGGAGAGAAAAGGGAAGGAGAAGGAGAAGAAGGAGAAGAGGAGGAAAAGGAGAAGGGGGAGAAGAAGGGGAAAGGAAAGGGAAAGAGGACAGGGAAGGGGAAGGGGGAGGGCAAGGGCAAGGGCAAGGGCAAGGGCAAGGGCAAGGGCAAGGGGAAGGGGAAGCCTCCACATTGCTTTCTCTCCCCGGGCCTTTAGCAGAGCTGTGGAGGCACAAAGGGGCTGGAGGCGTGGCAGCCATTGCGCCTGGCTGGCTCCAAGCCCCTGGGGCAGCCCCACTCATGCCCAGGGAGGCTGCGGGTCTGCAAACGCCCCCAGGCTGCATGTCCTGCAGGCAGGGCCCTTGGAGCTCAGCTGCAGGGCCTTGTGCGGCCAGAGCTGCCAGGGCTGAGGGGTCTCCGCAAAGGCAGTTGAGCCTGGCTCTGCCGGGGCCGTGCGACTAGTCTGTCTCGGCTCGGGTGCAGGGTACGTGCAGGGCGAGGGAGCCCTCACGCCCATGCAGGGTCTTGAAAGGAACAATGGAGAGGCAGGTGTTAGATGCAGGATTGTTTTATTGCAAGGGCAGGAAAGCACGCGCTGGAGAAAGACACATAAGGCAGAGGCAGTCAGGTTGTCGCCCCGGGCTTCAAGCGAGGTGTTCCTTCAGGCTTCTCCCAGGCGGTGGCTGGTGCAGAGACAAGCAAGTGCCCTGTGGGACGATGGTGGAGTCATGCACCTGGGCACGGGCAGGAGCAATCAGGAGGAGAGGCGGCATGGAGAGAGGAGGGGAGAAAGGAGAGGGCGTGTGAGGCTGAGGTAGCCCAGGGCCTTTGGGGTTGTTGGAGGTGGGTCTAGCAGGGCCCACAGGTGTCCCAGAGCTTCTTGCTGTAGCGGGGCAAGACGCAAGGGCTGCAGGCGGGAGAAGCGTAGGGTCTGCCAAAGGTGCAGAGGCCCCCCGAGCCCAGGGTGGCCCCGGCGCCATAGAGGCCTCCCAGCCCCAGGGAGCCCCCAAAGGCGGGTGCTCCGGAGGAGCCCACCACGGCTTGCTGGGGGAAGGAGCTGAGGATGGGGCCGGGGAAGGTGACGACCACGGGGGGCGGCTGGATGAAGGCCGTCGAGTCGGGGCACTGCCGGGCGCACAGCTCGTTGCAGCTCTCGGCGATGGGCTGGGGGACGGCGACGCTGGTTTTCGGTGGGCACAGGTCGTAGCAAGACATCTTGGTGCGAGAGAGCTGAGCCTGAAACACACGGCCCCAAGGCCAGGAGTCAGGAGCCAGCAGGAGATGCCCCGGCCCAGCAGTGCCCTGTTCCTATTGCCAGGGCTGCCCTGGAGCTGGAGGGGCCAGAGCCACCGCCTTGCCCGCACTGCCTGCTGCTCGCCCTCTGCCCAGCCAGCCCCCCTCAGCGCCCAGCTCTCCGCACCCCTCGCCTTGCCCTCTCTCCGCATGCATCCCGAGGGCACACAAGCCCTCGCCGCGAGCCCATGCAGGGCCCGGCTCTGCGTGTCCCAGCCACGGGGCTCCTTCCTCCTCCCGCCGGGGCTCAGCCCGCCCTGGCCGTCCAAGCCTGCTGCCGGCTCGCCCGCTGCCGGCAGAGCTCTCCTGGCCAGGGAGGCCCCACGCCGGCCCCTGCCAGAGGAGGCAGAGAGCCGCAGGCACCCACCTACCCTTTTCCCGAGCAGAGCAGAGCAGAGCAGAGCAGAGCGAAGCAGGAGCGGCGGATGCCAGCGCTCAGCCAGGGCGGCGCTTTTATGCCGGGCTGGCGAGCGTGGGGAGGAGCTGGTCATGCTGGGGGCACGTGGCCCGTGGCGGCCGAAGCCCGGCCTCCTCCCTGCGTGGCACGGGGCTGTTTTGCTGACGCCGTTTCCTCACCAGCCCCAACCCGCTCTATCAGCCCCTGCAATTACCCCGCTCGGACGCTTGCCAGCTGCCACCAAATGGGCCAAATGAGCCCCGCTGTCTTTTCATTATCTCGGTGTGTAAGAGGGCACGCAGCGTGACAAAGGCCGACTGCAAGCGCCCTGCGTGCCATAGCTCTTCCCCAAGGGCTTGGTCTCGGGGCGGCCCCATGCCTTCTTTGCAGACAGACCAACAGGCAAAACCAGGGTCCGGGCGCTGGCCAAGAAAGCAGCCTAGCAAAGGCTTCCCGCGTGCCAGCGACTGCATGACTTATGCCGTGTGGCTATTATCTGCAGAGGCGCGAGCTTACGAAATGCCAAATCAAAGGCACTCCTCTCGGGCACTGCTCGCTCAGCACCAGGCATGGCTCGCCAGCCCAACGGAACCGGCTTCCATCCGCCTGCAGGTGTTGTGCTGGCCATCGATGTCTGCAAGGGTGGGGGAGAAAGACCCCTGCTGCTCTTGCCCGAGGCACGTGATGCAAGGAGCACAGACCCCCCCGGGCCCATGTGGCACAGGCTCCTTCCAGGCCTCTCCCAGCCCCGCCGGCCCCTCGCAAGTCTCCTGGGAGCTCCACTGCTGGGGGACGCTGCTGGGCAGGGACTTCCCTCAGGGTGCTGGGGAGATGGGAGCCCTGTCTGAACACACAGCCGTAGCAGCCCTGGCTGGGCTGGCCCCGCTGGCACTCGTGGCGGCTCTCCTCCCCGCAGAGCCTGGCTGCCAGCACGGGGCAGAGGTGTCCTCCAAGTACGAGACAGGCAAGGAGGATGCGCAGAAGCACGGCCCTCTCCTGCCGTGCGCAGCCCCAGCAGGGAGATGCCTGCTGTCATTGAGCCCACGAAGCAGGAAGGGGAGGAAAGCCTCGGAAGCGGCATGTGCTGGTCTGGCGAGGGGATGCTGACTCAGGGAGGGGCAGGAGCAGGACAGCCCTGTCATCGTAGTCGGCAGGAGGGAGTGCCGCCTCTGCAGATTGGCCCAGGTGGTGCTGAGCAATGGCGGGGCCACTATAAAACCTCTGCCTCCTCCAGGCTCTCCCTATCACTGCTCTGGCCGCCTTCTCCTCGAGGAACAGGGTAAGTCTGCGAGCGCTTCTCCTCCTGGCCCCCTGCTCTGGCCCCGGCCCCTGCGCCTGCCTGGGGCGCTCCCCTCTGCTGCTCTCTTGCAATCTCTGCCCTCTTGCAGAGCACCCACCCATCCCGCGCACCAAGATGTCTTGCTACGACCTGAGCCCACCGAAAACCAGCGTCGCCGTCCCCCAGCCCATCGCCGAGAGCTGCAACGAGCTGTGCGCCCGGCAGTGCCCCGACTCGACGGCCTTCATCCAGCCGCCCCCCGTGGTCGTCACCTTCCCCGGCCCCATCCTCAGCTCCTTCCCCCAGCAAGCCGTGGTGGGCTCCTCCGGAGCACCCGCCTTTGGGGGCTCCCTGGGGCTGGGAGGCCTCTACGGCGCCGGGGCCACCCTGGGCTCGGGGGGCCTCTGCACCTTTGGCAGACCCTACGCTTCTCCCGCCTGCAGCCCTTGCGTCTTGCCCCGCTACAGCAAGAAGCTCTGGGACACCTGTGGGCCCTGCTAGACCCAGCCCAGCCCCAGGCGCTGCCCCCAGCCCAAACACCAACGCTACCACCACCCGTGCAGGCCTGAGCTGGCGGGCACGGGGCGCTGAGGGCTGCTGAGCATCCCCAGCCCCAGACAACGCCTGGGCCGCTGGCCGTGCCGCACACCCTCGGCCCTTCCCTGCCCTCTGCCCTCCTCCCCTCCGCTCTCCTCCCCTCCGCTCTCCTCCCAGCTCTCAAGACGGGGCAGGAGCTGCACCCAAAAGGCTCTGCGTGGACCGTGCCACAAGTCCTGGGCATCTGGAACGCCGCACCAAGGGGGCTCGCGCAGCCAGAAGCCATGCTCTGGAGAAGATCCCTCTGCCTCCCCCAACACCGGGCAACCAGCCTCTCGGCGTCTTGCCCACCTTCTCTCTGACAATCTCTCCTGCCCCTCTGGGCACAATAAAGCTCTCCTGCATCCAAGTCCCGCCTCCCTCTCTCCTTCTGCCAAGTTGGGAAGATCCCCGGGGTGGGTTCCAGCAGGTGTGGGAGGGCAACTGCTGGTCCCGAGATGCCCAAGCGAGGTGAGGGGCGTCTGTGTTGGGAGAGGGAGGATGCAGGCAGCAGGCTAGCGGGGGGAGAGAGCCTTTTGGTGGGGCTTGCAGGGGCTGGGGAAAGGGCAGAGAGCAGGAGAGGCACTGCCAGTGCTCCTTTGCCTGGCCGCCTCAGCCCGGGAGCGGCACCAGCTCCGCCAGGTCCCGCAGCTCCGCAGAAGCACAGCAGCATCTCCGGGCGTCTGCAAAGAGGAGGCTGGACGAGAGGCAGTGCTAAAGCCGGCGCTTGGGAAATGGCCGTCGATTGCTGGAGAGCAGCTTGTCGGGAAAGGCCCTGGGGCTGCTGGGGGACACCAAGGTGAGCGCGAGCGGCAACCTGCCTTTGGGCAAAGGGGGCCAGCGGTGTCCTGGGCTGCCTGCGGAGGCGTGTGGCCGGAGGCGGAGGGAGGGGATCCTTGTCCTCCACCCAGGCCTGGCGAGGCCACCCCTGCGGTGCTGTGTCCAGTGCTGGGCTCCCCAGCACAGGAGAGACGTGGGGCTACCTGAGACAGTCCAGCAAAGGGCCCCACGCAGATAGGGAAAGGGAGAGGGAGCTGGTGTCCTCTGGGGAGAGCCTGAGAGAGCTGGGACTGTTTCTGCTGGCCCCGAGGAGGCTCAGGGCATCTCATCAATGGCCACACATGCCTGAAGGGCATCAAGGCGTCAAGCAGATGGAGCCAGGCTCTTCTCAGAGATGCCCGGTGCCAGAGGGCACAAGAGGCAATGGGCGCCAATTGAAACACCAGAGGCTCAGCGTCAACATCCCAAAAGAGTGCGTGACCGTGAGGATGAGCGAGCACTGGCACAGGTTTCCCCGGGAGGTTGTGGAGTCTCCGTCCTTGGAGAGGTGCAAAAGCTGTCTGGACATGGTGCTGGGCAGCCAGCTCTGGGTGACCCTGCTTGAGGCAGCAGCATGAGAAGATGCCCAGCAAAGGCTCCTGCCACAGTAATCCGCCTGTGATTTCTGTGCTTGAAGGTCTGCGGCAGAGAACCAGGGAGCAGTGAGCGTGTTGGTGTGCGCGCTGTGGGTGAGATGTGGAAGGGGAAGTATAAGAGGGCAGGGGAAGGGGCAGAAGAAGATGCAAGGGAAGGGGGAGGGGAAGGAGAAGAGGGAAGGGGAGAAGGAAAAGGAAGGACGAGAAGGAGAGAAAAGGGAAGGAGAAGGAGAAGAAGGAGAAGAGGAGGAAAAGGAGAAGGGGGAGAAGAAGGGGAAAGGAAAGGGAAAGAGGACAGGGAAGGGGAAGGGGGAGGGCAAGGGCAAGGGCAAGGGCAAGGGCAAGGGCAAGGGGAAGGGGAAGCCTCCACATTGCTTTCTCTCCCCGGGCCTTTAGCAGAGCTGTGGAGGCACAAAGGGGCTGGAGGCGTGGCAGCCATTGCGCCTGGCTGGCTCCAAGCCCCTGGGGCAGCCCCACTCATGCCCAGGGAGGCTGCGGGTCTGCAAACGCCCCCAGGCTGCATGTCCTGCAGGCAGGGCCCTTGGAGCTCAGCTGCAGGGCCTTGTGCGGCCAGAGCTGCCAGGGCTGAGGGGTCTCCGCAAAGGCAGTTGAGCCTGGCTCTGCCGGGGCCGTGCGACTAGTCTGTCTCGGCTCGGGTGCAGGGTACGTGCAGGGCGAGGGAGCCCTCACGCCCATGCAGGGTCTTGAAAGGAACAATGGAGAGGCAGGTGTTAGATGCAGGATTGTTTTATTGCAAGGGCAGGAAAGCACGCGCTGGAGAAAGACACATAAGGCAGAGGCAGTCAGGTTGTCGCCCCGGGCTTCAAGCGAGGTGTTCCTTCAGGCTTCTCCCAGGCGGTGGCTGGTGCAGAGACAAGCAAGTGCCCTGTGGGACGATGGTGGAGTCATGCACCTGGGCACGGGCAGGAGCAATCAGGAGGAGAGGCGGCATGGAGAGAGGAGGGGAGAAAGGAGAGGGCGTGTGAGGCTGAGGTAGCCCAGGGCCTTTGGGGTTGTTGGAGGTGGGTCTAGCAGGGCCCACAGGTGTCCCAGAGCTTCTTGCTGTAGCGGGGCAAGACGCAAGGGCTGCAGGCGGGAGAAGCGTAGGGTCTGCCAAAGGTGCAGAGGCCCCCCGAGCCCAGGGTGGCCCCGGCGCCATAGAGGCCTCCCAGCCCCAGGGAGCCCCCAAAGGCGGGTGCTCCGGAGGAGCCCACCACGGCTTGCTGGGGGAAGGAGCTGAGGATGGGGCCGGGGAAGGTGACGACCACGGGGGGCGGCTGGATGAAGGCCGTCGAGTCGGGGCACTGCCGGGCGCACAGCTCGTTGCAGCTCTCGGCGATGGGCTGGGGGACGGCGACGCTGGTTTTCGGTGGGCACAGGTCGTAGCAAGACATCTTGGTGCGAGAGAGCTGAGCCTGAAACACACGGCCCCAAGGCCAGGAGTCAGGAGCCAGCAGGAGATGCCCCGGCCCAGCAGTGCCCTGTTCCTATTGCCAGGGCTGCCCTGGAGCTGGAGGGGCCAGAGCCACCGCCTTGCCCGCACTGCCTGCTGCTCGCCCTCTGCCCAGCCAGCCCCCCTCAGCGCCCAGCTCTCCGCACCCCTCGCCTTGCCCTCTCTCCGCATGCATCCCGAGGGCACACAAGCCCTCGCCGCGAGCCCATGCAGGGCCCGGCTCTGCGTGTCCCAGCCACGGGGCTCCTTCCTCCTCCCGCCGGGGCTCAGCCCGCCCTGGCCGTCCAAGCCTGCTGCCGGCTCGCCCGCTGCCGGCAGAGCTCTCCTGGCCAGGGAGGCCCCACGCCGGCCCCTGCCAGAGGAGGCAGAGAGCCGCAGGCACCCACCTACCCTTTTCCCGAGCAGAGCAGAGCAGAGCAGAGCAGAGCGAAGCAGGAGCGGCGGATGCCAGCGCTCAGCCAGGGCGGCGCTTTTATGCCGGGCTGGCGAGCGTGGGGAGGAGCTGGTCATGCTGGGGGCACGTGGCCCGTGGCGGCCGAAGCCCGGCCTCCTCCCTGCGTGGCACGGGGCTGTTTTGCTGACGCCGTTTCCTCACCAGCCCCAACCCGCTCTATCAGCCCCTGCAATTACCCCGCTCGGACGCTTGCCAGCTGCCACCAAATGGGCCAAATGAGCCCCGCTGTCTTTTCATTATCTCGGTGTGTAAGAGGGCACGCAGCGTGACAAAGGCCGACTGCAAGCGCCCTGCGTGCCATAGCTCTTCCCCAAGGGCTTGGTCTCGGGGCGGCCCCATGCCTTCTTTGCAGACAGACCAACAGGCAAAACCAGGGTCCGGGCGCTGGCCAAGAAAGCAGCCTAGCAAAGGCTTCCCGCGTGCCAGCGACTGCATGACTTATGCCGTGTGGCTATTATCTGCAGAGGCGCGAGCTTACGAAATGCCAAATCAAAGGCACTCCTCTCGGGCACTGCTCGCTCAGCACCAGGCATGGCTCGCCAGCCCAACGGAACCGGCTTCCATCCGCCTGCAGGTGTTGTGCTGGCCATCGATGTCTGCAAGGGTGGGGGAGAAAGACCCCTGCTGCTCTTGCCCGAGGCACGTGATGCAAGGAGCACAGACCCCCCCGGGCCCATGTGGCACAGGCTCCTTCCAGGCCTCTCCCAGCCCCGCCGGCCCCTCGCAAGTCTCCTGGGAGCTCCACTGCTGGGGGACGCTGCTGGGCAGGGACTTCCCTCAGGGTGCTGGGGAGATGGGAGCCCTGTCTGAACACACAGCCGTAGCAGCCCTGGCTGGGCTGGCCCCGCTGGCACTCGTGGCGGCTCTCCTCCCCGCAGAGCCTGGCTGCCAGCACGGGGCAGAGGTGTCCTCCAAGTACGAGACAGGCAAGGAGGATGCGCAGAAGCACGGCCCTCTCCTGCCGTGCGCAGCCCCAGCAGGGAGATGCCTGCTGTCATTGAGCCCACGAAGCAGGAAGGGGAGGAAAGCCTCGGAAGCGGCATGTGCTGGTCTGGCGAGGGGATGCTGACTCAGGGAGGGGCAGGAGCAGGACAGCCCTGTCATCGTAGTCGGCAGGAGGGAGTGCCGCCTCTGCAGATTGGCCCAGGTGGTGCTGAGCAATGGCGGGGCCACTATAAAACCTCTGCCTCCTCCAGGCTCTCCCTATCACTGCTCTGGCCGCCTTCTCCTCGAGGAACAGGGTAAGTCTGCGAGCGCTTCTCCTCCTGGCCCCCTGCTCTGGCCCCGGCCCCTGCGCCTGCCTGGGGCGCTCCCCTCTGCTGCTCTCTTGCAATCTCTGCCCTCTTGCAGAGCACCCACCCATCCCGCGCACCAAGATGTCTTGCTACGACCTGTGCCCACCGAAAACCAGCGTCGCCGTCCCCCAGCCCATCGCCGAGAGCTGCAACGAGCTGTGCGCCCGGCAGTGCCCCGACTCGACGGCCTTCATCCAGCCGCCCCCCGTGGTCGTCACCTTCCCCGGCCCCATCCTCAGCTCCTTCCCCCAGCAAGCCGTGGTGGGCTCCTCCGGAGCACCCGCCTTTGGGGGCTCCCTGGGGCTGGGAGGCCTCTACGGCGCCGGGGCCACCCTGGGCTCGGGGGGCCTCTGCACCTTTGGCAGACCCTACGCTTCTCCCGCCTGCAGCCCTTGCGTCTTGCCCCGCTACAGCAAGAAGCTCTGGGACACCTGTGGGCCCTGCTAGACCCAGCCCAGCCCCAGGCGCTGCCCCCAGCCCAAACACCAACGCTACCACCACCCGTGCAGGCCTGAGCTGGCGGGCACGGGGCACTGAGGGCTGCTGAGCATCCCCAGCCCCAGACAACGCCTGGGCCGCTGGCCGTGCCGCACACCCTCGGCCCTTCCCTGCCCTCTTCCCCTGCCCTCTGCTCTCCTCCCCTCCGCTCTCCTCCCAGCTCTCAAGACGGGGCAGGAGCTGCACCCAAAAGGCTCTGCGTGGACCGTGCCACAAGTCCTGGGCATCTGGAACGCCGCACCAAGGGGGCTCGCGCAGCCAGAAGCCATGCTCTGGAGAAGATCCCTCTGCCTCCCCCAACACCGGGCAACCAGCCTCTCGGCGTCTTGCCCACCTTCTCTCTGACAATCTCTCCTGCCCCTCTGGGCACAATAAAGCTCTCCTGCATCCAAGTCCCGCCTCCCTCTCTCCTTCTGCCAAGTTGGGAAGATCCCCGGGGTGGGTTCCAGCAGGTGTGGGAGGGCAACTGCTGGTCCCGAGATGCCCAAGCGAGGTGAGGGGCGTCTGTGTTGGGAGAGGGAGGATGCAGGCAGCAGGCTAGCGGGGGGAGAGAGCCTTTTGGTGGGGCTTGCAGGGGCTGGGGAAAGGGCAGAGAGCAGGAGAGGCACTGCCAGTGCTCCTTTGCCTGGCCGCCTCAGCCCGGGAGTGGCACCAGCTCCGCCAGGTCCCGCAGCTCCGCAGAAGCACAGCAGCATCTCCGGGCGTCTGCAAAGAGGAGGCTGGACGAGAGGCAGTGCTAAAGCCGGCGCTTGGGAAATGGCCGTCGATTGCTGGAGAGCAGCTTGTCGGGAAAGGCCCTGGGGCTGCTGGGGGACACCAAGGTGAGCGCGAGCGGCAACCTGCCTTTGGGCAAAGGGGGCCAGCGGTGTCCTGGGCTGCCTGCGGAGGCGTGTGGCCGGAGGCGGAGGGAGGGGATCCTTGTCCTCCACCCAGGCCTGGCGAGGCCACCCCTGCGGTGCTGTGTCCAGTGCTGGGCTCCCCAGCACAGGAGAGACGTGGGGCTACCTGAGACAGTCCAGCAAAGGGCCCCACGCAGATAGGGAAAGGGAGAGGGAGCTGGTGTCCTCTGGGGAGAGCCTGAGAGAGCTGGGACTGTTTCTGCTAGCCCCGAGGAGGCTCAGGGCATCTCATCAATGGCCACACATGCCTGAAGGGCATCAAGGCGTCAAGCAGATGGAGCCAGGCTCTTCTCAGAGATGCCCGGTGCCAGAGGGCACAAGAGGCAATGGGCGCCAATTGAAACACCAGAGGCTCAGCGTCAACATCCCAAAAGAGTGCGTGACCGTGAGGATGAGCGAGCACTGGCACAGGTTTCCCCGGGAGGTTGTGGAGTCTCCGTCCTTGGAGAGGTGCAAAAGCTGTCTGGACATGGTGCTGGGCAGCCAGCTCTGGGTGACCCTGCTTGAGGCAGCAGCATGAGAAGATGCCCAGCAAAGGCTCCTGCCACAGTAATCCGCCTGTGATTTCTGTGCTTGAAGGTCTGCGGCAGAGAACCAGGGAGCAGTGAGCGTGTTGGTGTGCGCGCTGTGGGTGAGATGTGGAAGGGGAAGTATAAGAGGGCAGGGGAAGGGGCAGAAGAAGATGCAAGGGAAGGGGGAGGGGAAGGAGAAGAGGGAAGGGGAGAAGGAAAAGGAAGGACGAGAAGGAGAGAAAAGGGAAGGAGAAGGAGAAGAAGGAGAAGAGGAGGAAAAGGAGAAGGGGGAGAAGAAGGGGAAAGGAAAGGGAAAGAGGACAGGGAAGGGGAAGGGGGAGGGCAAGGGCAAGGGCAAGGGGAAGCCTCCACATTGCTTTCTCTCCCCGGGCCTTTAGCAGAGCTGTGGAGGCACAAAGGGGCTGGAGGCGTGGCAGCCATTGCGCCTGGCTGGCTCCAAGCCCCTGGGGCAGCCCCACTCATGCCCAGGGAGGCTGCGGGTCTGCAAACGCCCCCAGGCTGCATGTCCTGCAGGCAGGGCCCTTGGAGCTCAGCTGCAGGGCCTTGTGCGGCCAGAGCTGCCAGGGCTGAGGGGTCTCTGCAAAGGCAGTTGAGCCTGGCTCTGCCGGGGCCGTGCGACTAGTCTGTCTCGGCTCGGGTGCAGGGTACGTGCAGGGCGAGGGAGCCCTCACGCCCATGCAGGGTCTTGAAAGGAACAATGGAGAGGCAGGTGTTGGATGCAGGATTGTTTTATTGCAAGGGCAGGAAAGCACGCGCTGGAGAAAGACACATAAGGCAGAGGCAGTCAGGTTGTCGCCCCGGGCTTCAAGCGAGGTGTTCCTTCAGGCTTCTCCCAGGCGGTGGCTGGTGCAGAGACAAGCAAGTGCCCTGTGGGACGATGGTGGAGTCATGCACCTGGGCACGGGCAGGAGCAATCAGGAGGAGAGGCGGCATGGAGAGAGGAGGGGAGAAAGGAGAGAGCGTGTGAGGCTGAGGTGGCCCAGGGCCTTTGGGGTTGTGGGAGGTGGGTCTAGCAGGGCCCACAGGTGTCCCAGAGCTTCTTGCTGTAGCGGGGCAAGACGCAAGGGCTGCAGGCGGGAGAAGCGTAGGGTCTGCCAAAGGTGCAGAAGCCCCCCGAGCCCAGGGTGGCCCCGGCGCCATAGAGGCCTCCCAGCCCCAGGGAGCCCCCAAAGGCGGGTGCTCCGGAGGAGCCCACCACGGCTTGCTGGGGGAAGGAGCTGAGGATGGGGCCGGGGAAGGTGACGACCACGGGGGGCGGCTGGATGAAGGCCGTCGAGTCGGGGCACTGCCGGGCGCACAGCTCGTTGCAGCTCTCGGCGATGGGCTGGGGGACGGCGACGCTGGTTTTCGGTGGGCTCAGGTCGTAGCAAGACATCTTGGTGCACGGGATGGGTGGGTGCTCTGCAAGAGGGCAGAGATTGCAAGAGAGCAGCAGAGGGGAGCGCCCCAGGCAGGCGCAGGGGCCGGGGCCAGAGCAGGGGGCCAGGAGGAGAAGCGCTCGCAGACTTACCCTGTTCCTCGAGGAGAAGGCGGCCAGAGCAGTGATAGGGAGAGCCTGGAGGAGGCAGAGGTTTTATAGTGGCCCCGCCATTGCTCAGCACCACCTGGGCCAATCTGCAGAGGTGGCACTCCCTCCTGCCGACTACGATGACAGGGCTGTCCTGCTCCTGCCCCTCCCTGAGTCAGCATCCCCTCGCCAGACCAGCACATGCCGCTTCCGAGGCTTTCCTCCCCTTCCTGCTTCGTGGGCTCAATGACAGCAGGCATCTCCCTGCTGGGGCTGCGCACGGCAGGAGAGGGCCGTGCTTCTGCGCATCCTCCTTGCCTGTCTCGTACTTGGAGGACACCTCTGCCCCGTGCTGGCAGCCAGGCTCTGCGGGGAGGAGAGCCGCCACGAGTGCCAGCGGGGCCAGCCCAGCCAGGGCTGCTACGGCTGTGTGTTCAGACAGGGCTCCCATCTCCCCAGCACCCTGAGGGAAGTCCCTGCCCAGCAGCGTCCCCCAGCAGTGGAGCTCCCAGGAGACTTGCGAGGGGCCGGCGGGGCTGGGAGAGGCCTGGAAGGAGCCTGTGCCACATGGGCCCGGGGGGGTCTGTGCTCCTTGCATCACGTGCCTCGGGCAAGAGCAGCAGGGGTCTTTCTCCCCCACCCTTGCAGACATCGATGGCCAGCACAACACCTGCAGGCGGATGGAAGCCGGTTCCGTTGGGCTGGCGAGCCATGCCTGGTGCTGAGCGAGCAGTGCCCGAGAGGAGTGCCTTTGATTTGGCATGTCGTAAGCTCGCGCCTCTGCAGATAATAGCCACATGGCATAAGTCATGCAGTCGCTGGCACGCGGGAAGCCTTTGCTAGGCTGCTTTCTTGGCCAGCGCCAAGAAAGCAAGAAGCTCTGGGACTCCTGTGGGCCCTGCTAGACCCAGATGGAGATCTTTCATATCTGTTCATGAATGAAGAATCTTTCTAGAATCTGTTCATCCAAAATGTTGCAACTCTTAATATTTTGTATAAAGCTTTTATTTTTCTTTTCTTAATTCATTACTTTCACTCTTTTTTCACAGATCTCTTCCCTAATATGCATTTTTGTAAATCTTCTATAGCTTACAGCTCCATTGTTCTTTCACTTAATACTTGTCTTTAGTTTTTGTTACATGTATATCATGTTAATTGCCATATTTATTTAGCTTTTGTTGAAGTTTAATCTTGACAACTTTAAGAGTAGATATTTTTAGCTTCATTTTTTCATTTCCTGTTCCCTTTTCTTCCTTGTTTGGTGTACTCTGTTTTATTCATCATGTTTTTCCCAATAAATCTTTTTTGCATCATTTATTTATGTATTTATGTATTTATTTATTCATTTTTATACTAAGCATTGTTGAGGATTCATCGTACTTTATACCTGTTCATCATACCGACAATATTATGCTCCACTGCTAGTCCGTATTCTCTGTTTACTTCAAAAGATGTGGTATATTCCCTCTTCCTATGTGTTCCATACTACTGATTTTTTTGAGTAATATTTTTCATTCCTGGCCAATTACATACACATTTAGTAGAGAGAGCAACAAAGTTAAAGATTAAAAATAGTTGTTGCCAGCCTATCCGTATTTTCTTGCTCTTAAGTTTTTTCTTTAACTTCAAAAATGATCTCCTGCACCTTACTCCTGTAATACTTTTTTTTTGTCTCTTCTGCTTAGTTGATATTAATTAGCATCTGATCCTTAATATATTTTAAAATACAGTATGAATTTTCTGAATTTTTTGATGCTCTCTGCTGTCGTGATATTAAACCTTCTCTTTCTTTCCTTTCCATTAAAATACATTCTAAATTCTCTCTCATGATAAATTTTGTCAGACTTTCTAATTTTTAAGAGGTACTTTAAGACACTAATAAATCTCCACGCCAGTGAAATACTCCTGTCTCTCATTTAAAATTTAGAAATTACAATTAATTTTGTAAATATCACCTTTCAACTCTCTTAATGTCCTGTCTTTAACATCTAGCCTTTCAAGTTCACCCTTTCTGGTTTCTTAAATTTCAAGAAGAGACGCTGGAAAGAACAGGAAGTTTTTATCGCAGTCCTCCTGACGAAGAGAGCTGTAGACACTCTGTGAAAGGAGCAGACTACCCTGGATGACACAGCAGGGAAAGTTGGGCAGGGACAGAGCTGGCCAGCCCCAGCGGCTATGAACCACAACCTGATTAGGGGAATGATATGACTGACAGTGACTCCCTGTTTAGTCTGATGGGATTAATCACCACTGGGACAGGCAAGTCACATTATAACAACAAAACAGCATGCATAAATCATTAGTCAGTGTTTCTAAAGTGCTTTGATATCTTTTGTTCCTGAGTTGCTTGAGAAAATCTGCAATAAGCACTTTTTTTTCCCACGGGAACCCCCAAAAGACATTTTGTAATTCAGAGACCATTTAAATCACAATGTTATTAAATACAAAGTAGTGCTACCAAGTGGAGAGAGGAAATAGAGGACTTTGATGTGGAGAGGGTTTGTTGTCCTGAGGCAGAGCAATGACGCACAACTTGCTCTGACTTGCAGACTTTGTGGTAAAATGTAAATCTAGGCAAGAAAGTCACCCCCAAGCTGGGAGAGGTGGATTGTAGTAATTCACTTTCTATGCCTGGAGAGTGTTTTTTGTCTTCCCCTGCAATAAATGCAGGGCATTTTTTTTGTTGGGGAAACAGTCCCTTTAGTGAGCTGTTGTTTCCATTTACTTCCCCAGTCACAACTCCTCTCAAACCACAAGAATACAATACAGAAAAAAACCTACTCAGAAATCTAAACACAATTCCTTCATCACCTGAAGAGAAAACAAAAATATTGGGGTGAAACTGTATCACAAAAAGAAATATTCAGCTTAGACATTGCAGGAATTAATACCAGATATTTCAGCTCTGGGGGCTTCTCAGAGATGACAATGAAAAGGGTCTGTAAAAACATGGGTAAAAACCTAAAAATTGGAATAAAAGAAACCAACTGTCCTCTGAAAAAGCACAGAAAAAGGGTAAATAATCACAAATGTATGTAGAATTTTTTCTGAAAATATAGTTTGAAATAATTACGTATTTTCACCTGATATACAGCAAATGTGACAACTTATTCTAACAGAGAATTTGATCAAGAATGTTGAAAGGATTTTCTTTAATTAATGAAAAGAAGAGCTACGTTAATATTGACCCATGACTTCTAATGGCACAAATCATGATCTAATTAAAGTAATAGTGAGCACCACCTTGTTTCCTGTACATTAAAGCAAATGTGATTGTGTAACACTGAAGCGTCTAAATCACTCACACATTTTCATACATTGACACAACACCAAACATTAGCTGGGTTGAACACCAACTAATGAATGTTTGTGAAATCATTACAAAGTACTTTTTTCTCAAGAAGCCCTAGAACATACTTGATAAGAGTTAACACCCACAACATCTAACAAAAAACCTTTATCTGCTGCTTGGATTTTTCCTCAAAATTGTACATCTTTTGGTGGATCATGGGCAGGGGTGGGACTTCATACATTTCTGGATGGTGATTTCTTTGACTTCCTAGCTCAAATCACTGTCAGCAGAACCATGGGCCCCTTTAAAGCTGAATTTCAGTTCCCACTTAAACTCTTTTAGTGAAACAAAATGATTTTTTTACATTGGATTAAGTTGCTACTCAAAAGACTGTTCCTCTCAATGGAAAGGTGTTGGGGAATTGTCATGTGTGTGTGATGATCTCAGCTGATATTCATGACCACTTGAAATCCATCTTAGGTAAACAAGGTTTATTTAAGGGATGGAAAAGACGAATTCCTGGGTAGTCCTAGGATAAGATGCTCTCTGTCTCCAATTACTTCACCAGATAAATTTAGGACTGTTAAGAAAAAAATGTACATGTCAGCCAAAGATGAGTCTTACAAAATCTCTGAGCAGACAAGCTTGTGACAGCTCTGTAAAGGAAGAAGTAACATGTGGAGTCAGCTTAACACACATGGTAATTTCAGTGAGGTCACTATAATGATACCAAGAATTACAGTAGCCAATTAAGACCCAAGATTAAAGAAATCATGATGGTGTAACACAGACATCACACGATTTGAATAATATCATAACCATGATAAAGACAAAATTTTCATCACTGAAAGCTGTTAAACAATTTCTGTTAGGCAGCCAAAGGCAACCCCTAGCACCAAGCAAGATTCAAACCTCATAGGAATGCTGAGAAACTCTATATAAGCTCCAGCCCCTGAGTTCATCCAGACACTTCTTTTGGCTTATTCGCCTTACTGACCTTCGTGAGTATGGGTTTTTTATTTCTATTTACTTAATCGGAAACTGTATCAGAGTAGTTGTAGAAGATTCCTATAGGTACGCTCAGATTTTGGGCAACATTAGATTGTTTCTGTCTGTAAACACTCTTCATGAAAGCAGTGGTAAATGCAGGATTTGGGAGGCTGGGTGTGAGAGCAGAAACTCTGAGAAATTGATTCCACTTCCTAAGCCAAATAAAAGCTTAAAAATCAAAGAGGAAAATACTGTTAATTCAGATAATTATTTTAATATTTTATAAAATTTAAGATAAATGTATAAGATGGCCATCTTCTCAGCTGTGTTCAGTAGCATTCTTGAAGACATAAATTAACCTTTGCATTTCAAGCAAAGCCACATCTAAATCGGTCTATTTCCCCACTTTGGGGAACTCTGTGGTAGGTGAGACTGAGGTTCTTAAACTGTTCTTCAGAGTGTGTGTTTGCACGTAGTGTAAGACACATCCATGTGAAGCTAGAAGAAAGATCCATCTGTGGGGCCTGGTCATTCCTGGGGTGGTTTTATACAGTCAGAGACTTTGGATCTAGGTGCTCAGCTAGTCATAATGAAGTTGATCCAGGCTGCACATGGAACATACGCTAGAACACAGGAAAGAACATAGTAATTTTACTCATATCAGCATTTTAAACTTTATCTCATAAATCTTCTACCTTTTTTTTAGTCTTTTCCATCTCTTCCCATTGCAAACCAATCTCCACACCTGCAAGATGTCTTGCTACGACCTGAGCCCACCGAAAACCAGCGTCGCCGTCCCCCAGCCCATCGCCGAGAGCTGCAACGAGCTGTGCGCCCGGCAGTGCCCCGACTCGACGGCCTTCATCCAGCCGCCCCCCGTGGTCGTCACCTTCCCCGGCCCCATCCTCAGCTCCTTCCCTCAGCAAGCCGTGGTGGGCTCCTCCGGAGCACCCGCCTTTGGGGGCTCCCTGGGGCTGGGAGGCCTCTACGGCGCTGGGGCCACCCTGGGCTCGGGGGGCCTCTGCACCTTTGGCAGACCCTACGCTTCTCCCGCCTGCAGCCCTTGCGTCTTGCCCCGCTACAGCAAGAAGCTCTGGGACACCTGTGGGCCCTGCTAGACCCAGCCCAGCCCCAGGCGCTGCCCCCAGCCCAAACACCAACGCTACCACCACCCGTGCAGGCCTGAGCTGGCGGGCACGGGGCGCTGAGGGCTGCTGAGCATCCCCAGCCCCAGACAACGCCTGGGCCGCTGGCCGTGCCGCACACCCTCGGCCCTTCCCTGCCCTCTTCTCCTGCCCTCTGCTCTCCTCCCCTCCGCTCTCCTCCCAGCTCTCAAGACGGGGCAGGAGCTGCACCCAAAAGGCTCTGCGTGGACCGTGCCACAAGTCCTGGGCATCTGGAACGCCGCACCAAGGGGGCTCGCGCAGCCAGAAGCCATGCTCTGGAGAAGATCCCTCTGCCTCCCCCAACACCGGGCAACCAGCCTCTCGGCGTCTTGCCCACCTTCTCTCTGACAATCTCTCCTGCCCCTCTGGGCACAATAAAGCTCTCCTGCATCCAAGTCCCGCCTCCCTCTCTCCTTCTGCCAAGTTGGGAAGATCCCCGGGGTGGGTTCCAGCAGGTGTGGGAGGGCAACTGCTGGTCCCGAGATGCCCAAGCGAGGTGAGGGGCGTCTGTGTTGGGAGAGGGAGGATGCAGGCAGCAGGCTAGCGGGGGGAGAGAGCCTTTTGGTGGGGCTTGCAGGGGCTGGGGAAAGGGCAGAGAGCAGGAGAGGCACTGCCAGTGCTCCTTTGCCTGGCCACCTCAGCCCGGGAGCGGCACCAGCTCCGCCAGGTCCTGCTGCTCTTTTGCTTCCAGGCATGACTTTGGATTGAGGAGCCCCTTCAGTTACCTGCAAGACTCCAGGGCCCCTCTTGGCTATGGGATTTCAGCCTTGTCACACTCAGAAGCATGTAGTGCAGCCCATGTTCTTTACACCAGTACAACCGATTCCTCTGCAGTAGCTGTGGGTCATGCTAAAGTTTGGTGCTTCATCTCCTGAAAGTGTTAATCTCCTTTTTCTTTGGATTAATGATCTACATTCTTCCTGTCTTGGTTCTTATTTTATGCTGTTTGAGGATATTTGTCATGGAGCAATTTAAGAAATGTGGGGATTTTAAACTCTCTCAACAAAGGAGAGGTGGTTTGTAGTGTTATTTTCCTCTAACTTTCATTGTTACTAAAGTCCTGCTGCATAATACAATCAGATTTCTTCTTCCTCTCCTTTTAAGTGTGGCTTTGTTAACAGTCTTATAGGTTGTGAAGTTCAGCTTTTGGTATCCGGTTTCTGTCCGACAGACAAAAGCAGTTCACAAACCCTGCAGAAATCACACTCCTACATTTCATGGGGTTTTCCCCTTGTTCCCCTAGCTGCTGTGGTTTTATGGTAACAAGAACATTTAGAGCTAAGAAAAGAACCCACATTTTCTTCATCATTTAATTGAGTTATTTTGTCAAAGAGATCAGAGTCCATGAACTCATCCGAGCTCAACGCTCAATTCACACTGTACATCCCATCACGGCATCTATGAACGATGGCTCAGGAAACCACCCATTCAAAGGAAAACATACCAAACATGTCAATGAGAACTAGGAATGAATTTCAAATACCACAAAGTATTTCCCACTCAGGAAAGAAACTCATCACTGTGAGATTTTCATTTTACCATAATAAGGTATTTTGATTTTTTAAACTTATTTGTAGAGTTTAATTGAAAGCAAATCTGTACAGCAATGTGGTTCAACATAATGACATGAATACAGAAAACTATTTTCAAGCCATTATTCGGTCACTTTGCACTGACAGAAAACTTCTTCAGAGTACCTATTGAATAAAATCGTCCAAAAATAAACACTTAAGCCACACTTAAGAACTGCATGAAGGGCTGAAAAAAAGTTCATTTTTTGTCATGAAACCTGGACTGCTGAGGAAATCCAGGCTCTTCTTCCCTACACAACATTGAATATCGCTCCGAGAGGAGGCTGAAGAACAAATGAAAAGCAGAGAGGCTCTTGTGCAACACCATGGGGTTTTAATGTGAAGGAGAAGCACAGTACCCAATTACAGAAAATGAAGGCAATACAAGGGGAAATGTGTGAGGCAGGTATCACACTGTGGTACCAGTGCCCTGCTCAGGACCCAGGGGACAGCCGAGGTGATGGAGGGATGCAGGGGATACCGAGGCTCAGCCGTGCAGCCAGGGCACGCCGTGGCATAGAGGAGTGGGCTGCTGGGCACACACAGCTTCCTCCTCTCCCCATGCCGGGGCAGCTGATGCATGCTGCTGGTCCCCGTGGCTCTTGCTCCATGTCCTCATGCCACGGGCCTTGCTTCAGGGCTGTTGCTGGTGCTGGACACCACCCTGGGGGCTTTAGAAAGACCCACAGCTTCCACGGCGGGACCTGCCCCACCTCTGGGCACCAGGGAGGTAATATCCCGTGCCACAGGAGGAGAAGCCAGAGCTGTAGGACCTCCCGCAGTTGCCAAAGCTGCTGGACCCATATTGGCCCCCATAGCCCAGGGAGCCCCCGTAGCCCATGTCATCTCCATAACCTAGAGAACGGCCACACCCGAGTGAGCCCCTACGGCCTCCATAGCCTCCCAAACCAAAGGAGCTGCCATAGCCCCGGGAGCCCCCATAGCCAAAGGAGCCCCCATAGCCCAGAGAGCTCCCATAGCCCCCCAAACCAAAGGAGCTGCCATAGCCCCGGGAGCCCCCATAGCCAAAGGAGCCCCCATAGCCCAGAGAGCTCCCATAGCCCCCCAAACCAAAGGAGCTGCCATAGCCCTGGGAGCCCACATAGCCCCGGGAGCCCCCATAGCCAGAGGACACCCCCAAGCCCAGGGAGCCCCCATAGCCGCCCAGGGAGCCCCCATAGCCACCCAGGGAGCTTTGGGAACTGAAGGATCTCCCCAACCAGGCTGGGCCTGATGATCCCACAACACTCTCCTGAGGAAAAGAGCTGAGTATGGGTCCTGGGACTGTCACCACAGCTGGTGGTGGGAGAATCACTGCTCTGGAGTCGGGGCATTGCTGCACACACAGCTCATTGTAGGTCTCGGCATTTGGCTGAGGGCAGGTCACCCCACAGGGTCTGTAGGACTCGCTGTAGCAAGACATCCTTCTTGTGATGGCTGTGAATCTGCAATGCACAGCAGTAAGGAGGTTTGAGATGCAGAACTTTTCAACTGACTCTAGATGCCTGTGTTTGGTTCATAGTCAGTGGTAACTGTGACAGCTCAGAGTTCATTACCTTGCAAACTATACCTACATCTGGTCACATAAATCACATCCTAGACTCTGTTTACTGTCTAGATTCCCTAGATGTCATACACAAATGCAGACATCTAGTGTCATGTATGGTGAATCCCACACTTGACATCACTCGTGTTGCTTGTAGCATGATGAATCTAATTTATTAAGACCACCTGAAACAGACTGAAGTTTGGTGATGTATTTCCAGCAAGTTAAGAAGAGTTAGATATAACCAGCTATTTCTACAGTTTCATATTGCTTCCTCAGTAACACTTAACTTCCAAATAGGGATATTTGCCCTTATGGAGCAAGTACTACCGCAAGGTGGTAGATACTATGATCACTCTGATATTTTTAAATTTTATAACACATATAGATCCTGAACTGGAACTAAAATGTGTGAGAAATGGTTATTCAAAGTGGCATAGTAAAACTTCCCATT